>NW_027437198.1:27776289-28108789 GCF_033239565.1 Halichoeres trimaculatus | reverse complement strand
GGAGGAGGTGTTGTTCTGTTTCCTCTGTTCCTCTCTGAGGTGTGAGTAAACTGTTACTCTGCCTGAACACAAACCAGAGAGCCATGAATACGGATGACGAAGCTTTAAACACGAAGGAAAAACAATGATTATTCAAACAGGAAGTCAGCGGCAGCGCAGTGAACGCCAGAATGATGGAGGCTGAACTCACTTCATCTTGATCGATGTCCTCTCTGAAAGGGTTTGAAGACAGAAATCATGCCGTAAACCAGCAGCAACTTCATCTCTTCATAATGTGTGTGTGGAACATTCCATTTTCCCGCCTTTAGTGAGTCACATGACCAGCTGCACGGAACTGTCAATCACTGTGACATCATCACCAACTGCTGCCCTCTCAGGAGTGAAACTGACTGAAGTTCTAGAAACTCTCCTCATAGCTGCCACAATTTTGACCAAATCTCTATAAAAATCGAATATTTTTGTAGTAAATTTTGTCAGGAATCCATCCATGTCATTTTTAAAGCTGTACCACTTTGACTTTTTGTGTAGAGACCTAACTGCCGCAGCTTGTGTGGAGCTGGATCCTCCTCTCCCATTCATTCTAATAGGGGGAGCTGAAAACGTCTTCTTTGGGGTTCACCAACTTTGAGGGCATGTCATTCAAAAACTGTCTGAGAAACAACAAATTCCTACACAGTTTTTGCAAAGCAGAGTCCACTCTGTCATCTGAGTGAATTTCAAGCCGATACCATTTACGGCCTAGGAGAAGATCATTTTTGTTTCAGGCCCAAAATATTGGCTTAAATTTTATTTTGAAAGGCAAATTGCCAACTTCCTGTTTGAGATAGGTTAGGGGTGTCTGGATATAATTTGCGCAGATCAATAAGACGGACATTTTGATGTTGGTTTGATCTCTCTATGACATTCCTTGTGCTATCGAGAGCCATTTTAGTTTGCCTAGGTGGCGCTAGGGAGCACATTTTAGTATGGTGGGGGTCATTTTTTGTATCATAATGAATTTTTTGCTGAATTTGAGGTATGTGCACACTCAAGCAAGCTAGAAGGTGTCCTTTCCCTCTTTTTAGCGTGTTTCTAGAGGAGCATTCACCCCGAGAACAAAACAAATATTCAGGAAAGTCAGCGCCATGGACGACATAGATAGCCTGAGATGGTTGTCAGTCGTGTGTTTACCTTCAGCATCAAAGACAATGTATTGTACGGCTTCAAAAACCATTTAAGGCTTACATTTCCCTCCTTCGTGGTCTCGTCTTAGGCCCTTTTTCCTCTATTTCTCAGAAGGACAGATCAGACACAACCTCCACACAGATCTGCCTCATAACGCTGATGTTTGAGCAGAATAAAAACCTGCAGACTCCAGGCTGAACCAGGATTTCCAGCTCTCTCTCTCTCTGTCTGTTCAGGTGTCTGTGGATGTGAGACACTTTGAGTCTCGTCAGAAACACTTTGGCTGAGATTGGATTTTGAAAAACGAGGATGAGGAGATTTGGAGAGGAACGTGGGAGGAGACTGAGATAAATGGAGCTGGAGCGAGGAGCAAAATGACGAAGGAGGAAAGCTGCTGAAGAAAGAAAAGGATGAGGATGACTAAGATGAAGAAGCAGAGGAGGATGAGTGGGATGGAGGAAGAGGAGGAGGAGGAGGAGGAGAGGAGGGTTTAAGTGAAGGAAACAAAAGGAGAGGCCAGTGGTTGAAATCGACGTCTTGTGTCAGCAGCTGTTTCCAGGAAAGAATGGCATGTGTGTGTGTGTGTGTGTGTGTGTGTGTGTGTGTGTGTGTGTGTGTGTGTGTGTGTGTGGCAGACGCTCCATCAGCTGTCATCCAGCAAACAGCTCAGACAGACGGTGTAACACTCAAACAGACTAATTGAAATCCTCTCCTCCTTTTTCCTCCACCATCTTCATCTTTTCTCACACCGCGTCCTCAGCCCTCTCTCTGTCCCTTCTTCGTCTCCTTCTCTTCATCCCTCCTTCCCTCACATCCTCCCTCCTTCCTTCCTCCCTCAGGTCTCTCCTCTTTTCATTCTGTTTCCACGGCTGTCAGATTAAATAACGCAGACTCCATGCTTCACTTTTTAATCCTCTTCTTCCCCGCGCTGCTCTCCAGCTGCTGACTTTCACTGTTCACGTCCACACACACACACACACACACACACACACACACTCACACACACACACTCACACACACCTTCACCTGCCTCTGACTCCGTCCCTGTCTTCTGTCTGTGCTGATAAATGAGATTGTCTGGATGAGCAGACACATACGAGACCAATCAAATCAGTCAATTAGACAAGCTGCTGTCTCCACCTACCTGACGGAGTCGCTGCGGACTGATTAACTCTGTGTTTGTGTGTGTGTGTGTGTGTATGTGTGTGTGGGAGACAGAAACATAATCAGAGCGGGGGTTAATTTAAGACTTTTCTGTGTGGTTATTTTACTTCTGAGAGCTGAGGAAACACGTCACTGGTTTTGTCTTAGGAGAAACTCAGATCAGTTTCTTTTGGAGTCAATGAGTCTCTAGTTAAGCTGCGTCCCTGCTCCAGCAGATCGCAGCAGATCAGTGCTGGGAATGACGGTGTTAAAATGATGTCGGGTGAGTGTTTTAAAAAAGCACTTTGTCCACAGGGGGCGCCAAACCTGAAACAATTTAAAGTCCTGCACATGAGCTTCAAATCAAAAGCATCTACAGTATTTCCGTGGAGCGAAGGGAAGGAGTGTAATTTAATCCTTCGGTGACTGCAGTGGACGGCTATTTCAAAGTCATTTTCTCCTCAACGCAGTGATTTCTATGGTGGAACTGCATATCAGCCACTGTAATTTTTCTTAAAAGTTTTTATTTATTTTTTCCTCAGGGCATGAACAAAAGGTTTTTAATTTTTCATATGGTTGGTTTTTTTTCTCTCAAAAAAATTGCAGACATGCATCAGTTATTTATAAAACATATAAGTTAAAATGTTTAAAAATATATTAAAATGCAAAAAAAAAAAAGAAAAAAACCATTTGTGGAGTTACCAAAAATCACAATTTAATTCATTTTTGCATTAAGTTCATGCTGTTTTATGTTAAATGCTCATGTGCATGTAACCCACTGGAGTGGACATGTTTGTAACTTGTAAAAATAATCAAATTTTCAATCTATCAATCAATTAATCAATCAATAATAAATAAATAAATAAATAAATAAATAAGAATTTAAAAAATGAAAACTTTTTTTTCTCAAAAAAACAAAAATTCTTTAAAAATGTTTTATTTTTCATGGCTTGAGAAGATTAAAGAACACGTAAGGAAAAAAAATCTTGAAACAGGCTTTCATGTGCCATGCATCAGAGGGTTAAAGTTTTCTTCTGTTGCATGCACCGTTGCTTTAATTAGCATCAGTTTATTTAACCGTAACATCAGAAGAAATCGTATTTAGCGGTAGCAGGACCGGGATCTGCAGAGTCATGAGACCAGTTTCACGTGATGTCAGCATCTGCAGGTTAGCATGATGAAGCGTCATGGCCGTCCCCGTGTTGACATGGCGTCTCCTGCCTCACACAGGAACCCTGCAGGTGACAGATCGACTCTCAGGGTGTTTTGGCTGAAACGGCTCCAGCGGCCTGTAGACTGAAACAAACGCTGCTGTTATCGCGGCGTTATGCTGATCATTCCTCCTTTACGGCCTCGGTATAAAAGCTGTTACTGGCTCCGAGAGGCCTGAGAGATCCACTCTGTCTTCCTCTGCACAGACGTGTGTGTGTGTCTCTGAATCGCTGTGTGTACGTGTGTGTCACGGCGTCCCAGAGGTCTCGTTACAGTGTTAGAACAGAGCGATGACAGCGGGCCTCTGAGGACGATAAAACACACACACACACACACACACACACACACACAGGCAGAGTGAAGAAGAAGTGTTTTCCTGACACAGTGAGCAGTTATCTGGGTTAAGAGAGGAGACGGAGGACAGGAAGTAATTATGAAAATAGAGTAAGGCTGAAGCTAAAGGAAAACAGTTTAAATTTAATTACCCAGAGTCAGATAAAAGCAAACATCTTCGCTGAGATGACGCCGTGTTTACCACACGGGTTCTTCATACATTTATAAACTAATCCACTTCCTGTTGAGGCCGAATAACGAGCAGATAAAAACCTCTGATATCTGTCAGCTAGCATTAGCTTCTGTTCAACAAGGAGCACCAGGAACTTTGAGAAAACCAAAGAAAGAAAGTGTATAGAAAGTGTAAAAAGCTCCATAAGAAAATAGATGCTGACAGCTTGTCCATCATTGTCCAGTCAGCCAGCCTCCACCTCCACAGGGTCCAGGACTGAGCTTCTTCAGCAGTCTGTTCAGTCTCTGTCTCCTGGATCCTGTCTGCTCACAGCAGGTGAAGCTCTTCACATGTGGCCTTGGTGTCTGCTGTTAGCTCTGTTAGCCATGTCTGTGAATAGCATGATGCTACTCTGCCCTCTGGTATCCCCTCTGTTGCTGGGTTAGCACAGCTAGCTCGTCCATCTTATTGGAGATAGATCTTATGTTCCCAATAACGATGGATGGAAGGACAGGTCCATGTCGTCACTTCTTGGCTCACACCTGAGAACCAGCACGTCGTCCTCACCTCCTTCTCCTCACTTTGTGGGAAACATCTGGCCTAGCACCAGTTAGCAGTGACATGCTACAGGCTGCTAACAGCTGATTTCACATGTAAACAATGCAGCCATGGTTACATGTAGGATCTCCAGACAAACACAGGAGAAAAAGTAGTAAAAATATCACTGAAGACACAAAAGGTTTGGTGATGACGACCAACAAATGAGCCAAACAAAGTGATGATCCACTCCAAATACAAATATCACAAAAAAGAGACTAACATTTTTTAAGAAGCTGACAAAGAAGAGAGAGCTGCTGCAAAAGGCAGCCATAGCCAACGGGGCAGCGCCTAGCATAACAGGCTAACTTCTAAAGTTAGAATTTAACAGATTGGTTTTAAAAGTCATACCAGAGACTGACCGGTGTTCTGGTTTAAAGTGCGACCCCGCTAACTTGAGACTTTCAGCATCCCTCGTAAACGTCTCATCTAATGAAGAAGTTTGTACTTATGATTAAAAACTAAACCAGGACGACTTCTCCAGGATTTCCTCTTCTGTCTCTGAACAGCTGCTGTGACCTGGATCTCCTCTGACACGTTCAGCTGAAGGTCCCCAGTTTACAGGGTCACTCTTTAAACCAGAACACCGGGCTCAAAGAAGACGCCTGTTAAGGAGTCATGTAAAGGATTTAAAAACCCCTCTGTGTGTAAATCTGTGAACATCAGGAAGCCGACAGGAGAACAGATGTTTGATGAGGTCCCAGAGAAACTTCGCTCTTCCCCTGAAGCTGCGTTTCTCTGCCGAACAGATCGTACTGTTGCTTTTAGCTCCACGTGTTTGTTTAGCTCTTATTTCTACAGATCAGCACTGAGCCTGATTCTTCTGTTTGTTTGCACGTGTTTGATGATGGATCTCCTTACGCTGACAGGGTCACAGTCAGACGATACGGAGATGGTTCAAAACTGACGCTAATTTATAAAAACTTCAGACAAAAGGAGACAGATAATGTTACGTTTACTCCTGCAGCAGCCTCTGTGTGGTAATGTTAGTAAAACTTTAAAGCTAACCCTCACCGTGCCAGACGTTAGCGTGCAGCCTCACAGGGCGCCATGTTCCCACTTGTCAGAGCGAGCAGGTGTGGCGATGCAGGAGTGAGAGTGAGAGGAGTAATGAGGCGGTTTGATGAGCATCAAAGAGAAAATCCACCAGTTAATATCACATCACAGATGGAGAGGACACACACACATGCTCACACACACATGCTCACACACACACATGCTCACACACACATGCTCACACACACATGCTCACACACACATGCTCACACACACACATGCTCACACACACATGCTCACACACACATGCTCACACACATGCTCACACACACACATGCTCACACACACACATGCTCACACACACACATGCTAACACACACGCTGTTGGCTTGCAGACAGTGTGAACTGATTTGGAGCAGCAGATTCTCACAATATGGAGGGTTTTATCTCTGCATGTTGAGGCTCGGATCAGCTGCTTTCTCCTGTTTTTGGCGAGACGTGAAACACACTGAAAATCTTCCATCGCTGACGATTTTCATTTCACATTTTCATCGTCTGTTTGTTTTCCAGAAAAACCAAACAAAGCAGCTTTCAGCTCAGTCTGACGATGGGATTAAGACGTTTTCCTCTGTTGATCCGTTTCCTACAACAAATCCTTGAAGGAAAAGAGATGATCCTGTCACATTGAAGGTTAATTAATGCTGATTAACTGGTTTTAAAGCAGCACAGAAACATTTGAATTTTTTGTAGTTTTTTTGCGATTTTTTTTTTTTTCATTTTAATTTTTGACATTTTTGCAAATTAAGAAAAATAATTCCACAGTTTTTTAAAGATTTTGCAAATTTTTGAATTTTTCATATAAATCCCAATTCTTTTTTGCAATTTTAGAAAGTTTTTACAGTTTTTGGAAATTACTCAAAATTTAGAAATTGCATTATTAACTTTTTTTTTTTTTTGCAAATTTATGACATTTCATCAAATTTTGCACATTTTTTGAATTCGTTTTTTGTTTTGCAAATTTTTTATCTTTTTTTTCAATTTCCAAATTTTGAAAAATTTATAAAATCTATGACACTACAAATTTCTTTTTTTTTCTTAAATTTGCAAATTTATTAAAAATTAAATAAAATAAATAAATTCATAAAAAAAAAAAACTAAGAAATCACATGTACAAATTTATAAACACTAAAACTTCTCGTTTAGATAATTATTCACCTGATTATACACTTTTTTTGTCTTAATGTGAAGATAAAGTAGATTTTGTGGCTCCTGAATGACTTTCATCAGGTGAGCTGAGGAAAAATGGCTCTTTTGAAAGTAAAGGTTTCAGACTGCTGGCCTGAATATTGAAAATAAAAACATGTTTATCTTTATTTTGGACCAAATCAGAGGATGAGGCTGAAGCTGCTGTCTGTGAGTTCATCAGGTTGGAGATAGTGAGTTACAAAGTGCTTTTTATGCATCCTCCAGGATGACAGGTGTAATTTTTTGAGAAGCGTTTGCAGAAAAATGAATCAAACATTGAGTCTTTCTGTCTTTTCAAAATAAATTTACTGGTTAGTTTTTAGTGTCAGCTTAGCAGTTTGGAGATAAAAGAGGAAACTGGGCTTTATAACAGCTTTTAAATGATTAACTTTTCATCAAACAAAGTCATGGTTTCTGGTGTTTCTGAAGCCAGCCTCAAGTGGACGCTTGAGGAACTGCAGCTTTTAGCCTGTGCAGACAAAGACAAAAGACAAAAACTGTGTGTGAAATGAGCTTAAATGATGAAAATCACTAAAGTATTTACTCATCAAATTAAGCTCCTTGCAGATGAAATGATGATCTTTTTACTGAAGTCAGAAAACTGTTAGTGAAGGTGGAAGAGCTTAATCAGATAATAGAGAGCGTTACTGTTACCATGAGAGAGAATTCACCACAGCTGTGTGTTCATGTGTGTGTGTGTGTGTGTGTGTGTGTGTGTGTGTGTGAGAGAGAATACAGAGTGTGTTAAAGCTGATCAGCCTTAGATGACTCTGACACTCGACTAAACGACGGCCTCGCAGCGTTTTATTCGTCCGTATGAAGCAGAGGAGCAGCAAAGGTGATGTCATCATGAGGAGAGTTGAAAGCGTTGCCATGGTGACGGGTACTGAGTCGTGTTCGGCCCTGACTGGGTGGGGCGCTGCTACAAACACAGTGTGTGTGTTTGTGTGTTTGTGTGTTTGTTTGTGTGTGTGTGTGTGTGTGTGTGTGTGTGTGTGTGTGTGTGTGTGTGTGTGTGTGTGCTGACACCTATGTCCCCGTTTAACTCATCATCTGATATCCAGGCGTGTATAAAGCCCTCATAAACACTGCGACCAAACACGCATATGCATTTTGTGTAAGTATGTGTGTGTAAGTGTGTGTGTGTGTGTGTGTGTGTGTGTGTAAGTGTGTGTGTGTGTGTGTGTGTGTGTGTGTGTGATCCAATTATCCCCCGCTCAGCTCGGAGCTGATGCACACTGAGCTGTCTCATTATGAACAGTAAAACAAGAACCAGAGGCCATTACACCGAGCTATTACTGCTCAGCAAACAGTCGCAAAGCACAGAGTGTGTATTCGGAGTGTGTGTGTTCGGCGTGTGTGTGTTCGGTGTGTGTGTGTGTTCAGAGTGTGTGTGTGTGTGTGTTCTTTGGGTAATTGCAGTCTGGAGGTATGCTCTGGGAATTCATGTCGGCAGACGTTACATTTATTGTACACAATGATCTCTGCATGGGTGTGTGTGGGTGTGTGTGTGGGTGTGTGTTGCTCTAAAAGAGTGTGAACCTTGAAATATGAAAGTGTGTAACTTGTTTTTCCACAATCACAGACACGATTTTAAAGAAGTTCATGTGTCACCGTGTTCGTGTGAGTGTTTTACTCTTAGGCACGAGAAAAAGTCTGAAAAAGACTCAAACAAACGGATCAGTCTAACAATCGATCGTTTTTTCTGCCTCCTGTTCTCGTCTCCTCACATCTCGTCAGTCTCAAAGTTCTGACTCTGGAGGTGGAGCTGAGGTGAAGATGCTAAAATGAAATTTCAGACAATCCAATGTCTGTAAATTTAATACTGTAAAAAAAAAAACCTCTGATGAAACCAGAGCTGCTCTGATCCTGTTTTAGTGCTCTCAGGACGACTCCCTGTTTTTATCTTTCTTCTTTTCTGACGTTAGAGCGTAAAGAGTGGACGTGTTGATCAGAGAGCACAGGTTTTTTTTTTTATTAATCTCTGAACCTCCTCCTTTCCTCTGTCCATGAAGGGATGCTGACCGATAAGAAGGATCTGCCCATTGAGGAGGACGAGAGCGACAGAAACCTGAACTACAACCCTCCGGCCCAGAAGTCTCTGGAGGAGATCCAGAAACTGGACGAGGACGACGAGAGTCTGATCAAGTACAAGCAGACCCTGCTGGGGACGTTACCCAACACGACTGGTGTGTGTTTCTGTCCTGTGTGTTTCTGTCCTGTGTGTGTAAGATAAAGACATGTTGGTTTTTCACAGGGACAAGGTTTTGCCTCTCATCTCATCATCTGAGAAGCTTCGTCACCTCTGAAGCTGATGAGAAGCAAAACGTCCTAAATCCTCTGACAAAATTTCACCTCCAATGTGTCAAAAACAAACTGAGTGAAACTGGAATCAATTAGACAAAAATCCAAGACTCGTTTGTTAAAAAGCGCAGTCCTGTAAATCCACAGGATGAGACATTCAACTCAGATTTCTTGACTTCCTGTAGGAAAGAAATGTTCATGTACGTCGGTAAAATTAGCTTCAAGGGCAAATATAAAGAAACTTTTGCATGAGTGAAATCAAATCAGGAAATTTCCACCAGGGCTGAAGTTTGTGGAAAGTTTTGCAGCATTTGAAGTTGACTGAATCCATCCCTGAAGCTTCATCCTCTGTAAAACAAACTGACAGATTTCCAAAGGAGCAAACAGGTGGATTTAAAAAAGTTGTGTCTCTTTTAACAACTCTAAACTTAATGAGTGACCTCTCTAACTCACTGACTAAACTCTGCACTAATTAAACTCTGCACTAACTAAACTCTGCACTAACTAAACTCTGCACTAACTAAACTCTGCACTAACTAAACTCTGCACTAACTAAACTCTGCTTCGTCTCCAGACCCGTCTGTGCCCAACGTCCAGGTGACCAGACTAACCCTGCTGTGTGACTCAGCTCCTGGACCAATCACCATGGAGCTGACAGGTAAACACACACACACACACACACACACACACACACACACACACACACACACACACACACACACACACACACACACACACACACACACACACACAGACTCTTTCCTCCACCACAAACACAGACCTGGTGTCAGACCTGGAGTCAGATCTTAAGTAAGACCTGGTCTCAGACCTAAGTTAGACCTTATGTTAGACCTGGAGTCAGACCTTATGTTAGACCTGGAGTCAGACCTTGAGTTGGACCTGGAGTCATGCTTGTTGTCACACCTGGAGTCAGACTTGTGATTGGACCTGGTCTAAGACCCAGTGTAAAACCAGGTGTCAGACCTGATGTTAGACCTGGAGTCAGATCTAGTCTCAGACCTGGAGTAAGACCTGGTTTTACACCGGGTCTAAGACCCGGTGTAAAACCAGGTGTCAGACCAAGAGTCAGACCTGGTCTCAGACCTGGAGTCAGGCTTGGAGTCAGACCTGGAGTTGGACCTGGTCTAAGACCTGTTGTTAGATCTGATGTTAGACCTGGTGTCAGACCTTGAGTCATAGCTGGAGTCAGACCTGGTCTCAGAGTTGGCTTTAGATCTGGTCTTGAACCTGGTCTCAGACCTAGAGTCAGACCTGGTCTCAGACCTAGATTTAGACCTGGTGACAGACCTGGTCTCAGACCTGGAGTCAGACCTGGAATCAGATTTTGTCTCAGACCTGGCCTCAGACCTTTATTTAGACCTGGCCTCAGACTTAGAGTCAGACCTGTAGTCAGACCTGGAGTCAGACCTGGTCTTGGACCTGGAATTAGATTTTTCTTTGGACCTGGTCCCAGACCTGGTCCCAGACCTGGTCCCAGACCTGGTCCCAGACCTGGTCCCAGACCTGGTGTCAGACCTGGTCCCAGACCTGGTCCCAGACCTGCTGTGCTGACCCAGCCTTTGGTTTTAATCCAGAGGAATCAAACTCCTGATCTATCTGTCGTCCGTCCGCGCCGTGCTGCGTTTACTGCAGTGGGTGTGTCCGGGCCGTGGAGGGGGGACAGCGTCTGCTTAGTGAGCAGCATGGACATCTTCCTCTGGGGGACGACGTGGTGACACACAGGGGGCGGGGTCACTGAGAGCTTTATATGCCTGTTTTTATGTGTGTGTGTGTGGATTAACCTATCACTGAGGTGTGTGTGTGTCAGGGTGTGTGGTGGATTAATGTGTAAACCTGTGTGAGACTGTGATGTCATTTCCTCTCAGCTGGTTTTTAACTCATGGACCAATGACGGTCGTTCAATCATCGCAAAGTCACATTTTCAGCCATTTTAACACGAAGTCCTCAGTTTATCCTGACACTACATATGTGTGTGTGTGTGTGTGTGTGTGTGTGTGTGTATGTGTGTGTGTGTGTGTGTGTGTGTGTGTGTGTGTGTGTGTGTGTGTGTGTGTGTGTGTGTGTGTATGTGTGTGTGTGTGTGTGTGTGTGTGTGTGTGTGTTCCTGATCTTCCTCTGTCTGAGGATTCCCCTTCCTGCTGCGCTCACCAAAACACACATTCACAAGATAAAATCACAGACTCACAGCAGCCAAGGTCTCCTCGTTGCTAGGTGATACTGACTTCCCCTCTGATTCAAACAGAGGAAAGTGTGTGTGTGTGTGTGTGTGTGTGTGTGTGTGTGTGTGTGTGTCTGTGTGTGTGTGTGTGTGTGTGTGTGTGTGTGTAACGGATGATCCGCTGAATTGAAGATCATCCTGTTCTTTCTCACTGAAAAGATCTGACGCCTTCAGATCTGCTCTCAATCAAAGATGTTGGAGGAGGAGGAGGAGGAGGAAGAGGAGGAGGAGGAAGAGGAGGACGGGGACCAATCGAGTGTTTCTGATCCGAGTCCTGCAGGTTTCTGCCTGTTACACAGAAATGTGGAGTAAAGGAGAAATCTGCAAATGATGTCATCATGTGGTCACAGGGCGGAGCTAACAGAGCTGAATGTCGTCTCAGTGAAAAGGACTTTGGTTCCTGATGGGTGAATAATCAATGGTTCCAGGAACTTTCTTCTTGCGGCCTGATGTTGTTTGTGTTTCTACTAAAGCCTAAAGTCTCATGACACTTCTGTACTTAATCAGCTTCTTTAAAGTAATCGACGCCTCGCCGCGTCCCCTCAGGTTGCACGCCGTGAGGTAAGTGGCGCCCACACTGATACAAGGGGTGGGTTT
Organism: Halichoeres trimaculatus; assembly: GCF_033239565.1. Taxonomy (NCBI): domain Eukaryota; kingdom Metazoa; phylum Chordata; class Actinopteri; order Labriformes; family Labridae; genus Halichoeres; species Halichoeres trimaculatus. Next base: position 28,096,787 of record NW_027437198.1, on the reverse strand, counting down.
AAAGACAGGGACTACACCGGGCCAAGGTGCATCTCATCCTCTCTGAAAGACAAAACACACACAACCAGAAAACTGCCACTAGCAGCACCTAGGGGTTTGGAGGGGTCATCACACTTAGACAAATCAGACTCATGATGTATGAAGAAGCTGTAAAAATTAGTTGCACTAAACCACCAGACCAGTAGAGGGCAGTAGGAAAGAGATGAAGGCCCCACAACAAAGAGTACAGTTAGCCTGTTAGCATGGAGAAGGTGCAGCGCTCCTAAGATTGGACGGAGAGGTTTAAACACCTTCCCTCCTCAACTTTAAAGTGATCTTCCAGGATGGAACAAGTTGGGTCCTATCACCAGGTTTAGGGCAGAAATTACCCCTACAGCAGTGTTTTTGTGCAGCAGAAGCCCAGAGCGCTCGCACCAAACACCCCCTCCCTGCTCCTCTGCAGGTTTCCTCTGCACTCAGACGGGGCCATATTTTACTTGACCAAAAACACAAATAAACGGACTCCCACCAAAAGAATCTGATATCCGTCTACATCAAAAGGTTCCTGGGTCACAAAGAATGTTCCTCCTGTTAAAAGTAGTCTCTTATTAGTTCCTGGAACTTTTGCTCCTCGTTGACAGTCTGTGGTAGAAATGCTTTAATTCGCTTTGACTGTAAAAGCTAAGGGCGTATTCAGACCTGGACTGTTTGGTCCACTTTAAACGGACCAGGGTTCGTTTCCCACGCTGGTGCGGACTTTTCATGCAGGTGTGAATAGACACAAACGAACCCTGATGAGGACCAAACAACCGGACCCAGACCCACTTTTTGAGGTGGTCTCAGTCCGCTTCCAAACGAACTCTGGTGCAGGTCTGAATACAAACCAAGGTCCACCTGAACTAACTACAGGATACATGCTCCTTTTGGGCCTATAGAGCCACCGTAACCTAACCGTGTTTGGTTCATACCTGATCCTCCGTCTTCTGTTTAGCCACGCTGTAGCTAGCATGTTGTGGGTCAGGACACGCAGAGCATAGCGCCTCCTTGCTGCGATCATTGGTCTTCCTGTTCCTAAATTGTAAACGGTGTTGTTAAGCTGCTTTGAAGGAGCTGCTCTTGAAACTGAAAATGATTTAGCAGCTCTAATAAGAGCACAAACACACATGTTTACCTCCATTTCCAGGTCTGTACTCTGTGTGCCGCCCTTTGTCAGTGCTGTCCAATGAGAGCACTGATCCTCACACACCTGGATGTGTTTACAGAATATAGTCCACTTGATAAAAGGACAATCTGAATACGAACCGCACCAAACCAAAAAAATAAAGTCTGCTTTTGGTCCGGACCAAACAAGTGGACCAAAGGACTTTTCTGCTCTGAATACAGCCTTAGATTCTGTTTGATTTCTAAGGATGTGCTGATGCTCTTCAGAGGAAAGAGGAATGAGTTAATGCTGTGTGTGTGTGTGTGTGTGTGTGTGTGTGTGTGTAGGGGTGTGTATCTTCAATCATTAATCTGTGGAGTAAGCAGCGGTGTAATAATCCGGTGCTGGTGTATCGTGTTGCAGTCCGGTAGCCGAGGCGGCTCCAGGCTGGACCTGAAATGGACTTTCTGTCCGAGGCTGAAAGCTTCAGAGCTCATTATACACCACAGGCTGTTAGCAGAGCCCAGCTCAACTGATAATGGCCGTTTACTGCCCGTGTGTGTGTGTGTGTGTGTGTGTGTGTGTGTGGGAAGGGCAGAGAAACAGGGTCAGACACAGAGATGGCTGCGTGTGTGTGTGTGTGTTTCTCCTCGTTCCTGCTCCTGGTTTCTTCAGGAGGACTGAGTCTCTCTGTGGTCCAGTTTGTGGTTTTTCTTCAGTGACTCGTCATGTTTCAGTTTGATGAGACAGGAAGTGATGTAAGCTCTGGTTTTCAGTCCTTGGCTGGTGTGAGCTTCAGCTGTTTTCAGTGGGAGGACTCGTTTCAGTTTGTGAATCCATGTGCACACATGCATGATGATACAAAGAGTGTGTGTGTGTGTTTCTTTGTGTGTGTGTGTGTGTGTGTGTGTGTGTGAGGAGATCAGGTAGACAGCTCTCCACGCTGACCTATTTTCTCAGTCAGACGCTCCCAGGGGGGAGGCCGGCATCTTTCTCTTTTCCTTTCTTCTGCATCTCCTGAGAGGAAGAGGAGGAGGAGGAGGAGGAGGAGGAGATGAAGCTAAAGGAGGAGAGTAGAGTGGAGAGGAGAAGAGTCCGTTGGATTCACAAATCCAATCTTTGATTTCCTCTGATGAGGAGTGTGAAGTGTTTCATCCCTCCTTCATTTTTCATATCTAAACGTTTGTGTTTAATGTTTCTGAGTCCATCAGGAGTCGGAGCTGTGACCCTGCTCTCAGCCTCCAGGGGGCGATGTCTGACTGAGCTTGTGTTTTCTGTTGGTTTCTTCCTCTCCTTCATCTCAGCAGTGCTGCCTGTCTCTCCTCCTCCTTATCTCCTTCATCTCCTCTCCTCCTTCCTCCTCCTCTCGGTCCATTAGGAGCACTCAGGGCTGATGCTGGGGTTTAAATTGAGATATAAGCTGATTAGGAAGCAGCTTCGTGTTTGGTGTGAGGATGATTTTTCCTCTTCCTCAGCAGAAACATTCAACAATGTTCTCCATCCAGGAGCTCTGAAAACACTGACACCAGTTTACATCAGTAAAGGAAATTAAAGTAGTTAAAGTAAAACGAGAATGAGCTAATTACCTTAAATTTAACATTTTTTTCAGTGATTTTTACTTTTTTTTAATATTTCGTTTTAACTTTAAAGCTCAAAGTTTAAGCCTCATATGATGTAAATAATGCTTAACTTTAATTTAATTGTGGATTTGTATTCCACAGTTTAGATTTTTTGATTCAATATATTTATGTTTCATGGAGTGTTTTTGTGTTTTTTTTTATCATAAAATTTAAGTTTTAGTTCATTTTTTTTCAACACATTTCATTTTTTTTATCTGATAAATTAAGCTTATTTTTTCCATTATTTAATTTTTTATTTGATTTTTTTTATCTTTTGTCTGTTTTTTTTTTAAATTTGTTTGTTTATTTATTTATTTTCCTAATTTAGCCTTTATTTAGTACTTCCCACATTTTGTTTTCTAACTCTGAAACTGTATCTTGGATTTTGACTTTAAATGAATTTTGAATTTTAATCTCAGAATTGTTTTTTTATCATAAAATTTTAGTTTTAGTTCATTTTTTTCAACACATTTCATTTATTTATCTGATAAATTACGCTTATTTTTCCATTATTTAATTTTAAAATAAAAAATCTTTTGTCTGTTTTTTTATTTGTTTGTTTATTTATTTATTTTCCTAATTTAGCCTTTATTTGGTTCCTCCCACATTTTCTTTTCTAACTCTGAAACTGTATCTTGGATTTTGACTGATTTTCTCATAAATCTACATTTCTAATCTCATTTTTGGACTTAATGTGTTTTTTATTTTCCTTTTTTCTATTACTTTCAAAATATTCTTGTAATTTTGACACTTTTTGTCTGTTTTTGTCTGTTAATTTCATTTTCAGACTAATTGACCTATGATATGAACCCTATTTTCTCATAATAATGAATTAAAACTGCATTTTTGTTTTATGTATTTATCATTTATTTATTGGCATCACTATTAAATCTCTGGTTTGTATTTTACTTTATATTTTTGGTTTTGACTCCTCTGTCGTACATTTTTCTGCTGTGAACTTAGCATGTGGAGTGATCCGTGTGTTCCACAGCACGCGTGTGATCACACAGTGAGTCAGCCTGAAGCAGATGATCTCATGTCATCTCATCATCTCATGACGTCGTCTCTCTGTTGATGCTGTGTGTGCAGGAGACCTGAACCCTCTGAAGGAGAAGACGCTGGTCTTAAAGGAAGGAGTGACGTACAGACTAAAGATAGACTTCAAGGTAAGACGATGGACGCCGTCCCTGAGGCCTGTTAGTGACGGAGAGATTTACTGGACATCACAACCAGGACGGACTGAGTGGACGAACAGAGGAGGAGGCTTTACATTAAGTATTAAAGAGATGGAGGAAGAGGAGGTGCTCAAACCATCAAACAGGAGCATTATCATCTTTAATGAGTCTTTCCAGGACGTGGAAGGATTCATGCTGCAGAGACAGTTTTTAAAAGTCAAACTCAGAGTGTTTTTAAAAAGTTTTCTCTTTAAACTTCCAGAAATTAATGAAAGAATCAAACATGAACTGATGTTTCCACCACTCAGCCCGTCCTCTTCCTCTCCATCCTCTTCCTCTACATCCATCCCTCACTTCAGCTTCTTTCTCCACCTTTTTTTTCTCTGCTCTCGTCTTTCCTCCCTCCATCACCACTCATCACTCATGTAAACTTGGCACGAGCTGTAAATAAATATGGGCTGAGGATGAGTCAACATGTTTGGAGGGACATGCAGAGCAGGGAGCGTTTCACCTTGAGAGGATGTTTGTGGAACAATGAGAGGAAACAAACAAACAAACAATCAACAGAAAACAACCTGTGAATCTAAATCACTCCACCCTGGGTGTGGCGTTAAGCTTCAAGATGTGTTTTCTGATATGAATTATAAAAAGTAGGAGAAAGCCAGAGGAGGAGGAGAAGGAGGATGTGCAGGGTGGGAAACTCCAGCTCTGTGGGGACATCTGCTGGAAATACTGAGTATTGCAGGCACACTTTTAGGTTAAAGGTGCAAAGAAACTTTTAAAGATACACATCCTTACAGAGTTTTAAGTGACTTTAACCTCATTATGGTTAAAGATGCATTAGTTAATATTCTTAAACATTCGGTTAAATTAATGCAACAATAATAATCTGCTCAGGTGGAGCTCTGCAGACACTGACGTCTGTGTTTTTAATGATCAGGTGTTTTTGTGTGTCTACAGGTGAACAGAGAAATCGTGTCTGGCCTGAGGTATCATCATGTGACCAGCAGGAAAGGAATACCTGGTGAGTAAACACAGACCTGACACTGTTTGCTCCATTTAAAGCACTGAATTGATTTTTTAAAGCTCCCATATTCTGCTCCTTTCCTGCAGTTTAATCTGGATCATTGATGTCTTCATGAAATGGTAGTAACATGTTTTGGTCCAAAAAGCCAATAAATCAAGCACAGCAGCATTGTTTCCAGGCTCTCATAGCCCCTCTGTTCAGAACGCTCTGATTTAGTGGGCGTGGCCTTCATATGTAACTGAGCCGCCGCTGATACCGCCCCGCTCTTCCACGTCACTGAGAGCGGCGCCACGAGCTCCGAGTGCACAATGTTTAGAAAACAGAGAAGCTCCTTTACCGTAACATTACAGGCTAAAACAACAGGCTAACTGCAGCTAAAGTTAGCATCCTGAAGCTAACACAGAGACAGGGGGGACACTGAGGAAAAGCTCTTCCATCTGCTCCACAGCACACAGCATTTAAAATACTCACATTTCCAGGGTCCCAGGTTTGTTGGAGGATGGTTGGTAATGCGCCTGGATTCAGGACCAGTCTATTGGCTAGCCCTCTGTTGGACTGTCCAAAGTTGGAAAAGCAGTCGGCCGTGAAGTGACTAGCACACACATGCTCAGTTTTACTGAGTGTAGCTGGAACATTTCCTGATAAATGAACTCTAGACACTTAGTCTGTCTTCTTCAGAGATGGGAAGCTTGAGCATGGAGCTATGTGGCTGTTTACAGCCAAAAACAGAGCAGTGATGGCTCTTCAACTTTGGCATTTGGGAGGGGGTTTGGGGGAATCTGCTCTGGTGGACCAATCAGGTCAGACTTGCTCCTGATTGGTCAAAAAGGGAATCGCTGACGTCGGCAAATCCCCAAAATCCAAACAGCTGGTTTTAGGTCAGGATTTTATATTCACAAGCTCTACTAAGAACAGGTTTGGTCATTAAATATCACATTTTGTGGGCTGGGAGGAAAGACAAAGACCCACAAATTTCACTAAAAGACTTAATAAAGTGATTTTTGCAGAACATGGGACCTTTAACACTTTTTCATGGGTCTGTAAAAAGTCGAAGTGGACTCTGCTCTCTGAGAGTTTGTTTCCTCCCGCAGTGGAAAAGCTGTCACACATGGTGGGAAGCTACGGCCCAAAGATGGAGGAGCACGAGTTCCTGAGCACGGCTGACTGCGCTCCTGCAGGCGTGATGTCCCGAGGTCACTATCAGGTCAAGTCCGGCTTCATCGACGACGACAAGAACGTCTACCTGGCCTGGGACTGGAATCTGGACATCAAGAAGGACTGGGATTAATGAAGGAGGAGAGGTTCCCGTCCTTTCCTTCACCTCTTCTTTTCTCTCCCTCTTTTTTATCCCGCGCCTCCTGAGTCTCTCCTCCTCCTCCTTATTTTCCTCTCCTACCTGTTTGTTTTTTTCTTGTCTGTTTAATCTGAAGCCATGAGAGGACTGAGAGAAACCAGTTCCTCTTTTTCTTCTTCTGTTTTCTGCATCTCCATCACTTCCCCGGGCTTTGGGATCCTGAGACTTTCTCTCTGTCGGCTCATTTTTCCTCAAACAGGCGATGAAAGGAAGTCGGGCTGAGGCACAAAGAGAAATCCAGGAAATGCAGCCGATTTTAGGATGATGTAGACGTAGCCCGGCTGACTTTTCGTAATGAGAGCGTGGAAACACTTTGTTTTGACGATCAGAGAAAGTTTGAGCTCAAAGAGATAAATGTAGAAGTTATGGAGGGAAAGTTGAAGTTTTATCTGCTGGTGAAGAAAAATAAGGCTCAGGCTGATCACAGTTAAAATCTGAGAGAGAGTTCAACTTCCTGATTGAATCTCCAAGGCATCATGGGAGATTGAGTTCTTGATGCTAAGATCCAGAAGACAAAAGCACACACCTTAGAGTCGACATGTTTGCCCTTTCTCTCAGTTCGTTAAAGCCAGATCGTTAACTCATGGACGTAGTTTTTGAAGAAGCCCACCTGTCAGTCAAGCCACGCCCCCAGTTTTGCCCAATCATGCAAAAATGTAACCTTAGATCTTCAAAAAGATCAGGTTAACTTAAGACCTCATATCGTTTTTACACCAAAAGCTGTGAAACACAGGCGTTAATGGGGTCTTCTTGATTTTTGGGAACAGCCTCTAGTGGACACTCAAGGTACTGCAATTTTGAATTGGCTTCATGTTTTAGAGGTTTTTATTATTATTATTTTTATTATTTATCAATTTATATTTTACAGGAAGTAGATTAAAGAAGATGGCGCTATAATAGTATTTATCATATTGTGGTTTATTTACTTCCTTTGACCTGTTTTTCTTAACAATCATCTCACAATGATTCTAATTTCAACACACTGAGCACAAACAAAAACAGGAAGCAGGAAGTGGCCGACGTTTCATGAAACGACCCCAAAATGATTGTTTTCGAACCATCAACACAAAGTTCTGCTTTTTCAAACTCAATCAGTTTAATATTTTTGTTTTTGTTGTTGTTTTTCGTCCTTGTGGAGCTTTTCGAAAGCAGCCCAACGACAGACTGTAACTGAACTGTGCATATTGTAGAAAGAGATGCATGTTTGTCCTTTGGGATTTGATATTCAGTAAAAATCGACCAAATACTCCCTCTCTGAGGCGCTCGTACACCCTGGACTCAGGACGTGAATACAAACTGCTTCCAGCATGGATAAAGTTGGATAAAGATGGATAAAGATGGATAAAGATGGATAAAGATGGAGGACTGTCTCAGAGGTGTATGAAGGGATCAGTTACTGACCCTTAAAAATAAAACGAACTGTCGTTTCTGTATTAAGTCTTTGGATATGATATTGTCATTGTTGCTGAGCATACTGAACTGAAACCATTGAAATCGTCGTGATCTAAGACTAACTGTACACGTAGGCTTGTTTGGGTGTTGCATGGTTAAACAAGAAGCTTTCTTCCTTTTTTACCACTTTACTGTAAAACTTAGTGTGGTTGGAAAAAAAAGATACTAACGCAATATCCAGATGTTGGTAGTTTCCATTTACTGAAGGTGCAGTGATCCCAGGGGTGTGTTTAAAGGGTCAGACAGCTGGGAGCGTGTGTGTGTGTGTGTGTGTGTGTGTGTGTGTGTGTGTGTGTGTGTGTGTGTGTGTGTGTGTGTGTGTGTGTGTGTGTGTGTGTGTGTGTGTGTGATAACCCTGGCCTGTAACCATCAAAGTGCTGAATCCTCCGATGTTTGTGTCTGATCGAATATCCTGTATCTTTTAATAAAGGCGCTTCAAACAACCAGTGAGAAAGCTCGTTTAAGGTCATTTAAGGAAACATACTTTATTAGTAAGTCATAAAAACTGAAATCTTATCAAGTGTTTTTGTCTGATTTTCTGTAGAAAATGTTTTTTTAGGCTAAATATGAACCCAGTCCTGAAAAATGTCTGATTTCAAGTTATTTCACTGAAAAACGAGGTCTGAATTACCGTAAATGGGACAAGAAGAATTTGCTAGAAAATTTGCTTCACACTAGAATAAAGTCTAAACACAATTACTTTTCTCTTGTTTCATTGGCAGAGTTTTTTTTTCTTGTTACAAACAATTCAGATAAGGGATACACCGATTATCGGGGCTGATATTCGGCATTTTGAAGCATATTGGCATCTGCCTTTTTTTAATACGTGGGCCGATAAGAAACAAATTCAACAACGGTTTTTTGGTGAAACACAAAAGTTTTGTTGCTTTTCAGCCTCGTGTTTACACGGAAACGGCGTTTTAGCTGACCTAAAACACAAACTTTTGAAAACGGCCACCAGAGTGGGATTTTTCTGAAACACTCCCGACACTGTTGCCGTGTAAACAGTAAGCGCACGCGCGCATTCAACAGGACAACAGTACCGTTGTAAGGATAGTCGCGAACTACTTGTTCTTGTTCTGCTCAATCTGCTGAATCTGTGACTGTCTTTAACTAAATGAGCATCTGTTGCTCCACTTTTTAACTTAGTATTCACCAACACACCAGATGATCAACTCTACTCCAGAGGAGATTTAACAAAAGCAGCTTCTGGACAAGACAGCTATAGCACCACCTACAGGCCTGGCATGCTTACTACAGCGTTTTCAGTCCATCAGCGTTTCCGCAGATTTTTTCACAGCGTTTTAGCGTTTTCAGATAAAAGTTGTTGTGTAAACAAGGCCTAAAACTGTGTTGTCGCGGCTCTGATGCAGCTGCTCCACTGTCACTGTCCCACCCCTAGCACCATCTGATTGGTTATAAGCAGAGCCGTGGCTCGGTTATTACAGTTACATTGAAACTTAAGGAAACTTTATTTACTGTAGAAAACTTTAGCTATTTATTTTTTTTTTTTTCAATTTAACTTTAAAAATCATGCTGCTGAGCCTGGGAGCTGTTAAATTAACTCATGCTTAAAGGGATTTTAATGAAGTTAAGTGTTGGAGTTTGTTTTATTTTGACTTTGACCGCAAATTAATATCGGCTTCAAATATCGGCTATCGGCCTCCTTGACTTAAAAAAATCGGTATCGATATCGGCCCGGAAAAATCCATATGGGTCTATTTCTAGTTCAGACCTCATTTAGTTTTTAAATAACTTCAAACACATAACTTGAGACATTTTTCTGGACTGATCAGTTGAATTTGGCTCGTATCAAGTATAATCAGACAATTTTTACTGAAACTAGACAAAAACACTTGATAAGATTTCAGTTTTATGCAGTGTTTAATTAGTTGTGATGTTAATACAGAGAAATGTTTGTCAGATTTAAAAACCAGAGAGAGTTTGACTCTTATTGAAACACAAAGATCCTAAAATGAGCCTATAAGACCGAGGCTTTGTTAATATTTAGGTCGACTTCCAAACACTAATTCACCATCATTATGTCTCAGGCTGATTGGATGAGCTTCATGTTCCTCTTATGAGTAATTATGAGCATGTTTTTCAAGTGTTCAGTCTTTGCAGAGCTGCATGTGGGTTTTTAAGTTTGTCCCAGTCATTGCAGCAGCAGCCGTCCTCCTTCACCGACCCAGGAAAAACAGAGTAATCGAGGACGTCACTGTCCTACTCCGCTGTGAACCAGCCCTCTTTGTCAGACGTGCTCGTAGCCTCGGTGGTGTTGTTCCCGCTCAGCGCCTGCTCCAGCAGAGCCCTCTGGGCCGTGGCCGGCAGGTACAGGAAGGCGTAGACCAGGGCCAGCAGCAGCAGAGCAGCCAGCAGAGGGATGCCCCAGTCAGAGGTCATCAGAGGCTCCTCACAGCGGGCCTGCAGGAAGGATTTATCCGGCATCGTGGGCTCCTACACGGAAATCATCTCCAGGAATGAGTGTGAAATGTCAGATCTGCAGGAGGACGGCCTGATGATCCCTCAGTCCTGTGAGGAGGAGAGCTGGAGGAAGACTGCGTCCAAGAAGTTGAAGCTCAGAAGGTCAGAGTCAGATAAAAACACAGATTACAGCATCCAACTACATCCTTTGTTTGGTTTCTTCACGAGCTGGTGTCTTTATCTCTGGAAAAAAAATCTGATTTATTCACAGAAAAATCCCAATTTGGTCAAAGATCCATCCACTGAAAGAGTCCAGCATCTCTCCCCTTCCCCTCCATCGTCTGAGTCAAATATTCCTGATTTCTGAGTCGTCCCAGTCACATCTCTCAGCAAATTCACCAATCTATCGCTCAGCACAACAATATGAAGAAACCAACAATGGGGACGTGACTGAATCCCTCCGTCTCAGTTTTAACCAGATCAGTTCATGAAAATCCAATTACGCAATGACTGCTGATCTGCTTAGCTTGAAACAAATTCATACCTGGTGGTGTTCAGAGATTACTCGCAGGAAGAGCCTCCACTTAATTCAGCCAACATGTCACGGCACCATATGCTGCAGACAATCAGCACAGAGAGAGGTTAGTGTGACCGTGGGTAAACTGCCAGGGAGGAGGGAGACACATGTGGTGGAGGGTCATGGACCACATCTGAACTTCAGCCGTCTTCTTTGGGGACGTTATGCTGGGTCAAACTGTCTCTTGAATTTTGTAGATAACTAAACTGTAACACTAAAACAACAACAGAGCAAAGGTGAAAGCTGAAAAAAAACACAAACATATCTGCGTCTTTAAACCGTCATCGTTTTGTTTCCTGACTCATCACGTGGATGTCCTCATTTCTTCGCCCCAGTAGATCCATGATTGCTGGGTGGAGTATGTCATCAGCTGGATCGAGATGTGGAGGTGAGGTTGAGGTGAGGGATTATGAGCGTGACATATAACGGGTGAGTGACCATGAACAGTAGCTACAGATGGAGCAGAAAGAGATGAGACTAATGCAGCAGGTATAATCCCCTGGGCCACAATGAATGACTCAACATTTCACATTCACTATTACTTAAATCATCATTTTTGCAGAGGAGGATGCAGAATTTGGTGCAGTTTGTCGATACCAGGGCGCTGAACCCCAGGGTTTACAAGTTAAAGACGCAAAAAAATAAATAAATACATCAAAATGTTGCCGTTCTGTTGCAAAAGTAAGAACTTTTAATCATTTATTTTTATTTCTTCGTCATCCAATCTTGGTTTTCTTCAATATTTCACCCTTTAAACCTTCCAGTACGCAATCTAGCAATAGTTCAAATATCCAAAACATGTTTATAAGGGAACTTGTGATAAAACTATTTTTACTGTCAGAGCTCAGAAACGGCTCTGATTCAGATTCAGACAACTTTATTTATCCCACAAGGGGCAATTTATTTGTGGCTTCCCAGGGTATGCATACAGTCAGTTGACAACATAAATAAATAAATAATCATCAAGGAAACATATACAAGCAGGCATGGGACAGATAGAGAAGTTGGACATTGTAAGTAGCCTGCATTTGCAAATCGTAGAGCAAGAAAAAAAACAAGTTAGGATGAAGATAAGAAAAATTAAATCTTTGTAAAAACTTTAAAAACAGCAAGAAAGCAGATAAGACAAGAAATAAATAATATCCTCTAGAAATAGCATATCTGTAGCAGGACACACGTAAAGGAGAGCTGCTTTCATTATTTCCGGTGTAAAGGTCCGCTGTTTTGCTTTATTGCCATCATAAAACAGAAGGTTTCATCACTCAGGCTAAGAAACAAAGCGATACACTGTATATTTCAGTACAGCAGATGGCGCGTGAGCTTTGTTTATTTGTAATACGTCATTTAGAACCACCGAAGAAGAAGAAGCGGCTGCGCAGCTACAGCGACACTCGCGGTAATGTTTACATCTGTCTTTGCTGGTTTCTTTCTCGTTTAGAGTCGTAAATTTATTTTTATTTATTTTAATTTTAATTACACAGTCAGTCACAGTGTTATGACTTTATCTGGAAACTTATGACCTCCTTGGTGGTGTTAAACGTCTGCACTGAGCTCAAAACCAGCGATGCTAAAATGCTAAGTGAGAGGAAAACATCACTGAGAGCAAACCGGAAACTGTTTTTTTCTCTTTCTGGAGTCAATTTTATTTTTAAAACCTAAATAAATTCCCTTTAGTGTCATATTATCATTATATTTATACTCCGTTTTCATTAAGTCTGCTTTAAACGCCCCTGAAGGCTGGTGCCAACTGAGTAAATTAACACAAAGTAAATAATTGAAGTGTTGTACCTTTAAGTGGAAATCTTAAACCAGAGTTTAGATTAGTTTAGTGTTTAAAAACTTTCTCTTTTGGTCAAACTGAAGTGGATTCATATGTGAATGCACTAACTGTCTCTACAGGGGTCTGTATGTCCCCTTAAAGCTGCTCATGATGGCCACAGAGCCCGCCAGCCTGGAGAGCCTCCGGGTGCTGCTTCATAACACTGACTTCATAGTGGTGGACAAACACTGGGACATCCGCATAGACAGCAAGATGTGGTACGAGAAGCTCACCGTGCAGGAGCAGCTTCGACACAGCTTCCCTGAGCTGGCAGACCCCAGCACCTACTACGGCTTCAGGTCAGAGTCACAGCAGTTAGTTACAGCCACTCACATCAGCAGGCTTTGGATGACTGGTTGACTGCTCTTTCTATTAAGCCAAAGGTACCTTAACAATTATTGTTTTATCATAATCACAGGTTCTGTCATCAGTTGGATTTCTCCACCAGTGGGGCTCTTTGTATCGCCCTGAATAAAGCTGCTGCTGGCCGGGCGTACCGCTGCTTTAAGGACCGAACTGTCACAAAAGCTTACCTCGCCTTGGTATAAAACTCCCGCATAGACACACACACAATACAAGATAATCATTACCAGAAATGTGTATGTGCATTACTACAGAGTTAATGTTTATGAAACAAAAAACTGTTTTTTTCTCACCTCGCAGGTTCGTGGCTGGGTGGAAGAAGAAACACAAACTTTGGACCTCTCCATTGGCAAGAATTCATCAGAGGGAAAAACACACATGATGTGTATCGAGGGAACAGAAGGTACCAGACATGTTTCTTACTGAAACAAACGTACTCTCTGGTTTATGGCTTGACATTTCTGAACTCTATGTAAATAAAAACAAACATATTTTTGACTCACATCAGGCTGTCAGAACCCAAAGCCTTGCCAAACTGAGCTGATGGTGTTAGAGTATGGGCTGTATGATGGAGACCCTGTGACCAAGGTGCTACTACAGCCGCTCACAGGTAACAGCAACCATTTGTTTTCAGCCAAAGAAGAGAAATGCAGAATTAGTTCTTTTTACTTTTGAGAGATGCAGAGCAATATTTGTCAGTGGGGGATGCAGAAGTCCTGGACATGTTTTTGCTTAGATTATTTTATTATGATGCTTTTTCTTATTGAAAACACAACAGAAAGAAAAACAAGTTTTGACTTTGTTTCTCTGGACTGATGATCCTGACTCTCCTTCTAGGCCGAACCCACCAGTTACGGGTCCACTGCAGCGCGATAGGCCACCCCATCGTTGGGGACTTCACCTACAGCTCAGGAGCAGACGTCGCCCCCTATCGCATGATGCTTCACGCTCACCTCCTCCACATCCCCCTGGAACCTCAGCCCCTGCTCGTCTCTGCTGAAGACCCCTTCCACCCCTCTGTGGATCCAAAGTGGCTCCCGCAGCGCTCATTACGGACACTGACGGCCACCGTGGAGACTCTGCTGGAGCAAAGAGAGGAGAAAGAGCTGAAGAAGAAAGAGGAGGAAAGAGAGAGGACAAGACAAGAGGAGGAGAGGAGGAGAAGCAGCAGGAAACAAAGGACTGAGGAGGAGAGTGAGGAGCAAAGGAGGCAGTGCCAGGAGTGGCTGAGTGAATGGGCTGGAGACTAACAGACTTTATTTTTCATATTATTTATATTAAATTATTAACTAAATGTTTATCTGAAGAGGTTATCACAGCATGTTCCATCTCTGTGGCCATAACACACTAACAGGTGGTTTGGCATGGCTATCAGCAATTATTTCATTATCAACATGAATTAACAAATTATGTCCTCAAACACTGATAGAGCTTGTTTGCAACGTGTTGGATAAATAAACAGCAGCCACTACTAGTCATTTATTATCTGAGCAATTGCTGATAGCTTACTCTGCAAACATTAATCATGCTTTTTATATTTTGTTCACATACTGGCTGCTTAAGGCTGATATTCAGCACCAATCCTGTCAAAAACAATGCTCTGCTAATTAACTAAATTCTACCTTCAACAATTTGGTTGTTGGTAAAGTAGTCTGGTTACATTTTTGTGCATTACTTTTAATAAAGTATTTTATTTCTTAAAAAAAAAGGTAATCTAAAGTTTAATTTAAATAAGATTTAATTTAATTGAAAATGTTTTTGTTTTATTTGATTAATTTATTTTTTTTTAATTATTTTTTTAATTTCTTTTAAAGATGATCGTATTATATTTCTGATTATTATTGTTATAATAATAATAATAATAATAATAATAATAATAATAATAATGAAATTATTAATGTTATTGATAATAGTATAATTATTGATAATAGTATAATGATTTTAAGTTTTTAAGGAAAGGTTTAAAGTGAACTCTTTTTATGGCCAATTCTTTTTCTACCTTCATTGTCTTCAGTGCAGGGTCCATTTTTTTATTGTATTTTTCTGCCATTATTTATCTATTTTGGTGTTTTATGTCACAGTGCACATTGTAGTTATCAAAGGAAGTATGTAATTTTACAGGGGAACACGTTTTCTGATTGTTCACATGGAAACACTGATAAAATCTGATATCTCCTGATTAAACTCATGTCAGAGGTTATAATTTTCTTTCTAGCGGGCCCAGAATTCATGTTGACGCCCCAGATTCTAATCCTAGGTCACTGTTCACTGGTCTTTTGAAACCGTTTGAAGAGAACTCCATTACCCATGATGCACCTGTGTTCCCGCGTCAGACGTTAGCTAGGAAGTGAGAGATCAGTGACTGTAGGCGGATGAGTGAGGGAAAACAACATCCAGCTCGTAGCTGACTTTAAAGAGTGATATCTCCAGAAGCTACAGGGGTTTAACTCTGAAATTAGTTAAATAAATTAAATAAGTTTATAATTTTGGTCAAAATGAGCGACTCAGTTTTCTCCTATGAGAGTTTGGTTCACGCTGTATCAGGAGCGATGGTAAGTTAACCTTACTTTCACTTCACTCAGATATTAAGAGTTAAATGTTCATTCATTGTGAATCTGATGCACAAAACTTCATTAATAATTAAACGTAGCATGATAATAAAGACTTGTTAGGGTCAAGATATTTAAAACGTTAAATTTTAAATCAGTTAATATGAACACACTGTCATGTGATGATGTTGGTCGTTGTTCCTCTTTACTGACTGTGTCCTTGTTTTAGGGAGGTGTGACTGCCATGACAGTGTTCTTCCCTCTTGACACTGCAAGACTACGGCTTCAAGGTAAGAAACACATTACATATGCAGCTATAGAAGTCATTTGGTTATGAATTTACCAAATTAATGAATGTATTAAATGAATACATGTTGCTTACTGTGTTTTGTTTTTGTTCAGTGGATGATAATAGGAAGGCCAAATCAACACCAGCTATTTTGGCAGAAATTGTCAAAGAAGAAGGACCGTAAGTGAAACAAGATGAGACTTGATCTGATTGATTGACAGAAAATTATTACTGCCAGCTTTTTTATTTCTCATGTTTGATCAATCCACTTGTTCGAGTTATGAAGGCTGTCAAATACAGAGGATGAATCACAACATTTTGCTTTGATGTAACTTTGCCACTCAGTCATATTGATCATTCCTGTCTTTTAAGCCACATTTCAGGCCTGTACTGTTTCCCTTTCACTGTGATTTAATGGATTAAATGTCTCTAACGTGTCTCCGTCTTCAGTTTGGCTCTGTACAGAGGCTGGGTCCCGGTCATCTGCAGCCTGTGCTGCTCCAACTTTGTCTACTTCTACTGCTTCCACAGTCTGAAGGCGGTCTGTCTGAAAGGGAAACAGTCAGCACCCACCACAGATTTACTCATAGGCATCGCTGCAGGTAAGAGAGTCCAGATCATAAGAATTATGTTTGTATCCAGCTCTGATCTTTTATCTTTTAATTCTAAAACACTTTCCAAAGTTGACATTAACCTTAGCCAGTGTGTGCTGTTTTATTTCTAGGTATAATAAATGTTTTGGTTACCACTCCTCTGTGGGTGGTCAACACCAGGCTGAAGCTTCAGGGATCCAAATTTCGCAATGCAGACATCCGGCCCACCAGCTACTCTGGCATTCTGGGTAAGCAGTCATTCAGCCTCATTCACTCAGAGTAAAAACTCCCTCTGACTCTGGATTTACTCACACACATCACATGGTAAATTCACTCTGAACTTCTTTAAGGTTATGGCATCCATCTCTTCTGGAAAGGGATAAAGGCTCATTTTCTTGGTGTTTCTTGCAGATGCGTTTGTGCAGATCATCCGTGATGAGAGCCTTGGAGCCCTGTGGAATGGGACCCTCCCATCCCTGCTGCTGGTGCTGAACCCTGGCGTACAGTTCATGATTTATGAAGGTCTGAAGAGGCAGCTGAGGAGAGGAGCTCCCAGAGAGGTGAGGGGGAAACAGTCAGTGGTAGTAAGACTGAGGTAACAAAGAGACGATGATTGTTTAGATCAATGCCAACATCAATCTTTGTTGAAATACAAACAAAAATCAAAAACTAATAGAATTTCTAAATGGGAAAATGACTTTAAAAACATGGTTGTATAAGTCACAGAATAAAGAGTGAGAAATGGACGCTCCATCAGGTCATCCCATCATCCGGTTGGGTGATCACCTGATATGCAGACTTTGGTATTCTGGTCACATGATTTTTAGGGTTTAACCACAGGAGGAAGTTCTGTCTGAGAATGTTTTTTCATTTTTTCACCATTCGCTCATTAAAATGTTAAAAATGATCAACTTCCTCACACCTTTTCTTCAGCTCTCATCTCTTGAGGCCTTCATCATTGGAGCTGTTGCCAAAGCCGTCGCCACCACAGTCACATATCCACTCCAGACCATTCAGTCTATTCTCAGGGTAAGCTGTATGTCTGCAGTTTGTCTGCTGCTCTTTGTCTTTGTTTTCACATGTGTTACAGCGTGATTTGACTTTTTAATTCACAGTTTGGTCAGTTCAGTGAGTCTAAAGAAAGGTCAAAACTGCTGTCCAGTCTGAGGACCATCAAGTGTCTGTTGATCAACAGAGTAAGGTGAGTTTATACACATGTGGGGCTCATTTTTCTCTTTCAGCAATATATTTACAAAGTACCCTCCATCATGCACCTCTCTCATCATGCTTTCAAACCTTCCTGTCTCTCCATAGAAAGTCTGGTGTGTTGGGTCTGTTTAAAGGCCTGGAAGCCAAGCTGCTACAAACGGTGCTGACGGCCGCCCTCATGTTCCTTCTCTATGAGAAGATTGCCAGTTGCACCTTCAGAGTCATGGGAATGAACAACTACCACTACAAGAAACGCTAACTGGAAAGAAAGGAGAGAGACACTGACACTGGAATGTAGCATAATGCTAACGCACAGTACCAAACACTGCTTACAGACCTCATAACTCTACTTCCTGAAATCTGTCCCTACTGTAACAAACTCTACACCAATAAAACACAAACTTTAAGTAAACTGCTGTTTTTATCTTCTGTTAAAGAAAATTACAGTTAACTTTTATTAGATTAGCAGATTAATTAGATTAAGCAGACTGTGGGACATGTACTTTTACTGTTGAACAGTAGAAAAATGTGTGGTGGTCCCAAGCTTTCCTAAGCTTCAGTTTAATCTCAGATATCCTGAGGAAAAACAGTTTTATGACTTTAATGATAGTTAAGGATATATGTGCTGAACAGGATCTCTGAACTGTGCGGGACACAGGAGCCACCACACATCCACGGGAGTCGTCTGCAGGTTGGAGGTTCTCACGGGATTTCGAAGTAGCTCAATACTTCAGGAAAAATTACTCCAAAAAACAGGAAAAAGTAATCTGAAAACAGTACAAAATTACTCATAAAACCAGAAATAATTATAACAAAAAACAAACCAATAAAAAAATATTAATCGGAAAAACAAAACTAATTACCACAAAAAAATTACTCATAAAACAGAAATAACTATAACAAAAACAAACCAATATAATAATTATAACAAAAAAATTAAAAGATATTAATCAGAAAAATAAAACTTGTTACCACAAAAAATTACTCATAAAAACAGAAATAACTTTAACCAAAAACAAACCAGTGAAAATTATATTAATCAGGAAAACAAAATTAATTATCACAAAAAACAAACCGAAGAATAAATAACTCTGAAAAACCTGAGTTGTTTTTTTTTTCTTCAAGTGAATGAAATACGCTTCCGTAATTTTGTGATCTGCTTCTGTTACTTAAAAAAAAAAAAAAAGCTTAATGTTTCATAATGGCTGTTTTCTGTACCAACAATTTTCCTCCCATTTTTCCTAAATTTAAAGTAAAAAGTAAGGGCCGTGAAGTGAAGTTATTTTCTGAAACTTTAAGGAACAAGTCATTATTTTCCACTTTCATTTACTGAAAAATAGTCATCCCTCTCACCCGGCCCCGGTGTCTGCTGGCTGGGCTGGTTGGCACACACCTTGTGCACACGTGGGTCAGCGATGATAGCCTGCGCAAATGTACACGTAAGCGATAGGTCTAAGCAGAGCCTCGTCCAGTTACAGAAGGTCCATCCTCATGTTGCACAAGTCAGTTTTTAAGGCAGTTACGTAACGCGGCAGTAGCTCAGACTTTCATAATTACGTAAGCACCTCAGCGGCTCTGACTCTGTCTCATAACAAATAGTTTTAAAGTTTCATTTCACTAACATGGATTCAACAGCTGCTAAAGAAACCGAGAAGCACTGCGTCCTGTGCTGCCAAGACGTTGAAATCTTTGCATTGGGGAAATGCGACCACCCGGTTTGTTACCGCTGCTCCACCAAAATGAGGGTGCTGTGCGACCAGAAGTACTGCGCCGTCTGCCGCGAGGAGCTCGACAAGGTGCGGATTCTTTCACTACTGTGGCCCGGGGCTGGGACCCGGTGTTGCTAGCAAGGCCGCAGTGTTCTGGTGTCTTTTTCCGGAGTTTTGTTTAATAAAACAAATTCAATTAGTCATAACTGAAACACATTTATTATAATTAAACCAAGATAACCTACAAGTCTTACTGACTAGACCACAGTTTTCTCACAAGCTAGATAGTTACCTCAAGCTAACATTAGCAAGTTCGTCAGCTTAGCTTAGCTCGTACACGTCTGTCTTGACTTAGTTAGCTAACAGGTGGGTTCTCAGGTTGTTGCTGATGTTTTTAATTATATGTTTTTAATGTCAATTACATTTGTCTTTCTGTAAACTGTCAAAGCAGAATAACAGGTCAGCTGTCACCAAACAAACCAACGTTAGCGTTTTCAGTGATTCACCTGCGCCGGGTGCTAGCTAGCTGTCATTACTCAGTTACTATTAAAAATTTCTCTTATTTTGGGATGACTTGCTTGCCTGGCAGGTTTTAACTCCCCCTTTGCCTCTCAGTTACAGGACCTATATTTGTGTATTGGGAAATTGACTCAGGTTTGACAGTGTCAGACTAGTAAAGGCCTCAGTACCTGGTAGTCAAACCAGAAGCACTGCTTGTTGATAGCTTTGAAAGATAAATGTTACACACAGTTGTCTGCCATTTTATTGTTTCATATAGTATAAAAATGTGTTGAACTTCTTTATTTAGAAACCTTTCAGTACTGTACACTCCCATAAGGTGAATTACTCCTCAGTACGCCCATTATCTAAAGCACAATCCATGTGACAGCAGTGATTCATGAGTAGCTTTGTCAGACTCTAAAAATGTTTCAGGTGACCAAACTAGTTACCAAGTATTACAGTAATAATTTTCAGAATATAAACCATTTAAAGTGTCCCATCACTTTCCACTGTGGCCTTTTGTCTGATAGTGAAGCAGCTCATCAAGTGTTATGTCACCTTGTGTTTTAAGAGCTCAGGTCTGACTCTCATTTTCTGACCCACAGGTGGTGTTTGTGAAAAAGGTTGAGGCGTTCTCATGTCTACCCCTCCAGCAGTTTCCCTCAGAGAAGAAGCATGATATCTATTTTGGTGATGAGAGGATCTATGCTCGATACAGGTAATATTTGACTGCTGTCTTCTTGATTTCATTTTACAATCACTGTTACCTTTTAATTTTGTTTGGATAGGGCTTTGTGTATGTAGTGATAACAGGGATAAGGGACTGAAGAGAAACCTGGTAATCGTGGCCAGGTTTCCTGTTAGGTAGATAAAGACATCTATTATCTATTGGTGTGACAGTGCAAACACATACAGAGATGGATTACTTATTGTTACTGATGCTACACATGTGCATCACAGAGTCACCGCGTGTTATCCCAGCAAGCACTGACGTGATTGGTTGCCAGTGGTAGATGCGATTGCACATCAGAGTATCATGGTTAAATGTATATTTATTAATATGTGATAACCTTAACCTGAGTTTTTGTTGTCAGAATTAATTTTTACTGATCATCTTTAGTGTCACCCAAGTCTTGATTGTTTTTGGTTACGTCTTCAGTGTGTGATTGTTTGCTGATTTTCTCATGATGTGTTTTCAGACATCTCCTGTTGCCAGAGTGCGTGCGCTGCCCAGAGCCGACAGTTTTCTCTAAGTTCGAGGAGCTGGAGCAGCACATGAGGAAGCGACATGAACTCTTCTGCTGCAAGCTCTGCACAAAGCATCTCAAGGTACACACCGTGCTTTCCTCATCAGGCTGCACGTCTTTAGTCTGAGCTGTAAGGGAACTTTAACATCAATCCATCTACCCTCAGATCTTCTCTCACGAGCGCAAGTGGTACAACCGGAAGGAGCTGGCTCGTCACAGAGCGCATGGAGACCCGGACGATACGAGCCATCGAGGACACCCGCTTTGCAAGTTCTGTGACGACCGCTACCTGGACAACGACGAGCTGCTCAAACACCTGCGCAGGGATCACTACTTCTGCCACTTCTGTGACGCAGATGGTTCCCAGGAATACTACAGGTGAGTGTAGCTCAAACACACAGAGACACTTGAATTTTTATTAGAGGTGGGACTTGATTAAAAAAAAAAAAAAAAAAATTAATTATGCCATCTGTAATTAATTAATCGTAATTAATCCCATTTTAATCACATCAATATTCAACATCAGAAGCAACACTTTCAATTCAAACAGATTTTGGTAGAAGACTAAATCATTAAATATTCTCATACACAAGTTTAAACAACAAAATCCTGTTTATTTTGTTCAGAAGATGTTTTTTGTGGACACTACTTTCAAGTACATTCATCAGCCATTATGTGGTAAATAGTGCTGTCAGGCGATTAAAAAAATAACCTAGTTAATTACAGGATTTGTAATTAATTGATCTAATTAATCACATTTTAATCTTATATCTGCTTAAAGTCCCTACATAAAGAATTTGAATTCTAGGGCATCACAAAATTATAGTGCATGACTCATCGAATGAATACATGAAAAAGAGAAGATTTGTAAATCCTTTTTTTTTTTACTGGACAATATTAATTCAAATGTCCATGTTCCCTGCCATTGACATTGGATTACTGTTTACTGCGTCTATAGAAGTAAATTATATTTTTCAGCGGAGGGAGGCGGGGTCTGGTGGAGCTTGTCAATCAAAATCCTGCTCGTAAACTACTGTGGGTGAGAGCGGTGCGCTCTTTGGACGAGAGCTCAGCATGGATATGAGGAGAAATGTGAGATGACAGAGACACAGAGAGACGCTGCGAGTCAGAAAAGTTCAGGCAGCTCACGCTCCAACTGAGGATGTGTCGCGGTAGCTCAGAGAGAAAGAGCGGCACCATCGTGAGGAAAGTCGACGGAAATCATAGAGAGGATCAAAGGATGGAGCGTTGAGAGGAATGTAATCAAAAAAAGTTCGTTTTGTCTGTTTTTTGGATCAAAAACAGGAAGAGAGACATAAAAGAAGAGAGTCCGCTCTGCTTAAGTAACTTTGGTGTTTACATGGTCAGAGAAAACATTATTATTTGCGTCTTAAAAGATCATTCAAGATGCTCTGAAAATGGCTGGCAGCCATTTTAGTTAATCTTGCATTAATTTTAATAACGCATTTAATTAACTAATTTGTGGTGTAATTAATTAATCTAATTAACGTGTTAAAGTCACAGCTCTAATTTTCATTCTTCTTTTTGTGCTCATTAAACTCTGATTTTCGTCTGGCAGTGACTATCAGTACCTGAGCGAGCACTTCAGAGAGAGTCACTACCTGTGTGAGGAGGGTCGCTGTGCCACTGAACAGTTCACGCACGCTTTCCGCTCTGAGATCGACTACAAGGCCCACAAGGCCGCAGCACACAGCAAGAACCGAGCAGAGGCTCGACAGAACCGGCACATCGACCTGCAGTTCAACTACGCACCGCGGCAGCAGAGGAGAAACGACGGAGGTGATTGTTTTTTCAGAGAGAGGCCGACGTCCTCTTTGTTTCTGACGTACAGTTATTGATATGAGTCCAGTCTGAAGGCAGTGACCGTGAGGTATGTCTTTCCAAAGGTATCGTGACGGGTGAGGACTACGAGGAGATGCGTCAGAGTCGTGGAGCGAGAGGAGGACGGCCTCAGGGAGGACAGAAGAGCTGGAGATACTCTCGGTGAGGCGTGCATGAAATGACGGGGCAGTAAACGTCTTGGTGAGCAGTTTGTCCCAGAGTGTGAGCGTCTGCTCTCTCTACGCAGAGAGGAGGAGGACAGGGAGCTGGCAGCTGCTCGCAGGGCGTCCCTGGCCACACGGAGACAGGAGGAGAGAGCAGCGGTGCAGGAGAGGAGCGCTCCCAAACACTGCAGAGAGGAGAGGACGGAGAGGGCCGAACCAGAGGAGCAGAGACTCCGGAGCGGACCCATCAAAACCACGAGCAAACCACCAGGTGAGACAGAGCAGTGACAAACAGTCTTCATGTTTCTCTCACTGCTGCAGGAACCGGCTCAGTTTCTGTTTCCTCCTTTTCACAGTGAGAACAATGACCAGCGACAGCCCAGAGGTCGATGACTTCCCAGCTCTGGGAGCCACAGCAGCTCCACCCAGGTAACTTTCACACCTCCACAAACTGAAGTCTCTGCTCACGTCCCTGGGTTAAAACCTGTGTGCGTCTCTCTTTAGCGTGAAACCAGCTCCTGCTGCGGCGCCTGTGGCCCAAGCTGCCCTGAAAGAAGACGACTTCCCCAGCCTCTCAGCCGTCGCCGTCTCCTCCCCCATGACTCCTGCTTACTCCGCCCAGTCTAAGAAGACGTCCTCGTTCCAGGAGGAGGACTTCCCGGCTCTGGTCTCCAAAATCCGGCCTGTGAAAAGCACAGCCGGACGAAACTCTGCGTGGTCCGCTCATGCTGCTGCGCCTAAACCCACCGCCCAGCCTCCTCCTGCATCCAGACAGCCTCCTCCGCTCTCATCCGCCTCCTCTGGCCCTCAGCCGCTCTCCTCCTCCTCCTCCTCCTCCTCTTCATCTTCACGCAGGAAAAAGAAAGTAGGGGAGAACGGGAAAGCATCGTCCACTCGTTCTCCTCCGTCGTCTGACGATGACGTCGGAGGACTGACGCAGCAGGAGTTTCGCTCGGTGCCCACCATGTTGGATATCTCCTCCCTGCTCACGGTTAAAGGAGGGAGCAGCAAACCTCCTGCAGCTGCACCTCCCGCTCCAAACCCGGCCTCCAACACGGATCCACCTCCCTCCAAAGCCAGCAAGAAGAAGAAGCAGCAGAAGAACACGGCGGCTCCCTCCACGCCTGCGTCCGCGGCTTCAGGGTCGACACAGAGTTCAGTGGAAACAGCGGCACAGAAGGAGAACGTACCGGAGAAAACGTGGAACAAACCGCCGCCTGGAGCTGCCACAGCGGCTCTGACGGGTGGATTGGCTAATGGCCACCCTGAAAAACCTCCATCAGGGAGCAAGGAGGCTGCAGTGAAGCCCAACTCCAACACAGTCACTCCCATGGAGCAGGAGGAGGAGTTCCCAGCGCTGACCACCAAAAACCCTCCACCAGGTGAGTGTGCACGCCGCCCGCCACGCGTTGTTGGTTCAGATCAGGAAATAAAACACGTACATCTTTAAGTTTGTTTCCTTTTCTCTGTTTCTTTCAGGTTTTAAGTCCTCTTTCCCGATGAAATCCTCTGCCCCTGCTCCAGCATCAGCTGCTCCTCCTCCTCCACCCGGCCTGGGAGTCTCAGCTCCTAAACCTCCTCCAGGTTTCACCGGGATCCCCCTCAACAGCAACGTGGTGGAGCCGGCGGCGCCCCCTGCAGTCAACCCGTGAGGCAGCCTCCGTCTTGTTTCTTCCTCTGCCTGAAAACGTGGATGTTTGTTCACTGAGTCTTTGTTCTGTTTCTGTGTGTGGACCCAGGCCGCCCAAACTGTGGAGCAACGGTTACCTGGTCCCCGACGACTTCCACCAGAGGAACCTGGAGCTGATCAAGAGCATCAGGACGTACCTGCACAACGACGAGTCAAAGTTCAACGAGTTCAAGAACTACTCCGCTCAGTTCAGACAGGTACGGCCCGACACCAGCGCTGAAACCTGAGTTTACTGCTCCCACCACCTGACCCTCCTCTGTCTGTGTCTGCAGGGCGTCATATCAGCCGCTCAGTACCACCGCAGCTGCAAGGACCTGCTGGGCGACGACTTCAACCGCATCTTCAACGAGCTGCTGGTCCTCCTGCCGGACACGGGCAAACAGCAGGAGCTCCTGAGCGCCCACGGGGACTGTAAGGCGCTGGAGAAGCAGTCGGGCTCCGGAGGAGGAGGAAAGAAAAACAAGAACAAGAAGAACGCCTGGCAGAGGCCGAGCACGGCGGACAGCGCGGCCGCCGAGCTGGACTGCCAGGTGTGCCCCACGTGCAGACAGGTACTGGCCCCCAAAGACTTCACCTCCCATAAGACCCTGCACAGCAGCGAGAACGAGGAGTTCCCCTCGTTGCAGTCCATCAGCCGTATCATCAGCTAGCCTTCGCTGCTTCCTGCCCGCGCGGGGTAAATGTCATGCTGCAGCCGCCGGCATCAACGCCGCGGCCCGTGTCCCTGTGTGACCGTCTCCCACGGCGCCTGGAGCTTATTTCTCATTCGATTGGAGTCTAACGTGGTTCATGGCGTTTTTTCTTTCAGCAGGGTTACATCAGTAGGTTTACGTGAACGGTTTCACAGTTCAGACACACGGCGTGCTCCATCTCAACCTCATTTCCACTCACGCTCCGAGGCCGTCTCCAGCTGGACCTGGCACTTTCCGTTTATTTAAAGAGAGACGAGAGACTGTGCAGCGCTTCAATCAGAGCTCACACACCGTCATTTTCTACCTGCTTTGCTTTTTCATTTGAACAGAAGGAGACAAAGTGTGTTTTCTTAATTTATGTCTGATTGGCTCAACAACAAATAAACAGCTCAGCGCCATGATTTAGCACCAAAACCTTCAAGTGTTGCTTTTTTAACTGATGCTTCCTGCAGAGGACACACTGTCAGAGAAATTAGAGTCAATTAAGGAAGAAATTTAGATTTTGGTTCCCAGATTTTAAGATTTTTGCTCGTCACTCAGTTTAGGTTTGTGGTACTGGTTTAGAGAGGAAGCTAACTGGACCGTACCAAATAGATCAGCTGCTTCTTCCCCACAGATATGCCTAAAATCATCTTTCAACCTGTGAGGTCTCGTCAGGTCTGTAGCGTTGTTGGAGAAATGAAGAAATGTCCTGATTGGTCAGATTTCCTCCGACACAGCGACG
Organism: Halichoeres trimaculatus; assembly: GCF_033239565.1. Lineage (NCBI taxonomy): Eukaryota > Metazoa > Chordata > Actinopteri > Labriformes > Labridae > Halichoeres > Halichoeres trimaculatus. Next base: position 28,070,648 of record NW_027437198.1, on the reverse strand, counting down.
TGTTTTCATTCCAGTCCGTCACCGTCTCCGTTAGCGGCTCTGACGCACAGAGCGCGCTCAGTCTGTTCAGCACAGGACCACTGCACACATCCAGCTTCTCATCCACTCTCTCAGGACACTGTGTGTTTAGGCTCATGTCTGTGTGTGAGTGAGTGTGTGTGAGTGTAAGCGTCTAAGTGTGTGTGAATGAGAGCTGCAGAGTTTGTCGCACATCGTACAGCAACTTACTTCTCTCTGTGTGGCTTCAATAAAGCTGTTTCTATCAGCACTGTTTGTTTCCCTCTCTTTGTACGCTCTGTGTGTGTGTGAGGGAGTGTGTGAGTGAGTGTGAGAATGTGCTGTGACAGCGTTTATGTGGTCAGAGAGCATCCAGAAACAAACTTTGTCTTTCTGTAAAATCAAATCAGTGTGAGCCATGTGTCTGATGCACCGCAGGAACTAGAGTCGCAGTGTTTACGCCCGATCTTTAGGTTGTTTAAGGTTTATTTCAAAATAATAAAAGATAAAAAAGACGCCTGATATCTGTTTTAAAGTGTAAAAAAATCTGCCAGTGGGGCAGGAAAACTAAGGGCGTATTCAGACCTGGACTGTTTGGTCCACTTTAAACGTTTCCCACGCTGGTGCAGACTTTTCCTCCAGGTGTGAATAGACACAAATGAACCCTGGTGCGGACCAAACAACCGGACCCAGACCCACTTTTTGAGGTGGTCTTGGTCCGCTTCCAAACGAACCCTGGTGTGGTTCGTGGTTCTCCGGTGCAGGTCTGAATACAAACCAAGGTCCATCTGAACTAACTACAGGATACATGCTCCTTTTGGGCCTATAGAGCCACCGTAACCTAACCGTCTTTGGTTCATACCTGATCCTCCGTCTTCTGTTTAGCCACGCTGTTGCTAGCATGTTGTGGGTCAGGACACGCAGAGCATAGCGCCTCCTTGCTGCGATCATTGGTCTTCCTGTTCCTAAATTGTAAACGGTGTTGTTAAGCTGCTTTGAAGGAGCTGCTCTTGAAGCTGAAAATGATTTAGCTTGGGATGCACGATATTGTATTTTTGACGATATCCGATATGCCGATATATCGAATCACGAGTTTGTTTGTTTGTTTCACTGTAGAGAAAGCTAAGTCTATCCTGTACTGGCATTTATATGTTCCTCTTATTGTGACGGTCTTATTTGTTTAAGAAACACACAGAAAACAAGACAAAAAACATTTGATTTTACCATAAATAAGAAATATATTATTTTTTCAAACTCAACACATTCAGTGTTGAAATACAGAAAAATAATTTCTTTAGATCACATGAACTTTAAATGTACAATGCATTTTTAAACATAACCAAGTTGCATTTGATTATTTTTTAGCTACTGTAACTGCAAATAAATGAAGTGCTACATTTTATTTAAGGAGCTTATTTTTCAGATGGAAAATAAAAATAATCCTAACTGAATAGCACCTTATCGGCTGTGACTATCAGCAGAAATTTTCATATCTGACGATACCGATAAACGTGTTTTTAAGCTTTTGTCAGCCGATACCGATATTGTGCCGATAATATCGTGCATCCCTAGATTTAGCAGCTCTAATAAGAGCACAAACACATGTTTACCTCCATTTCCAGGTCTGTACTCTGTGTTAGGGCTGAACGATTTTAAGAAAAGATTGAATTGCGATTTTTCTGGCAGATATTGTGATTTCAATTCAATTCACGATTTTCTTCAAATCAAGCTTTGGGATATTCACATGTCGGGCTGATCGATTTTAGGAAAAGATCTCATTTTTCTGGCAGATATTGCAATTCACGATTTTTATAATCATCAATAGTGATGATAAATAATCTGTTTTCATCAACTTCTACTCCTAAACAGAGGCTTTGTGTTGTTGACCTGCTTACCAGCACTTTTAACATATAGATTGTCTACGAATTTGTAAAACAGAATGTGTATAATATTTGACACAACAGATCCTGAGTCAGTCAGGAGCGCTGCAAAAAATTGCTGCTTTGGCGATCTCAAAATTGCTTTGTCTAAAATTGCGATTTCGATCTGAAAACGATAAATTGTTCAGCCCTAATCTGTGTACCGCCCTTTGTCAGTGCTGTCCAATGAGAGCACTGATCCTCACACACCTGGATGTGTTTACAGAATATAGTCCACTTGATAAAAGTACAATCTGAATACGAACCTCACCAAACGAAGAGAATAAAGTCCGCTTTTGGTCCGGACCAAACAAGTGGACCAAAGGACTTTTCTGCTCTGAATACAGCCTTAATTTGTTGAAATTGTTGGAATTTTTGGCGCCTACATGTTGAGCTGGTGGAGACGTCATGAAAACCTCCGTCAGGTGAGTCTCGTCCCCAGCAGGACAGATTTCTGAGCTGATCTGAAACAGAAACGTCTGGTTAACTAAAAACCAACGGGTCTCGTGTTTTTGTTTCTTCCATCTGTGACCTGAAAGGAGGAGCAGGAGTGAGGAGGTGCTCGCGTGGCGTGGAAGGAGTCAGGGAGATCAACAGGCAGTCCAAAATGTTTCTTTTTATTGGAGTGACGTCAGACTTCAGTCCAGAGACATTCAGGTAACAGACAGGTACACACATCTCTGTACAGTGTTTCTACACTGACGAGGTCGAACACCTTCAAACAGGAACGAGTAAAAAGTAACATGTTGGAGGGAGAGCACGCTACAGAAACAATATCTACTCCTCTGTTGGTGGATGGGGACTCAGTTTTATTCATATTATGGGGGAGATACTGTAACATCCATGCAATGAGTTATACTTCAGTTCACACCGCGCGGCGGCGGCGTCACCACGCTCTGATTTCGGCGCCAACCGCCCCTTTAAGAGTGGGTAATCAAAGTATTTCCAACAAACAGTGCATTCTAGTTAATAAATAATCCTTATTCATATATTTTTTTATTTCTTTTTAGTAGTACAGGACAACCAGACCCTAGACAGCATCACACACATTTCCATTTACTTCAATAACAGTGAATTTTTACAATCAACCAATACCACGGCAGTGTACATGGGCCAGAGCACAAAACAGAGAGATGCTTGTTTGATTATTTATCTACCACACGTATCGAAGAAGAGACTGAAGCACTGAGAACAATAATACAACCGGACCTGACGGTACCGCGACCCTCAACCATCAACGCCCCGTTACCCTGACAACAGCCTGCAGGTCACTCAGAGTCAAAACAGGTGTTTTTATATTCAAACGTTTTGAAACATTCTCCAAAGCATGCCAAATTTTTAAGATTAATCCCCTACTTTAACATAATTATCTGTGTTGTTTTTCACGTTTTTTTTTACTGACAGCATCCATGACCTCACTTTCAGAGCTCCTCCTCTTGATTCTGATTGGCCGCCGATCAGGAAGTAGACGTTAAATAACTATAATTAGCAAAAATATTGTGGTGGCATTCACTCTCTGGTTTCAGGAATCTAAACCTGAGTGATCTGCGTCACGCCACTTTGTGTATTTCTCATCTGGAGTTTTCAGAGATCTGTTTCGTTGAGCTGAAGCGCTGTGAAATCCTGCATCCTTTGAACGCACCACATAGATTTAACAACACCAAACTGCAGCTCCCTGTGGTGTTTCACCTTTTCTCCTCCCAAACGTTTTAAAACGACAACATTAGTATGTCTTTAAAATATCATTAACTTCACTACTTTTCATTTTCATCCTTCTGTTGTGTGAGCATGTGTCAGATGAAGGAGCTCGACGTCAGGAGTTTTATTTAGTTTTCTTTACAGTTTAACCCCCACGACTGACACGCACTGAGGCTGAAAACATCACAGCAGACACAAAGATTTGTTTTGGTGAAAATGCAAAGATCTGTCAGTCGGCAAATCTCAGTTTGTGTCGTCAAGTTAAGATTGACACGACTCCTAAACAACATTTTCATGCATCATCATCATATTTGTTTTTCCTGACGCTGCAGGGCCTTCTCTGATCTGCAGAGGGCGCTGTCCGCTCATGATATGTCAGAGTATCAGGCGAAGCATCCTGTTCTCTCTGACGTGAAGCGTTGAGTTTGTTAATAAGAATAAAAAAGCTCTAACTTTATATTTCTATAGTCGGCAGGAAGTCTGCTTCAGGCTAACCGTAAAGTTTGTTACAGACGTGTGATTTCCTCCTAAAACTTTGACAACACATTTCAAGAAAATAACTTTTATGCACCACAAAAACTTTTTACACACAGTCACACATGTTCACGCAGACCCACACCTCTCACACACACACACACACACACACACACACACTGAATCACTGCTTCTCTGATGTATACGTGAACCACATCACAGACACTGCTACACACAGGAATGGTATCTACATCACGGGCCCGCAGTGACCCTTATCCACCCACCCCCACCCCCACCCTCCCTCCGTCATCAGCAGGATTCAGGATCAATAAATTAGCCCGCTACGACCCTGAACATCCCACCAACAGGTTGGTCCTCCACCTGAGACCTGGTCTGTGGCCCCTGTCTGCTCTGCGCTCACAGGAACCTGCTCATGAACGTCGTGGAGTAATAAAAAGACAGCAATAAGAACACAGGGCAGTTTGGCAGCTTCTAAAAACGTAAACGGACCTGACGTAGCAACACGTAGCCACACGCAGCCACATGGGACTGTCTCAAATAACACACGGCGTGCATTCCCTGCTAGCGTAAAGGGAGAGTACGACGTCCAGACCTCTTGGCACACGCTCACGTGAGGCCGCCGACCCTCTGAGGAGAAACCAGACTCTGGGTTAAAGACCACAAAACAACAACGTCAGAGGAGGTCTCCTTTTTTACTGAGTGGGTCTCTAAAGTCACGCACTGTGCCTTTAAAGTCACTTCTTTTTCCTGTAGTTTGAGCATCTTCAAACTTGTTTTTGTCTCTTTTGTATCTTTGTTCTTTACTTTTTCATCACACCGGCTCACTTCGTTGCTGTTTTCTGCTTTCTTTGTGGTTATTTCACTGAAAAAAAACAAAATCTAATCAAATGTTTTTGTCTTATTTCAGTAAAAGTTGTCTTGCTTCACTTAATCTGAGCCACATTTACCTGACCAGTCCAGGAAGTGTCTCATTTCAAGTTATTTACAGACTAAAATGAGGTCTGAGTTGCTGAATTTAAGTAAATTGTTGAGCAAAGTTTGTCTTGTTTCATTGGCTGATTTTTTTATTAACTTTTTTTTTTGTTTCAAATAATTTTATTATGTTTTCTAATACAGATGTGAGATGAAAGAAAAAAAAAGAAAATACCAAGGAAGCAAATGTACCTAGATAGAGAATAAAAGAGTTGATAATAATAATAATAATAATAATAATAATAATAATAATAATAATAATAATAGTATTATTATTAAAAATAAAATAAAAATAATAATAATAAGATGATTAATAACAAAAAATAAAAATATATTTCATTCTAAATTCAATTATATAATAATTAATGATGTATAGATTTATTTATTTTAAAATTTTTTAACTATTTTTTTTCTTTAACTTCAAGCAATTCAGACCTTGTTTTGTCTTTAATCAACCTGAAACAAGACATGTTTCTGGACTGGTCAGGCTAATGTGGATCATATAAAGTAACAAACAACATCTTGGATCCCACCCGCCCATCCATCATCATCATCTCCTTAAACAAACAACCAAAATACATAAATCCAAAAAGCACAAACGAAAGAAAGAAAAAAAAAATTCCAAGTGAGAAAATATAACTTAATGTAGAATAAAAGAAATAATAATTATTATTATTATAATAAAAAATATAATAATAATAATAATTATAATAATAAAAATGATGATAATAATTATTATTTAATTAACCAAAAAAATGAAAAATAAAAAAAATATTTCATATATAATTTTTTTTTTACATTTTTTATTTTTTATTTTTTTAATTTTTTTTAACTTTAAGCGATTCAGACCTCATTTTGTCTTTAATCAAATTAAAACAGGACATGTTTCTGGCCTGGTCAGGTGAATGTGGCTCATATTAAGTAACATATAACATCTTTTACTAAAAATAAGACAAAAACACTTGGTTGGATTTCAGTTTTTGCAGTTTTGAAGCTTATTTGATTCAGAGTAGGTGGCCTGAGGGGTCAGGCGGCCCCATGCTAAGCTAATTCAGTAATCCATCCACGCCTGGCACAGAAATCAAACAGATTGAAAGTTTCTCGATGTGGATTAAAGGTTTTCCTCAATGGTTAAGCTGAAACTGAGCGAAACAAGGATACAGACGCTCTGCGTTACGACGCTTTTATCTGTGAAATGTTTGGAGATGAGTCTCTACACGCAGGAAGACCGCTGATGAGAGGATGTGAAAATACGCTGACTGGTCCTTTAGGTGGCTGAGCTTTAGTGGATGAAGGTTTTCAATCAGAGTCAGATTATCTACGTTAACTCAGAAACAGCCTGAGATCTGTGAGGAGGATTCAGACACGAGCGTGTGATTTGAGACAGCGCCTGCAGAGCGTCCTGTGTGAGCGTGAAGAGCCGACCTACAGCACGGTTACACCGACCTACGGGAGATATTGCACTTGGTCACAAAACACTGTGGCTGGTGTTTTTACAGCATGTTGAAATCTACTAAATGAAGTCACTGTCTGAGACGCACGGCACAGTATGGCACTTAGTCGCTGTCTAAGTTTGGAAACATGCAGATTCAACACACATGATCACTTTAAACTGCAGCAGGGAGGAGGAGGAGGAGCGATGAGACCCGTAGCTGAAAAACACATTCCCCGTACGGTTTGGCACGAAAGGGGCTGAACACTGGAGTGACAGTAGAGATAAGATGAAGGTGCTGTGCGTGAACGCCTCCTGCTCTGTTTCTAACGCTGCTTCGTGGTTGGCTCAACCTGTGGATCCCTTCACGTCTCGTTTGTTTCTGTGTTTGAACGCAGCACGGCGGCCTCCTCCTCTACATTCCCTCCTCTCGTTTCTTCCTCGCCTGCTCTGATCTGACACCGCCAGGTGCGCTAAAGGAGGAAAAACCTGTGGTGCAGGAGAAGCTGGAATGTTACGGGAACGAGAAGAGGAAAGAAGAAGGAGAGGCCGATGGTGGCGGCTGTTTCAGATTCACACGCTAGCGGCTGCAGGTGTTACACGCAGGCGGCAGTTTCACACCACTTCCCTCTCCGCTCCATCCTCAGTAAATGGGAACCTGGTACGTCGGCGCCGAGTTGTTCTCGGTGAACGGCGGGCTCTGGTAGGTCTCTGTGGTCTCGGTGGTGCCCCCTCCTGGTGAATTGGAGGGGTACGGCTGGGTGGGCGCGCCGCCGTCCATGTGCTCAGTGGTGAACAGAGTCATGTCTGTGCCCAGCATGTACTTCTGGACGGCGCGCACTGTTAGCCCCGCCTACAGACACAGACAGAGACACAGACAGAGAGCAGAGAGTGGCTTTAAAACCTCGATCAGCTGACCAACACGCTGACATTTCATCAACCCTCCTGTTTCTCTCCTCGCCTACCCAGGTGATTATGGAGAAGAAGGAGAAGGTGATGGCCGCCCGGGCTGCGTCCGCCCCCTGGTTCAGCGGCAGGTCGTCAGGTGAGGTCCGGGACCACTGGTTGGCCAGGAAGCAGAAACTGACAAAGTAGAGGAAAGTCCAGAAACCTGCAGGGACCAGAGAGAAGAACAGAAACGATAAACTCCTTTTTTAGAGCGGAGGTAGTTTCCAGAAAGATCTGAAAACAGCGTGACCTGCAGCTCTTTGTGTCCCAACACATCAAAAACACTCTCACTTCTCCTCTGCTCTTCATCTGGGTTTCATTTCTCCAGAGAGCAGCTGTTTGAAACAAAGAAGTGAAGAAGCCTCCGAGCGTGAGGTCTGGGGAAACCCGGCTTTAAAAACTCACTCAGGCACCACGCACCAAATTATTTTATGTAAAAACGCTCTTATCGTAGAGAAGAAAAATGTCTGATTTCAAGTTATTTAAAGACTAAATGAGGTCTGAATTGCTGTAACAATTGAAAGAAAAAATCTGCCAAAGGAAGAAGAGAAATTTGCTCAAGAATCTGCTTGAAACTAGAATAACGTTTTTATTTTTTATACGAGAAACTTTTCTCTTCTTCCATTGGCAGATTTTTTTCTAACTCGTTACAGTAATTCAGACCTCATTCAGTCTTTAAAAAACTTGAAATCAGACATTTTCCTGGACTGCTCAGGTGACTGTGGCTCATATAAAGCTATGGTCTACGATTTGGAAGCTTTGTACATCTTAATAACGCCGGTTATAGCGCTGTAATGGTCCAATCTACACAATATAAAGACAAAAAAACGAAAAAAATCCATTAAGTTTATCCGCTGCTAAGCTGCATACTAGTTGACCAATCCGTCTCCTTCGCTTCGCACCGTCCTGCCCATGGTCCCACCTCGTCCTTCCCCACTACCCCTCTCACGTCAGCTAGCTGCTCAGCTACCGAAGCGTCATGGAGCCAGAGAAGACCCAAACCAGGAAGCTGTTACTGTTACCCTCCACAGGGAAGGAAAGAAAACCAAAAAGTTTGAAGGAAAAGGCTGAAGCAAGGAAGAATTATGAGCGATACAGGCGCCAACAGAGACTGAATATTGGAGAAATGTACGAGCGGAGGAAAAAGCTGCAGAGGGATTTGGGACTGAAGACTGACGCAGAGACAGCTGAGTTTCTGTTGAACAGGTAATGACTTTGTTTCCCACAGTGGGAGATGTCAGCTGAATAACTCTGGTTAGTCTGAGCCTGTACTGGCTAATGACTGAACGCTGCTGGTCGGAACGGGTCGGCTCTGTTAATAGATGTTAGCATCAGTTAGCCACACATCTTTAGCATTGCAACCTGATTTCGGCTAATTCATGGTTCTGATCGCGCCGGTCCAACTGAAAAAGCTCCCACTGTGTGTTACAGGAGGATGACTGTCTGTTTGTTACATTTTCTGTCAGAGGGGTGAGTTGTTAGGAGGAGAAGAGGGCGATACGAGCTGGGGGCGGGATCTTGGAACACAGAGGGGAGGGGTGAGTGAGGCTGGGTTTTTCAAATGTGTCTCATCAGAAAAACTGGGTTTCAGATCCTAGACCAGAGCTTTAAGTCTAAAAAGACATTTTCTACTGAAAATAAGACAAAAACACTTGGTGAAATTTCAGTTTTTGCAGCGCAGTAAGGGGAATATTAGCTTAGAGTCTCTTTAACTTTCACTTTTTAAATTAAAGGAAAATAAAGTCTGCTCCATTTTTAACCCTATTTCATTCAAGAAAAAAACACAAAAATGTCTTTTTAAATGTTGTTTGACCACAAAATTCAGAAAAGTTAATTTGCGCTGTGAAGACGACCTGATCTGGTTTTACTCAGTTTAACAAATTTCAGGTGAGACAAAGCGACCAAATATGCTCTACACTAAGGAAAACTGAAATCTGATCAAGTTTTTTTGTCTTATTTCAGTAGAAAATGTATTTTTAGACTCAATATGTCTCGCAATGTCTTTTTAGGCTAATATGAGCCACACTCACCTGACCAGACCAGAAAAATGTCTGATTTTAAGTTTGATTTTAAATTTGAACAGCAATTTTTACAGCAATTCAGACCTCATTTTGTCTTTTTATAACGTGAAATCAGACATTTTTCCTGGACTGCTCAGGTGAATGTGGCTCAGATTGAGTCTAAAACGACATTTTCTACTGAAAATCAGATAAAAACACTTGATAATATTTCAGTTTTCTGCAGTGTAGAGCATATTTGGTCGCTTTGTCTCACCTGAAATTTGTTAAACTGAGTAAAACCAGATCAGATCGTCTTCACAGCGCAAATTAACTTTTCTGAACTTTGTAGTTTCTGATCTTAGAGCTCCAACAACATAAAAATACATTTTTTGTGTTTTTATTCTTGGATGAAATGTTAAATGGTTATAAATGAATCAGACTTTATTTTCCTTTGATTTAAAAAGTAAAAGTTAAAGGGTTAAAGGAACTTTAAGCTAACATTCCCCTCACTGCACTGCAAAAACTGAAATCTTATCAAGTGTTTTTGTCTGATTTTCTGTAGAAAATGATTTTTTAGACTCAATCTGAGCCACATTCAGCTGACTCTTCCAGAAAAATGTCTGATTTCAAGTTATTTAAAGACTAAATCGGGTCTGAATTGGTTGTAAAAAGTGAAAACAATCTCGCAACGAAACAAGAAAAAAATGCTAAAAAATTAGCTTGAAATTTAGATCTGATTTTGTCTTTAAATAACTTAAAATCAGACATTTTTCTGGACCCATCAGGTGAATGGGCTCAGATTAAATGTAATAAGACCATTTTTGCTTAAAATAAGACAAAAACAATTGACAAGATTTCAGTTTTTTGCTGTGTAACAAATGTTTAAGCAGAAAGATAAAGGGTTAAATAAGAATAACCTTGATTACTGAAAACTACGGAAGCCTAAAGTGGACATGTGTCCATACTTTTTATCTGTTGTGTTGATTTTAGTTTTTTTCATCAGATGCTCAGATCAGACTTTGAAAGCAGCGGCTGATTAAAGCTGGAGAGGGGTTAGATTTCTGGATGTTTGTCCACTCTGGGCCTCCGTAGACTATCAGAAACTGTAAGACTTTAAAACTCTAATCTGGGAAGAAAACTTGTTTGTCCCTCATCAGCGTCCTCACCCGAGAAGCCGATCTCCAGCATGATGGCCTTCTTCCTGTCTTTGACGGAGCTGATGGAGGAGAACTTGTAGTCGAGGAGGAAGAAGAAGGAGCACGCCAGCAGCCCCACCAGGCCCATGAACACGCCGTAGTTGCACGCGTCTCCGTTCTGGTTGAAGACGCAGTGGAGGCGCTCGCTGCCAAAGTTGACGTAGCCTTCGTTGACGATGGAGGCGAAGACGACCAGGGAGAATATCTGTGAGAGGGATTCAGTTAATGACCCAAAGGTTTAATCAACCAATCACAGCCCAGCTGACACACGCATCACAGGAAATGGGACTGTGTCAGGAGCACCTCACTGAGCGCGCTCAGACCAAAGCATTAACCTAATTTCTTCCTTTTCTCTGTGACTGACGAGGAGGTGGATGCTTCATTCCCCCACACACAGTCCTGAGGCGGTGTGTGTGTGTGTGTGTGTGTGTGTGTAGCTCTGATATTAACCTTCCTGTTTCCTGTTTCTTGTTTCATGAATACCGCCCTTCTCTGAGTCTGATCTGCGTTGATTTCTCTGCTCCTCGACCCGCTGAACCTGGTCAGCTGACGAACACTCGGCGGCAGAATCAGGTCATGTGACACACACAAACATGGACCTACACATGGGGTGTGGGTCATATGACGGAGGAGGGACACACGGTGGGATAATGTCGGGTTCAGAGCTCAAACTAGTCACGTGTGTGTGTGTGTGTGTGTGTGTGTGTGTGTGTGTGTGTGTGTGTGTGTGTGTGTGTGGTGTGTGTGTGTGTGTGAGCAGATACACACTCAGGTGTTTTAAGTGAAACAGCAGAAGGAAGCTGCTCGTGGTGGAAATCTCTGCGTCTCCACACGTTTAGAGGAAGTTGTTGATTTCTTTGTGGCTTTGGTTCAACCTTTAAAGACTTCAGCTCCTCCGTGTTTTCATCAGAGTAATTTCTCCTAACGAAGCCAGAGAGAGGAGTGTTATCAGAAACAGAGGAGCCCCACCAAGAAAAACGTCCTGAAGTTGATTTCAAAGAGTAACTTTTTTATATATATTTTTAAAAAAAAATTTACAGTGTGGAAGTGTTTTTTATTTTGTGCTTTTTTTCCGACTTTGATCTAAAATCTCTCGATTAAAACTGCAACAACATAAGTTTGAGCTGTATTGATACTCCATGTGTCATCCTGCTCACTCACAGGCTGCAGTAATGATCGCACTTGTGCCAAATATTATTTTCACAAGGAAATCAAACCCAATTTGTCAAACTTTACTGCTGCATGGCAATAAACTGAAATCTTATTAAGTGATTTTGTCTTTTTGAAGCTAAAATTGTCTCATTATACTTGATATCAGCCACATTCAGAGAGAAATTAGCTTGAAACTAGAATAACGTCTTAATACAAGAAACTTTTCTCTTATTCAACTGACAGATTGTTTTACTTGTTTCAGTAATTCAGACCTTTTGTCTTTAAATAACTCAAAACAAGACATTCTTCTGGACTGATCAGGTGACTGTGGCTCATATTGAGTCTAAAAAGACATTTTCTCCTGAAATAAGACAAAAAACTTGATCAGATTTCAGTTTTCCTCAGTGTCGAGCATATTTGGTCGCTTTGTCTCACCTGAAATTTGTTAAACTGAGTAAAACCAGATCAGATCGTCTTCACAGCTCAAATTAACTTTTCTAAAATTTGTAGTTTCTGATCTTAGAGCTCCAACAACATAACAAAGACATTTTTTGTGTGTTTTTTTTTGGATGAGATGTTGAAGGGTTGAAAATGAAGCAGACTTTATTTTATTTTGATTTAAAAAGTAAAATTTAAAGGGTTAAAGGGACTCGAAGCTAATGTTCCCCTTACTACACTACAAATAAAATATCACCAAGTGTTTTTATCTTATTTTCAGTAGAAAATGTTTTTTTAGATTGAATATGAGCCACATTTAGCTGACTAATCCAGAAAAATGTCTGATTTCACGTTTTTAAAGACAAACAAGACAAAAGTTTCTTGTATCAAGACATTGGAAATTTTTATTCTTCCTTTGGCAGATTTTTGTTCTTGTTAAAGCAATTCAGACCACATTTTGTCTTTAAATAACTTGAAAAAACTTGAAATAATCAAACGTTTTTCCGGATTTATCAGGTAAATGTGGCTCAGATTGAGTCTAAAAAGACATTTTCTACAGAAAATCAGACAATAACACTTGATAATATTTCAGTTTTTTGCAGCGTCAAGCATATCTGGTCGCTATGTCTCAGCTAAAATATTTTAAAATGAGTAAAACCTGTTCTGACTGTCTTCCCAGCTCAAAATAACTTTTCTTAACTTTGTAGTTTCTGATCTTAGAGCTCCAACAACATAAAAAGACATTTTTTGTGTTGTTTTTTTTCTTGGATGAGTATTAAAGGGTTAAAAATGAAGCAGACTTTATTTTCCTTTGATTTAAAAAGTGAAGGTTAAAGGGTTAAAGGGACTCTAAGCTAACTTTCCCCTTACTACACTGTAGAAACTGAAATCTTATCAAGTGTTTTTGTCTGATTTTCAGTACAAAGTGATTTTTTTAGATTGAATATGAGCCACATTTAGCTGACTAATCCAGAAAAATGTCTGATTTCAAGTTATTTAAAGACAAGACAAAAGTTTCTTGTATCAAGACATTGCAAATTTTTCTCCTTTGGCAGATTTTTGTACTTGTTAAAGCAATTCAGACCACAATTTGTCTTTAAATAACTTGAAATAACTTGAAATAATCAAACGTTTTTTTCTGGATTAGTCAGATTAATGTGGCTCATATTGAGTCTAAAAAGACATTTTCTACAGAAAATCAGACAAAAACACTTGATAATATTTCAGTTTTCTGCAGCGTCAAGCACATTTGGTCACTATGTCTCACTGGAAATATGTTAAATTGAGTAATACCTGTTCAGATCGTCTTCACAGCTCAAAATTACTTTTCTAAACTTTGTGGTTTCTGATCTTAGAGCTCCAACAACATAAAAAAAAGACATTTTTTTGTGTTTTTTTCCTTGTATGAAATTTTAAAGTGTTAAAAATGAAGCAGAATTTATTTTCCTTTGATTTAAAAGGTGAAAGTTAAACTGTTAAACATACTCTAAGCTAATGTTCCCCTTACTGCACTGCAAAAACTGAAATTTCACCAAGTTTTTTCCTTTATTTTCAGCAGAAGATGTTTTTTTAGACTCAATATGAGCCACATCCACCTGACGAAAACAGAAAAATGTCTGATTTCAAGTTATTTAAAGACAAACAAGACATTATTCTGGTTTCAAGCAAAATTTTCTTCTTCCTTTGGCAGATTTTTTGTACTTTTTAAAACAATTCAGACCTCATTTTGTCTTTAAATAACTTAAAATCAGACATTTTTCTGGTCTGCTCAGGTGAATGTGGCTCAGATTGAGTCTAATAAGACATTTTTTATTGAAATAAGACAAAAACACTTGATAAGATTTCAGTTTTGCAGTCTTTATGTCTCCTTAAGGTGGTGTAAATCACAATAATCCTGCTCTTTACCTTTTTCAGGTGAGATATTTTCACCTTGATGTAATTATCTTGCAATCTCGCCATTGTTTTGAAATTGCTGTATCATGCTTTTAACATTTTATATCATATAAGATTAGATATGATAAGGATTTATTGATCTCCAGGGGGAGACATGGTTCCTAGTCGTGTCTCACTGATGGTGTTACTGTAAAATAAACAGAAGTAGCTGAAGAAAAAAAAAAGATCAGATACACTGAAATGAATGCACTGATTGTTATTGTATCATATTGATTAGTATTAAACCGTGGAGTCATATTTCAGGCTGTTTTTATTTCTCCTCCTCTCTCTCTGAAGCTCAGATCCTTCCTGTAATAATCCCTGATTCCTCCTCTGTGTGTCTCAGATCCTGCATCGGCGCAGGGACCTTCTGCGAGTCACCCAGAGGTGATGCGTTACATCAAACGTCAGGACACGACGCGTTTCCGTGGCCCCGGCCCGCGTGCGTAACGACGATCACGGACCATCACAGGTGGGATGACGGACGGTGACCGTAAAACCAGCGAAATGATTGGCTGGAAATCAAATGTGTGGTAGGAGAGAAGACGGTGAGAACATGAAGGAGATGTGAGGGTGAAGTGAAAACAGCTGATGAGGAAAACACGGATGAGGAGCTGCTGAGTGAAACGCGATGATCTGATCTGATCTGACTCAATCCCCGTCCGTTCAGCCAACACCTGAGCTCATCCCTGAGATTAATAACCCCCAAACACAGCAGCTCGGTGTCTGCCTCGGTAAAACCCTCTGCTGTGAGCTCAGCTTCATGGTCAGGGTGTCAGACAGCCACCAGGCCCTGGTTACACCCTGTGCGCTCCGCTCCTACATGAATCCAGCAGGTACCGTCCATCCCACACACCCAGCCGAACAGTTCGCCCTTCGCGGGGTCTGTGGAGGGTATTTTCGCAGAGAGAGCCCGTGACGGGGCCCGCGCAGCGACGACAACACAGAGGACCCCCCTACACACACACACACACACACACACACACACACACACACACACACACACACACACACGCAGGCAAACAGCAGTACGGTAAAAACCCGCTCTCACCCAGGACAGCACTCTGAGGATGGTGGTCGGCTGTTTGGCGAAGGCGATCGGGTCGATGGTGGACCCGGTTCGGCCCGCTCCGAACGATCCCACTCCGTCCATCTTCTCTGTGTGTGTCTCTCTCCGTGTGTGTGTGTGTGTGCGCTCCTCGCGGCTCCACGCTCCCGGCTCCACGGCAGGATGATGCGCTGCTGCTCTCCGCTGTAGGGACGGGTCCTGCGCGCGCACTGAGGCGCGCGAGCACGGGGAGAGGACGCGCGGCGTGCGCGCGCCACAGAATATGACGGGTTAAACCAGAGGTCCGCAACCTTTACCTTCACAGGAGCCATTTACCCCCAGATCACCGGGATTAAAGTCATTCATGAGCAACAAAATCTACTTTACCTTCACAAAAATGAGAAAAAAAGTGAAAACAATTCTTTACATATTCAAAATCCAGTGAATTATAATCTAAACAAGAAGATTTTTTAAAATGTATAGGATTGTACATGTGATGTCTTGGTTTTCAATTAAAAAAGGCAAAAATCTGAATTAAAAAAAAAAACAAAAACAAAATTAAGCTTCAAAGAAAAAATGACAAAAATATTCTTAAGAATTTTGGACTTTTTAAAAATTTGCAAAAGTATAAAGTAAAAAAAATAAATCATTAATTTGCATAAAAAAAACCCAAATTGCTAAAATTCATAAACATGGAAATTTAATAAATTGGAAAAAAAAATCAAATAATAATTAATGTAATTTGCATTTCAAAATAGCCAAAATTTGAAAACATGGAAATTCAATGAATTAAAAAAATTCAAACAATAATAAAAAATAATTTGAATTAAAAGAAAAAAATTGCAAAATAGCCAAAATCTAAAAAAATGGAATTTTAATAAATTGGAAACAATTCAAATAATATTAAAAGTAATTTGCATTTCAAAATAGCCAAAATTTGAAAACATAGAAATTTAATGAATTGAAAAAAAAATCAAATAATAATAAAAATAATTTGTATTTAAAAAGAAAATTGCAGAAATTTTAAAACATGGGAATTTAATAAATTGAAAAGAAAATCAAATAATAATAAATGTAATTTGCATAAAAAAATCGCCAAAATTTGAAAACATGGAAATTTAATGAATTGAAAAAAATTCAAATAATAATAAAAAATAATTTTTATTTCAAAATAATAACGATAATTTGAATTTTAAAAAATGTAAGAAAAATAAAAATAAAAAAATAAAATTTGCTATGATTTCAGAGTTTTCTTTGTAGATGTAGTTTTCTTCCCAGGGCTGTAAAACTTGAGGTTAGCCGCAGGTGCATGGAAAGTTGGTGGGCTGTTGATGTTGTAGGAGGTGAAGTAGAGCGGTGGCAGGCTTTATTGACAGATGGGATGAAGATTTAGTTCAACTAAATGTTAACGCAGGATTTTATTTAGTGTCAGTGTCTTTAATCATCAATACCCTCTGGAAGAAAAATAACTATTCTTTATTTCAATCATATTTTTAAAGCTACAAGGAGCCACTAGAGATAACTCACACCCACAAAGATATTTTGAAGACTGTCAGACCATAAATAACAGGAAGCAGTGATAATATGAGACAAAAACTTGAAATAAAACAAAATTACTGAACAATAATGGAGGATAACAACTATAAGAGATCCATCCAGTAACTCTTGTTTTAGATGAAATGTGTTAAAATGAGATTTTAATTTGAAAGTTGTCTGAATGTTGACTCATGATTTAAAAACAAAGTGAACAAAAGCTTAAACTTAGACTCCATCTAAATAAGTTGATTTGTCCTGAGCTAAACCGTTTACCCCACATTCACAAACATTGCTCCGTTATTAAAATATGGCATAAAGCAAAGTCTCATGATGACTTCCTGTGCCAAATACCTCAACTCAGTGTAGTCACAAGTGACGTGTCATGAGATTTTGATAAACTACTGCAGCTTGAACAGCGAGCTGCTTACTGAACGCTGAAGTGGTTCAATCAAACGATGAGCGGCACAAGTTGATTTATAATCAAAAGCTTTCAGTGTTTCCTCAATTTAATCCAATGGGATTCTTTAAATAGTACAAATAATCAGAAGAAGTTTATCATCAATCTGTGGGATGCTCAGTAGGTCAAAGTTCAATACTCAAGAGGTCAGCTGTTAAAAAACATGAAAGAACTGAGCACAGCATAAATACAGTCTCTCAAATGGTGCTACTACGACCCCTACAGGCTGCTGTGGAGAACTACACGACGCAGGAACAAATGCTCACATGAAGAGGAATCTGTTCTGAATGATGGACAAAAAGCAGACTTATCTACCTCATAATGTTATCAGAAATATTTACGATCATGATCAACATGCTTCACTTTTTATTCAGTGTTTTTAACGATTATTATCATTAATCTCATGATAAAGCTGCTCTCTGTCAGCTGGGAAACTTTGACCGTTGTATAAATGTGACTGAAAAAAATAGATTTTAACCCTAATGGGTTTCTCCTTATTAGATTAAAGCAGAAAAAGACACCAGTAGAGGGCAGCGTTGAGCTTCTTCAGCATTTACACATTTAACTGTGACGTTAATGAAAAATAAATAACAGTGAAGACTGCCCTCTTTTCTCTCATGGTAACACTTATTGTGTTTGTAGATTCCTAGAAGCTTAAATCAACAAAATGTTTTTGTTTTTTTAAATAATCTGCTCAACTTCAATCATCAATCGATTCAACCTACGATCCCAAAAATGTATATTAAATTATTCCAGTGCTGACAGAAATTCTCCAACCCCCCAAATAAAAAACAAAAACCCAGAAAACGAAGTGCTTTAAGTCAAAATCATCACATAGTCAAACTAATATATATTTATCGTAAGGTTATTCTAAAAAATATGGAAATATGTAACAACACAAACACAAAACAACCAGAAAGTCATAGATTTCACACAGTATATTAAATTAATATTAAAGCTTGTGTAGTTAAAGGAGTTTAAACCTGAGGACAAAAGAAGGTTGTTAAGTTGTTTTGTTTTTTCAATTTAATCATCATATCATCAGATTTTTTTATATCAATTATCAAAAAACATTCAAACTGAAGCACGTCCAGATTCTCCAGTCACAGTTTACACACAACAGATATCTGAGCTCCACTTTGTCTGACAGGAGGATGATCTTTTTCTCCTCAGCTCTCAGCTCAGTCCTCACATCTCTCAGCTTCGTTCAGTCACAGGAGCCGTCTCTCCATCCGTCCTTCCACCTCTCGTCCACACGGGAGCAGTCAAACTCAGGCTTTCCCAGCCGCACGTTGACGTCATTGTGGATGCGGCAGAACCACTGAGAAAGGGAATGTCGACTCCTGGTGTCTGGTTGATTCGTTTTTAATCTGTAGAGAGAGACAAAAGCTTTATGAATCACCTGCTTTGTGTTTTTAGCAGCTGGTGAAGCTCTTACTTTGGCAAACACGAAAGATTAAAAAAAGGTGTCGTCTGGAGGAAGCACCTGCTCCTGAGGTCTTCTGCACATTCTTCACAGGGGAAGAACTTAGAGAAAAGGTTGATGAACTGCCCCATCTCCTGCTGCTGTGTGGCTGACGGCTGGTCAGGGTAATAAGCCGCCATGGTGTGCAGGAAGGACCAGGTGTTACGTCCTAACTCTTCCCTGTCCAGCGGACACTGAGGCTCCTGTTGTGGCTCTGTCTCTGCAGCTGTGGCCGCCTTTAGGTTTAGACAGAAAAGAAGTATGAAGTTCATAATTAAACATTCACAGAGATGACAGTGTGCAGAAATATGGGAATCTGATTTGTGGCTCCTCAAAAAATAACTTTAAATCCATTACACTTAAAAGATTAATGTACAACAGTAAAAGCTTTGAAATAGAGCTAGGGCTGCAGCTATTGAATATTTTAGTATTCAAGTATTCTACTGAAAATCCCATCGATTAATCGATTAATCAGATAAAATACATTTTTGTTTAGTTAAAGAGCAGTTATTTTTCAAATGCAATTTTCTGATACTGCATGTAAGTAAGAGCACTTGCTTTGGTCGCTCCAAAATTTGTAAACACACTTTGACACATTTTTTGTGTCTTGTACATCTCATCAGATGTTGCAGACCCAAATATCACCCGTTTGGTAGAATGACCCATCAGTCTCCAAACTCCAGAAAAGAAGCTAGCTTTGATGCTAGTTGCTATTTTGTATAAGAGGTAGCTTGAGGGGTCTGAAAACTCTCTGAATATGGCCTCAGCTCTATTTGAAATACCACTCTTTGATCTTTTTAAAATTAAACGATTCCTCAAGGCAGAGAAAATTACTCGAGTATTTTTTGTAATCGATTACCTCGAATCATTCGAGGAATCGTTTCAGCTCTAAATAGAATCTAACTACCAAAGCCAGTACAACAACCTAACTGACCATGGAAATTTGCCAAGTCAGATATTGTCTTGCACACTTATTACATCATGTTTATCTCATTTGAAATAGACAAAATCCAAGGATATATTTCTATCTTTTTAGAACAAGGTTTGTCTAAACTTAGTTGGATAAGTTAGACGCGCCATATTATTTGATTATTAATCAACAGACTGAAGAGAATCATGAAAGTTAAAGTCTCAGTGTTGTTGTATTAAATTAATAACATGTAATAAATCTTGTTTTTACTCGGACCTAACCGCCCTGGTATGAACACAGACCATATCCCTGTCAACCCGATCTACAGCCTGTAAGCAGAGCCTTGACCTCATGTCACCTGTGCAGCAGCTGTCGTCTGTTTCTTCTGGACCTTCATCCAGGACTTGAAGTCGGTGCAGGCCCTGCAGGGCTTCTTCTTCACCTCCCCGGGCTGCTCCGGCTCTTTGACGGGCCCGTCCTCAGGTGTTCTCCCGGTAACCGGGAACGGGAAACCTTCAAACCCAGGCGGACTGGAGGCTGGTGAACCTCTGGGTCCGGTGGGCGCAGCCATGTTCGTGGTTATGAAATAACTTTTCCCGGGTCGCGGAGGATAATCCGCACACGGAGGGAGCTTCCTGTTTCTGAAAGGCAGCGGGTGTCTCTACCGGAGGACATTATCACCTGTTAGAGTTTAACATGTGAACAACTCGACCTAAAGGACGGAGTCATGATTACACAGCACACTTCCCGATCCAGATCATGACACACGGACAGATTAGTCTAACGGCATATTTCCTTGTTGCCGCCGGACCTTTCAAAGGGACGGAACGTCTTCCGGTTGATGATGTCACTTTTTGTTTACCTTCCTGCAGCAGTCTGAAGCGTCCATTGGAGGGTGAGTTTCTCTTCTTTTCTCATTCATACCAGTTTTTATTCATTAATATTCCTCCTGTTAATATAAACAGACAGTTAATCGGTTTATTTAGTTCAGTCAGTCGACGGTTTGTTCGGACAGTGAGGAAACAGGCGCTGGTTCCGCTCTGGCCCTCAGCTCACGGAGCAGCGGCAGGTAACGGCTGTAGGTCCCTGCTCCCCCAACCTGTTGTTACCTGTAACCAGGGGCGTATTTAGTGGTTTGGGGGCCCAAGGCAAACCCAGTCCATGGGGCCCTCCATGTCCTTGTAACTCCTCTTCCTCAGAGCTAGACTGGCCTTCCCTGGGTCCACTGTCTCTTTCCCAGAATCAAGGCATGAGACAGTGCTAATCTTGTTCATGCTAACTTAACACAACTAAATGCATTTCCTCAAGTTCTGTACTTTAGTTTGATTTAGAAAAAAGTGAATCCATCATTTAGTCCACTTTGTCCTGGATTTGAAATCTTTTATGGTCCATTGAAGCTTATTTGTCCCACAGTGGGGAATTTACAGAGTAACAGGAACAAACAAGAAAGGATGAAGTGAAAAACATTACAATAGGTAAATATTGAAAAAAATAATTTAGTAAAGAAAAAAATATGTTAATATCAAGCACAACATCAAACTGGAAAAAAATCTACTGAAAGAGGTGATATTTACAGTTACCATACTTTTTGGTCCTATTATTTTAAAGTGAATGTATTTTTATTTGACCCCCTGTCCAGTGAGTTATGTTTCCAAAAAAGAGATTTATACAATAATGTTTATCACCAACTCCAAAAGTTTGATTTAGAGAAAATGATCCTGTTTCCTGGGCTAGATAAAGTCCTTAAAATCCTAAAAGTCTGACATGTTTATCTCAGATCTCAGAGCAACATTGGTTTTATTTCACACTTGGTTGAAAATAAGAAAAAAATGGTAAAAAGTGTTTTTCCCACTTTCTTCCTGAATCAAATGTTCAGATGTGTTGTAACATGGAATAGCCCATTGAATAAGAAGGGAGGGGGAGGAGCCAAAACCATCATTACAGATTAAGCCTTTGATGGATTTTGAAGCATGTGAAGTAAGATTTAGAAAAAAGAAATGCTTTCAATTGAAGACAACTTCATAAATCAGTTTTTAAGAGATGCTTTGGGGGCCCCTGGGAATCTTGGGGCCCCAGGCAACTGTCTGTGTTTGCCTAATTGTAGCTACGCCCCTGCCTGTTACTAATTGAGTTTATTCATGAAGTTAAGACTGATAATTTATCATAGGTATGTTTTTTACAAGAATGTAAAAAAAAAATGTTGAAACCAGAAAATTTGTAGTTAAAAAGATTACCTCGGTGTTTTTTGTCTCCAGAGACCTGAACTCAGGCCATACATTTTCTCATCTTTTTGTCTTATCTATACAATAATTCTTATTGTTCTTATCTTTCTTAATACTTCTATATCTTTGTTAAATTGATGGGTTCTTGTGTTGCCTCCTCTTTGTCCTCGTCTCCCGACTTTTCTGCATTCAGACTATTATCCTTGCCAGATTTTTTAAGCACTTATAATCTATAAATAAAGTTATTTATCTTGTCTTGACACTAGGGCTGAACAACAGGGACAAAGTTTCACATCTTGATTTCAATGCCAGATATCCCAATATTTATATGTTACAATATGACTCTGGGATTTTGGGTAAACTAAGCATTTTTTAGAAAAATATAAATAATACTAAAAGGATGTGGAAAGTGCAGTGGTATTTATTGGAACTCATTCTGTTGTCCGTATTAACAAGTCACCAATAACCAGGCAGTAAAAATCTACACTTTTGATATAATTGATTTTGTAATATTAATATCTTGAATGTTCATAGATCATAGATACAGTGTTTATTTCTCTCTCAGCCCTGAACTTTCATCACTTGAAGATCTGGACAGCCACCCACCAGGTGTTTGCTTCTGCTGCTCTGCAGCAACAATAAACTGATGATTAACAAATATTTTTCATGTTTCTGCAACAATTAATCCACCAGGATGTGCAAGCCCTTTAATCAGAAATATATATTTAACGCTAAAATGTAATAAGTGTTTACCATAGATTTCCTAATGTACGGTTTTTCCAAGAAATTTGAAAAATAGGAAGAAGCATTTTTATTCTTTATTGCCAAATTTCAGTTATTTATTTTAAATCTTGGACAGAAAAACTTTGTTATTCTGAAATTCCTGTTTTCTGGCTTTGAAAAGGGAGCTCACTGAGAAGGAAAGAGTTGCAGATAAAGCACTTCATGATGCTGGATGGTTTTCTTATGTTGTTACAGGTGGTTTAATACATTTGTTTAGCTCCTATGTGGATGTAATCCTGTAAACCTTTTCATGTGTCTGATGTTAATCCTCAGATATCGGCCCAGCCTCTGATATTTCCAGTAAATATTTGATTACATTACTGCTCTAACTGTTCTCATTAAGCTCTGAGATTGAATCAGCAGAATCTGTTTTTGATCTCCGTGCCTCTGTCTGTGCTCTGACGGGAGCAGCAGGATTGGGAAGCGAAGCGAGGAGGCAGCTGCCAGTGGAGCAGCGAGCCTGGTGAACAAAATGTCAGACAGCCCAGAGAAAAGCGTGTCGGCGTCGGCTCAGGAGCTGAAGGAACAAGGAAACCGCCTCTTCCTGAGCCGCAAGTACCTGGAGGCCGCAGCCTGCTACAGCCAAGCCATCGTAAGGACGGAGCGTCTGTTTACAGTCAGTGATGTGCACGTTGTTTCTTCCACACGCTGATCGTCTCCCCTCCTTCAGACCCACAGCCCCTCCGTCCCGGCGTACTACACCAACAGAGCGCTGTGCTACGTGAAGCTGCAGCAGTACGACAAAGCTCTGGCAGACTGCAGACACGCCCTGGAGCTGGACAGTCAGTCGGTCAAAGCTCACTTCTTCATGGGCCAGTGTCACCTGGAGATGGAGAACTACGACGAAGCCATCGGTAACTTACAGAGAGGTACGTGAGAGCTCACTGAGGTTGATGGTTTGTTTCCATCCTGAACAAAGCTTTACCTCCAAACTGAACGTAAAAAGTCTCTGTTGGTTTTTTTAAGCTTATAACTTGGCGAAGGAGCAGCGGCTGAACTTTGGCGACGACATCCCCAGCGCTCTGCGGATAGCGAAGAAGAAACGCTGGAACAACCTGGAGGACAAAAGGATCAACCAGGAGAGCGAGCTCCACGCCTACCTCAGCAGACTCATCCTGGCTGAGAAAAAGAGGCAGGGCCAAGTGTTCAGGCTGAGACAGTTTGACTCTGAGTTACTGCTCCGTTTGTTTCCCCTGAGGTGAAATCTGTGCTGTGTTTGTCAGGGAGCTGGAAGGCTGCAGGCAGAAACACGAGGACAAATCAGAGGACGGCAGAATTCAGCGCGATGTGAAGGAGATCCACACGAAGCACGTGGGTTGTTTTTTATTTATTAAGATCTAAGTCTGTTGAAAAAACTCCCAAAACGCCCTGACGCTTGGCTCCAAGAGAGAAACGATCATTTTTGACCTGGTGTGTGTTTCTGTGCAGGACAAGTTTCTGTCGGACATGGAGGAGCTGTTCTGTCAGGTCGACGAGAAGAGGAAGGTCAGAGTGACGACCCATCTGAAAAATCCATTTCAGTGTGAGCTCACTGAACTCGTCGTCTCATTGGTTCAGATCTTTCTTCTTCTTCTGTGTTGGTAGAAGCGTGAGATCCCAGACTTCCTGTGTGGGAAGATCAGCTTTGAGTTGATGAGGGAGCCCTGCATCACTCCGAGCGGCGTCACCTACGACAGGAAGGACATCGAGGAGCACCTACAGGTGAGAGACGTGCTAAGGAGACGGGTGGATGTTCAGTCAGGGTCAAACCCAGGTGTCTGCTGTCCTGTTGCAGAGAGTTGGCCACTTTGACCCGGTGACGCGGACCCCTCTGACCCAGGACCAGCTCATCCCAAACCTGGCCATGAAGGAGGTCATCGATGCTTTCATCATGGAGAACGGATGGGTGGAGGACTACTGACGGAGGAGAGGAGGAGAGGAAGGAAGGGAGGTTACCTTCTCAAATCCCAGAAACTGCGTGGAGCTGTGGCCGTCTGTGGTGTTAGCTTAACGTGATGTCATGATGGTGCGTCCCGTTTCTCCTTTTCTTTACACTCTGATCCCTCCTGGACTCACACACTCTGCACGCCACACACATAAAGTCTGTGAGGGTTCATGGCCCAGGCTGCGCTGTGGGGACGGGGTTTGGTCACATGTTCAGTCACATGTCGCTCGGTCTCTTAGAGATGCTGTTCTTTAGTGTTTAGTTAAAAACTGCTGCGAATCAACGTCTAAAAACACTCTGAAAGTTTGAATGTTTGTGTCTCTGAGAGGCTCTGAATCAAACCACAGCAGGAGAACGAAAAAATTAAACAAAAAAAACATATTTCTAATCCACCAAATCGAAGATAATTATCAATAAGGAGCAAATAAAACAAAATACTGTGATCTGGATCTCACTCGAAGTTGCTGTGTGTAAAATCTGCATCATGAAAATTTCCTTAAGTTTGGAAAAACAAGTATTTTTTTAACTGATTCACAACCAGTGACACTTAAAACTGTCTGACAAAGAAGCACTTTAAATCTAAAGTTAGTTTTATTAAAGTATTTGTATGAAAGTTTTGAGAAAACTTAAAGCTCCTGTGAGAAACATTCAGTTTATGAACGTTTCAGCGCCCCCCTGTGGACAGTGTTTCACCCCCTTTCTCCTTATCTTAACCTGCTGTTTTAAACAGTTTTTGCAGATCGTAAAGAGAAACAGTGTTAAACTCAAACCAGCTCTTCGCTGATTTTCAGTGTATGAAAGAAAGAGGAAAAGTATTCAAACCAGTTCAATAAATCGTCTCTTCTTTTTTTTTAATGTAAAAATGTAAACATGAAAGACTTCAGCTTCACATCAAGGTCCACTTTCAGAGTTTTATTTTGACAGGATTTTATAAAATTAGACCAGTGAGACCAACTGACGCAGTTTTATTTTGGTAAGGTATTTGAAAAACAATCTGTACAAACCCGTCCGACAGCCGTATTGACTGAATCATCATCTGCAGACGGACGATTTCCCCTGAACGTCTCCATTTCCTCTTCCTGTCGGTGAATGTAGTGACCTGTACTCGGCTCTTGTGGAGAACAAACTGCTGCAGGCTCCAGGTCGTGATTCAGAGCTGCTGGAGCTGCTCTTTATTCAGCGTTTAATGAGGGTGTGTGTGTTGTGTTTGCTGGCAAACCAAAAAATTGGAAATTGTGGCGCTGCAGCCAAAAGAAAGAAGGATCACTCAAATCATTTACTCTGAAACGACTGGTCCTGGATGATGCTTCTTTGTGCAGAAACTAAATGTAAATGATTGTTTTGTGGAGTTTCTTTGGTAAAGTTTTGTACCTTTGTTAAAAATCTGCAGGTGTGGACTCGGTGCTTCAGTTTGTACAATCCAGCTTTGACTCAATCACGTGAGTTTCTGATTTTCTGCATGTTGTCCTGACTGTAACCAGAGCTAAAGGGAACAGATTCACTTCATTTCTGTATCTTTGAGTAAGATTTCAAACAGGAGTGATCAAACCTGCTGAACTGTAAAATAGAACAAAAAGATGTGATGAAGAAAATAAATGTTCCATGTTTCCTTGGTCTCAGCTGTGTCTCCTTGTTTCCTTTCCTTCCCCTTGTTCACAGACGTTTGAATAACGTTTGTTTGGTCATTAAGGTGCTTTTCCTGCAGACTGCAGCATCCCAACCATGAGCGTTCAGAGTTTATTTAAACATTCATGTGTGGTTATGGTACAGACACAATCTCTCAACATTTTTTTAACCAAAAAAAACAAAACAAGCAAAGGCTGACCCCTTAGCTTTTGATTAAGAAATTTGACCAAAAATAAAATAATGAAAAAACAGGACACTGTTAAGGCTCTGATAAACACAACCTAGGGGTTAATAAGCCCTTGGCGTACACCTTTTACTGTTTTTCTTAAGATTCTAGTGATCTTGCTAAAAACCAAAGGCTAACCCCTTAGGTTTTTGATGAAAAATTGACCAAAAATAAAATGTTGAAAAAAACACATCTGGGAGACTCCAAGGGGTCTTATAAAAACACCCGAAGGTTTAATGTGCCCTCAGGGTACACCTTTTCAGTGTTTTTCAACAATCTTGTGATTTCACAAAAACCAAAGGCTAACCCCTTAGGTTTTTGACAAAAATTTGACCAAAATTTAATTTTGATGAAACAAATTCAGGAAAATCCTAAGGCTCTTATAAAGACACCCTAGGGGTGAATTAGCCCTCAGGGTACACCATTTTTGCATTTTTCAACAATCTTGTGATTTCACAAAAACCAAAGGCTAACCCCTTAGGTTTTTGACAAAAATTTGACCAAAAATTAAATGTTAAAAAAACACATCTGGGCCCCTTTAAGGGGTCTAAAAAGAAACCCTAGGGATTTATGTGCCCTCAGGGTACACGATTGAAGTGTTTTTCAACAATCTTGTCATTTCACAAAAACCAAAGGCTAACCCCTTAGGTTTTTGACAAAAATTGACCAAAAATTAAATGTTGAATAAACACATCAAGGACATAGATTGGGCCCTAAATAAGACACCATAGGGTTTTATGTGCCCTCAGGGTACACCATTTAAGTGTTTTTGAACAATCTTGTGATTTTGCAAAAACCAAAGGCTAACCCCTTAGGTTTTTGACAAAAAATTGACCAAATATTAAATGTTGAAAAAACACATCTGGGAGACTCCAAGGGGTCTTATAAAAACACCCAAAGGTTTAATGTGCCCTCAGGGTACACCTTTTCAGTGTTTTTCAACAATCTTGTGATTTCACAAAAACCAAAGGCTAACCCCTTAGGTTTTTGACAAAAATTTGACCAAAATTTAATTTTGATGAAACAAATTCAGGAAAATCCTAAGGCTCTTATAAAGACACCCTAGGGGTGAATTAGCCCTCAGGGTACACTATTTTTGCATTTTTCAACAATCTTGTGATTTCACAAAAAAACAAAAAGGCTAACCCCTTAGGTTTTTGATGAAAAATTGACAAAAAATTTAATGTTGAATAAACACATCAAGGACATTGATAAGGCCCTAAATAAGACACCATAGGGGTTTATGGACCCTTGGAGTACACATTTTAAGTGTTTTCAACAATCTTGTGATTTTGCAAAAACCAAAGGCTAACCCCTTAGGTTTTAATGAAAAATTGACAAAAAATTTAATGTTAAAAAAAAAACATCTGGGACACTCCAAGGGGTCTTATAAAAACACCTAGGGGTTTTGTGTGCCCTCAGGGTACACCTTTTCAGTGTTTTTCAACAATCTTGTGATTTCACAAAAACCAAAGGCTAACCCCTTAGGTTTTTGATGAAAAATTGACCAAAAATTAAACGTTTGAAAAAACACATTAAGGACACTGTATTGGCTCTTATAAAGACACCCTAGGGGTGAATTAGCCCTCAGGGTAGACCATTTGAGTATTTTTCAACAATTTTGTCATTTTGCAAAAACCATAGGCTAACCCCTTAGGTTTTTGATGAAAAATTGACCAAAAATAAAATGTTGAAAAAACACATCTGGGAGACTCCAAGGGGTCTTATAAAAACACCCAAAGGTTTAATGTGCCCTCAGGGTACACCTTTTCAGTGTTTTTGAACAATCTTGTGATTTTGCAAAAACCAAAGGCTAACCCCTTAGGTTTTTATGAAAAATTGACCCAAAATTAAATGTTGAAAAAACACATCTGGGAGACTCCAAGGGGTCTTATAAAAACCCCTAGGGGGTTAATGTGCCCTCAGGGTACACCTTTTCATTGTTTTTGAACAATCTTGTAATTTTACAAAAACCAAGGGCTAACCCCTTAGGTTTTTATGAAAAATTGACCCAAAATTAAATGTTGAAAAAACACATCTGGGAGACTCCAAGGGGTCTTATAAAAACACCCAAAGGTTTAATGTGCCCTCAATGTACACCTTTTCAGTGTTTTTGAACAATCTTGTGATTTTGCAAAAACCAAAGGCTAACCCCTTAGGTTTTTATGAAAAATTGACCCAAAATTTAATGTTGAATAAACACATCTGGGACACTCCAAGGGGTCTTATAAAAACCCCTAGGGGGTTTATGTGCCCTCAGGGTACACCTTTTCAGTGTTATTCAACAATCTAGTGATTTCACAAAAACCAAAGGCTAACCCCTTAGGTTTTTGACATAAATTTGACCAAAAATAAAATGTTGAAAAAACACATCTGGGAGACTCCAAGGGGTCTTATAAAAACACCCAAAGGTTTAATGTGCCCTCAGGGTACACCTTTTCAGTGTTTTTCAACAATCTTGTGATTTCACAAAAACCAAAGGCTAACCCCTTAGGTTTTTGACAAAAATTTGACCAAAATTTAATTTTGATGAAACAAATTCAGGAAAATCCTAAGGCTCTTATAAAGACACCCTAGGGGTGAATTAGCCCTCAGGGTACACCTTTTCAGTGTTTTTCAACAATCTTGTGATTTCACAATAACCAAGGGCTAACCCCTTAGGTTTTTGACAAAAATTTGACCAAAATTTAATTTTGATGAAACAAATTCAGGAAAATCCTAAGGCTCTTATAAAGACACCCAAGGGGTGAATAAGCCCTCAGGGTACACCATTTTTGCATTTTTCAACAATCTTGTGATTTCACAAAAACCAAAGGCTAACCCCTTAGGTTTTTGATGAAAAATTGACCAAATATTAAATGTTGAAAAAACACATCTGGGAGACTCCAAGGGGTCTTATAAAAACACCCAAAGGTTTAATGTGCCCTCAGGGTACACCTTTTCAGTGTTTTTCAACAATCTTGTGATTTTGCAAAAACCAAAGGCTAACCCCTTAGGTTTTTATGAAAAATTGACCCAAAATTAAATGTTGAAAAAACACATCTGGGAGACTCCAAGGGGTCTTTTAAAAACACCTAGGGGGTTAATGTGCCCTCAGGGTACACCTTTTCAGTGTTTTTCAACAATCTTGTGATTTCACAAAAACCAAAGGCTAACCCCTTAGGTTTTTATGAAAAATTGACCCAAAATGTAATGTTGAAAAAACACACCTGGGAGTCTCCAAGGGGTCTTATCAAAACCCCTAGGGGGTTAATGTGCCCTCAGGGTACACCTTTTCAGTGTTTTTCAACAATCTTGTGATTTCACAAAAACAAAAGGCTAACCCCTTAGGTTTTTGACAAAAATTTGACCAAAATTTAATTTTGATGAAATAAATTCAGGAAAATCCTAAGGCTCTTATAAAGACACCCTATGGGTGAATTAGCCCTCAGGGTACACCATTTTTGCATTTTTCAACAATCTTGTGATTTCACAAAAACCAAAGGCTAACCCCTTAGGTTTTTGATGAAAAATTGACCAAAAATAAAATGTTGAAAAAACACACCTGGGAGACTCCAAGGGGTCTTATAAAAACCCCTAGGGGGTCAATGTGCCCTCAGGGTACACCTTTTCAGTGTTTTTCAACAATCTTGTGATTTCACAAAAACCAAAGGCTAACCCCTTAGGTTTTTGACAAAAATTTGACCAAAATTTAATCTTGATGAAACAAATTCAGGAAAATCCTAAGGCTCTTATAAAGACACCCTAGGGGTGAATAAGCCCTCAGGGTTCACCATTTTTGCATTTTTCAACAATCTTGTGATTTCACAAAAACCAAAGGCTAACCCCTTAGATTTTTGATGAAAAATTGACCAAAAATAATATGTTGAAAAAACACATCTGGGAGACTCCAAGGGGTCTTATAAAAACACCCAAAGGTTTAATGTGCCCTCAGGGTACACCTTTTCAGTGTTTTTGAACAATCTTGTGATTTTGCAAAAACCAAAGGCTAACCCCTTAGGTTTTTATGAAAAATTGACCCAAAATTAAATGTTGAAAAAACACATCTGGGAGACTCCAAGGGGTCTTTTAAAAACACCTAGGGGGTTAATGTGCCCTCAGGGTACACCTTTTCAGTGTTTTTCAACAATCTTGTGATTTCACAAAAACCAAAGGCTAACCCCTTAGGTTTTTGACAAAAATTTGACCAAAATTTAATTTTGATGAAACAAATTCAGGAAAATCCTAAGGCTCTTATAAAGACACCCAAGGGGTGAATTAGCCCTCAGGGTACACCATTTTTGCATTTTTCAACAATCTTGTGATTTCACAAAAACCAAAGGCTAACCCCTTAGGTTTTTATGAAAAATTGACCAAAAAAAAATGTTGAAAAAACACATCTGGGAGACTCCAAGGGGTCTTATAAAAACACCCAAAGGTTTAATGTGCCCTCAGGGTACACCTTTTCAGTGTTTTTGAACAATCTTGTGATTTCACAAAAACCAAAGGCTAACCCCTTAGGTTTTTATGAAAAATTTACCCAAAATTAAATGTAGAAAAAACACATCTGGGAGACTCCAAGGGGTCTTTTAAAAACACCTAGGGGGTTAATGTGCCCTCAGGGTACACCTTTTCAGTGTTTTTCAACAATCTTGTGATTTCACAAAAACCAAAGGCTAACCCCTTAGGTTTTTGATGAAAAATTGACCCAAAATTTAATGTAGAAAAAACACATCTGGGAGACTCAAAGGGGTCTTATAAAACCCCCTAGGGGGTTAATGTGCCCTCAGGGTACACCTTTTCAGTGTTTTTCAACAATCTTGTGATTTCACAAAAACCAAAGGCTAACCCCTTAGGTTTTTGACAAAAATTTGACCAAAATTTAATTTTGATGAAACAAATTCAGGAAAATCCTAAGGCTCTTATAAAGACACCCTAGGGGTGAATAAGCCCTCAGGGTACACCATTTTTGCATTTTTCAACAATCTTGTGATTTCACAAAAACCAAAGGCTAACCCCTTAGGTTTTTGATGAAAAATTGACCAAAAATAAAATGTTGAAAAAACACATCTGGGAGACTCCAAGGGGTCTTATAAAAACCCCTAGGGGGTCAATGTGCCCTCAGGGTACACCTTTTCAGTGTTTTTCAACAATCTTGTGATTTCACAAAAACCAAAGGCTAACCCCTTAGGTTTTTAACAAAAATTTGACCAAAATTTAATTTTGATGAAACAAATTCAGGAAAATCCTAAGGCTCTTATAAAGACACCCTAGGGGTGAATAAGCCCTCAGGGTTCACCATTTTTGCATTTTTCAACAATCTTGTGATTTCACAAAAACCAAAGGCTAACCCCTTAGATTTTTGATGAAAAATTGACCAAAAATAAAATGTTGAAAAAACACATCTGGGAGACTCCAAGGGGTCTTATAAAAACACCCAAAGGTTTAATGTGCCCTCAGGGTACACCTTTTCAGTGTTTTTGAACAATCTTGTGATTTTGCAAAAACCAAAGGCTAACCCCTAAGGTTTTTATGAAAAATTGACCCAAAATTAAATGTTGAAAAAACACATCTGGGAGACTCCAAGGGGTCTTTTAAAAACACCTAGGGGGTTAATGTGCCCTCAGGGTACACCTTTTCAGTGTTTTTCAACAATCTTGTGATTTCACAAAAACCAAAGGCTAACCCCTTAGGTTTTTGACAAAAATTTGACCAAAATTTAATTTTGATGAAACAAATTCAGGAAAATCCTAAGGCTCTTATAAAGACACCCTAGGGGTGAATTAGCCCTCAGGGTACACCATTTTTGCATTTTTCAACAATCATGTGATTTTGCAAAAACCAAAGGCTAACCCCTTAGGTTTTTGATGAAAAATTGACCAAAAATTAAATGTTGAATAAACACATCTGGGAGACTCCAAGGGGTCTTATAAAAACACCCAAAGGTTTAATGTGCCCTCAGGGTACACCTTTTCAGTGTTTTTGAACAATCTTGTGATTTTGCAAAAACCAAAGGCTAACCCCTTAGGTTTTTATGAAAAATTGACCAAAAATAAAATGTTGAAAAAACACATCTGGGAGACTCCAAGGGGTCTTATAAAAACCCCTAGGGGGTTAATCTGCCCTCAGGGTACACCTTTTCAGTGTTTTTGAACAATCTTGTAATTTTACAAAAACCAACGGCTAACCCCTTAGGTTTTTATGAAAAATTGACCCAAAATTAAATGTTGAAAAAACACATCTGGGAGACTCCAAGGGGTCTTATAAAAACCCCTAGGGGGTTAATGTGCCCTCAGGGTACACCTTTTCAGTGTTTTTCAACAATCTTGTGATTTCACAAAAACCAAAGGCTAACCCCATAGGTTTTTGTCAAAAATTTGACCAAAATTTAATTTTGATGAAACAAATTCAGGAAAATCCTAAGGCTCTTATAAAGACACCCTAGGTGTGAATTAGCCCTCAGGGTACTCCATTTTTGCATTTTTCAACAATCTTGTGATTTTGCAAAAACCATAGGCTAACCCCTTAGGTTTTTGACAAAAATTTGACCAAAAATTAAATGTTAAAAAAACACATCTGGGCCCCTTTAAGGGGTCTAAAAAGAAACCCTAGGGATTTATGTGCCCTCAGGGTACAGGATTGAAGTGTTTTTCAACAATCTTGTCATTTCACAAAAACCAAAGGCTAACCCCTTAGGTTTTTATGAAAAATTGACCCAAAATTAAATGTTGAAAAAACACATCAAGGACATTGATTGGGCCCTAAATAAGACACCATGGGGTTTTATGTGCCCTCAGGGTACAGGATTGAAGTGTTCTTGAACAATATTGTGATTTTGCAAAAACCAAAGGCTAACCCCTAGGTTTTTGATAAAAAATTGACCAAATACTAAATGTTGAAAAAACCCATCTGGGAGACTCCAAGGGGTCTTATAAAAACACCCAAAGGTTTAATGTGCCCTCAGGGTACATCTCTTAAGTGTTTTTGAACAATCTTGTGATTTTGCAAAAACCAAAGGCTAACCCCTTAGGTTTTTATGAAAAATTGACCCAAAATTAAATGTTGAAAAAACACATCTGGGAGACTCCAAGGGGTCTTATAAAAACACCTAGGGGGTTAATGTGCCCTCAGGGTACACCTTTTCCGTGTTTTTACAACAATCTTGTGATTTCACAAAAACCAAAGGCTAACCCCTTAGGTTTTTGATGAATAATTGACCAAAAATTAAATGTTTGAAAAAACACATAAAGGACACTGTATTGGCTCTTATAAAGACACCCTAGGGGTGAATTAGCCCTCAGGGTACACCATTTGAGTATTTTTCAACAATTTTGTCATTTTGCAAAAACCATAGGCTAACCCCTTAGGTTTTTGATGAAAAATTGACCAAAAATTAAATGTTGAATAAACACATCTGGGACACTCCAAGGGGTCTTACAAAAACACCTAGGGGGTTTATGTGCCCTCAGGGTACACCTTTTCAGTGTTTTTCAACAGTCTTGTGATTTCACAAAAACCAAAGGCTAACCCCTTAGGTTTTGACATAATTTTGACCGAAATTTAATTTTGATGAAACAAATTCAGGAAAATCCTAAGGCTCTTATAAAGACACCCTAGGTGTGAATTAGCCCTCAGGGTACACCAATTTTGCATTTTTCAACAATCTTGTGATTTCACAAAAACCAAAGGCTAAACCCTTAGGTTTTTGACAAAAATTTGACCAAAATTTAATTTTAATGAAACAAATTCAGGAACATCCTAGTGCTCTAAATAAGATATCCTAGGGGTTAATTAGCCCTCAGGGTACACCATTTAAGTGTTTTTCAACAATCTTGTGATTTTGCAAAAACCAAAGGCTAACCCCTTAGGTTTTGACATATTTTTGACCGAAATTAAATGTTGAAAAAACACATTAAGGACACTGTATTGGCTCTTATAAAGACACCCTAGGGGTGAATTAGCCCTCAGGGTAGACCATTTGAGTATTTTTCAACAATTTTGTCATTTTGCAAAAACCAACGGCTAACCCCTTAGGTTTTTGATGAAAAATTGACCAAAAATTAAATGTTGAATAAACACATCTGGGAGACTCCAAGGGGTCTTATAAAAACACCCAAAGGTTTAATGTGCCCTCAGGGTACACCTTTTCAGTGTTTTTGAACAATCTTGTAATTTTACAAAAACCAAGGGCTAACCCCTTAGGTTTTTATGAAAAATTGACCCAAAATTAAATGTTGAAAAAACACATCTGGGAGACTCCAAGGGGTCTTATAAAAACCCCTAGGGGGTTAATGTGCCCTCAGGGTACACCTTTTCAGTGTTTTTCAACAATCTTGTGATTTCACAAAAACCAAAGGCTAACCCCTTAGGTTTTTGACAAAAATTTGACCAAAATTTAATTTTGATGAAACAAATTCAGGAAAATCCTAAGGCTCTTATAAAGACACCCTAGGTGTGAATTAGCCCTCAGGGTACACCATTTTTGCATTTTTCAACAATCTTGTGATTTCACAAAAACCAAAGGCTAACCCCTTAGGTTTTTGACAAAAATTTGACCAAAAATAAAATGTTAAAAAAACACATCTGGGCCCCTTTAAGGGGTCTAAAAAGAACCCCTAGGGATTTATGTGCCCTCAGGGTACAGGATTGAAGTGTTTTTCAACAATCTTGTCATTTCACAAAAACCAAAGGCTAACCCCTTAGGTTTTTGATGAAAAATTGACCAAAAATTAAATGTTGAAAAAACACATCAAGGACATTGATTGGGCCCTAAATAAGACACCATGGGGTTTTATGTGCCCTCAGGGTACACCATTTAAGTGTTTTTGAACAATCTTGTGATTTTGCAAAAACCAAAGGCTAACCCCTAGGTTTTTTATAAAAAATTGACCAAATATTAAATGTTGAAAAAACACATCTGGGAGACTCCAAGGGGTCTTATAAAAACACCCAAAGGTTTAATGTGCCCTCAGGGAACATCTCTTAAGTGTTTTTGAACAATCTTGTGATTTTGCAAAAACCAAAGGCTAACCCCTTAGGTTTTTATGAAAAATTGACCCAAAATTAAATGTTGAAAAAACACATCTGGGAGACTCCAAGGGGTCTTATAAAAACACCTAGGGGGTTAATGTGCCCTCAGGGTACACCTTTTCAGTGTTTTTACAACAATCTTGTGATTTCACAAAAACCAAAGGCTAACCCCTTAGGTTTTTGATGAAAAATTGACCAAAAATTAAATGTTTGAAAAAACACATAAAGGACACTGTATTGGCTCTTATAAAGACACCCTAGGGGTGAATTAGCCCTCAGGGTACTCCATTTTTGCATTTTTCAACAATCTTGTGATTTCACAAAAACCAAAGGCTAACCCCTTAGGTTTTTGACAAAAATTTGACCAAAAATTAAATGTTAAAAAAACACATCTGGGCCCCTTTAAGGGGTCTAAAAAGAAACCCTAGGGATTTATGTGCCCTCAGGGTACAGGATTGAAGTGTTTTTCAACAATCTTGTCATTTCACAAAAACCAAAGGCTAACCCCTTAGGTTTTTATGAAAAATTGACCCAAAATTAAATGTTGAAAAAACACATCAAGGACATTGATTGGGCCCTAAATAAGACACCATGGGGTTTTATGTGCCCTCAGGGTACAGGATTGAAGTGTTCTTGAACAATATTGTGATTTTGCAAAAACCAAAGGCTAACCCCTAGGTTTTTGATAAAAAATTGACCAAATACTAAATGTTGAAAAAACACATCTGGGAGACTCCAAGGGGTCTTATAAAAACACCCAAAGGTTTAATGTGCCCTCAGGGTACATCTCTTAAGTGTTTTTGAACAATCTTGTGATTTTGCAAAAACCAAAGGCTAACCCCTTAGGTTTTTATGAAAAATTGACCCAAAATTAAATGTTGAAAAAACACATCTGGGAGACTCCAAGGGGTCTTATAAAAACACCTAGGGGGTTAATGTGCCCTCAGGGTACACCTTTTCCGTGTTTTTACAACAATCTTGTGATTTCACAAAAACCAAAGGCTAACCCCTTAGGTTTTTGATGAATAATTGACCAAAAATTAAATGTTTGAAAAAACACATAAAGGACACTGTATTGGCTCTTATAAAGACACCCTAGGTGTGAATTAGCCCTCAGGGTACACCATTTGAGTATTTTTCAACAATTTTGTCATTTTGCAAAAACCATAGGCTAACCCCTTAGGTTTTTGATGAAAAATTGACCAAAAATTAAATGTTGAATAAACACATCTGGGACACTCCAAGGGGTCTTATAAAAACACCTAGGGGGTTTATGTGCCCTCAGGGTACACCTTTTCAGTGTTTTTCAACAGTCTTGTGATTTCACAAAAACCAAAGGCTAACCCCTTAGGTTTTGACATAATTTTGACCGAAATTTAATTTTGATGAAACAAATTCAGGAAAATCCTAAGGCTCTTATAAAGACACCCTAGGTGTGAATTAGCCCTCAGGGTACACCAATTTTGCATTTTTCAACAATCTTGTGATTTCACAAAAACCAAAGGCTAACCCCTTAGGTTTTTGACAAAAATTTGACCAAAATTTAATTTTAATGAAACAAATTCAGGAACATCCTAGTGCTCTAAATAAGATATCCTAGGGGTTAATTAGCCCTCAGGGTACACCATTTAGGTGTTTTTCAACAATCTTGTGATTTTGCAAAAACCAAAGGCTAACCCCTTAGGTTTTGACATATTTTTGACCGAAATTAAATGTTGAAAAAACACATTAAGGACACTGTATTGGCTCTTATAAAGACACCCTAGGGGTGAATTAGCCCTCAGGGTAGACCATTTGAGTATTTTTCAACAATTTTGTCATTTTGCAAAAACCAACGGCTAACCCCTTAGGTTTTTGATGAAAAATTGACCAAAAATTAAATGTTGAATAAACACATCTGGGAGACTCCAAGGGGTCTTATAAAAACACCCAAAGGTTTAATGTGCCCTCAGGGTACACCTTTTCAGTGTTTTTGAACAATCTTGTAATTTTACAAAAACCAAAGGCTAACCCCTTAGGTTTTTGATGAAAAATTGACCAAAAATTAAATGTTGAAAAAACACATCTGGGAGACTCCAAGGGGTCTTATAAAAACCCCTAGGGGGTTAATGTGCCCTCAGGGTACACCTTTTCAGTGTTTTTCAACAATCTTGTGATTTCACAAAAACCAAAGGCTAACCCCTTAGGTTTTTGACAAAAATTTGACCAAAATTTAATTTTGATGAAACAAATTCAGGAAAATCCTAAGGCTCTTATAAAGACACCCTAGGTGTGAATTAGCCCTCAGGGTACACCATTTTTGCATTTTTCAACAATCTTGTGATTTCACAAAAACCAAAGGCTAACCCCTTAGGTTTTTGACCAAAATTTGACCAAAAATAAAATGTTAAAAAAACACATCTGGGCCCCTTTAAGGGGTCTAAAAAGAAACCCTAGGGATTTATGTGCCCTCAGGGTACAGGATTGAAGTGTTTTTCAACAATCTTGTCATTTCACAAAAACCAAAGGCTAACCCCTTAGGTTTTTGATGAAAAATTGACCAAAAATTAAATGTTGAAAAAACACATCAAGGACATTGATTGGGCCCTAAATAAGACACCATGGGGTTTTATGTGCCCTCAGGGTACACCATTTAAGTGTTTTTGAACAATCTTGTGATTTTGCAAAAACCAAAGGCTAACCCCTAGGTTTTTGATAAAAAATTGACCAAATATTAAATGTTGAAAAAACACATCTGGGAGACTCCAAGGGGTCTTATAAAAACACCCAAAGGTTTAATGTGCCCTCAGGGTACATCTCTTAAGTGTTTTTGAACAATCTTGTGATTTTGCAAAAACCAAAGGCTAACCCCTTAGGTTTTTATGAAAAATTGACCCAAAATTAAATGTTGAAAAAACACATCTGGGAGACTCCAAGGGGTCTTATAAAAACACCTAGGGGGTTAATGTGCCCTCAGGGTACACCTTTTCAGTGTTTTTACAACAATCTTGTGATTTCACAAAAACCAAAGGCTAACCCCTTAGGTTTTTGATGAAAAATTGACCAAAAATTAAATGTTTGAAAAAACACATAAAGGACACTGTATTGGCTCTTATAAAGACACCCTAGGGGTGAATTAGCCCTCAGGGTACACCATTTGAGTATTTTTCAACAATTTTGTCATTTTGCAAAAACCCTTAGGTTTTTGATGAAAAATTGACCAAAAATTAAATGTTGAATAAACACATCTGGGACACTCCAAGGGGTCTTATAAAAACACCTAGGGGGTTTATGTGCCCTCAGGGTACACCTTTTCAGTGTTTTTCAACAGTCTTGTGATTTCACAAAAACCAAAGGCTAACCCCTTAGGTTTTGACATAATTTTGACCGAAATTTAATTTTGATGAAACAAATTCAGGAAAATCCTAAGGCTCTTATAAAGACACCCTAGGTGTGAATTAGCCCTCAGGGTACACCAATTTTGCATTTTTCAACAATCTTGTGATTTCACAAAAACCAAAGGCTAACCCCATAGGTTTTTGACAAAAATTTGACCAAAATTTAATTTTAATGAAACAAATTCAGGAACATCCTAGTGCTCTAAATAAGATATCCTAGGGGTTAATTAGCCCTCAGGGTACACCATTTAAGTGTTTTTCAACAATCTTGTGATTTTGCAAAAACCAAAGGCTAACCCCTTAGGTTTTGACATATTTTTGACCGAAATTAAATGTTGAAAAAACACATAAAGGACACTGTATTGGCTCTTATAAAGACACCCTAGGGGTTAATTAGCCCTCAGGGTACACCTTTTGAGTATTTTTCAACAATTTTGTCATTTTGCAAAAAAACATAGGCTAACCCCTTAGGTTTTTGATGAAAAATTGACCAAAAATAAAATGTTGAAAAAACACATCAAGGACATTGATAAGGCCCTAAATAAGACACCATAGGGGTTTATGGACCCTTGGAGTACACCATTTAAGTGTTTTTCAACAACCTTGTGGTTTTGCAAAAAACCAAAGGCTAACCCCTTAGGTTTTTGATGAAAAATTGACCAAAATTTAAATGTTGAAAAAACACATCAAGGCCATTGATTGGGCCCTAAATAAGACACCATGGGGTTTTATGTGCCCTCAGGGTACACCATTTTAGTGTTTTTGAACAATCTTGTGATTTTGCAAAAACCAAAGGCTAACCCCTTAGGTTTTTGACGTAATTTTGACCCTAAATTAAATGTTAAAAAACACATCTGGGAGACTCCAAGGGGTATAATAAAGACACCCAAGGGCTTTCTGAGCCCTCAGGGTACACCTTTTAAGTGTTTTCAACCATCTTGTGATTTCACAAAAACCAAAGGCTAACCCCTTAGGTTTTCGACAAAAATTTGACCAAAAATAAAATTGTGAAAAAAAAACACAGGAGACACTCTTAGGGCTCTTCTGAGACACCCTTGGGTGTTTTTAGCCCTCAGGGTACACAGTATTTTTTTATTTCAAAATTTGGGAAACAGAAAATTGGGAACCATCACTTGTTGCTTGTTGCTCTGGGAATGTTAACAAACTCGTGTTAG
Organism: Halichoeres trimaculatus; assembly: GCF_033239565.1. NCBI lineage: Eukaryota > Metazoa > Chordata > Actinopteri > Labriformes > Labridae > Halichoeres > Halichoeres trimaculatus. Next base: position 28,030,711 of record NW_027437198.1, on the reverse strand, counting down.
CATATAGCCTAGCATCAGATTCATAATAAAACAGCTAAAATCTAAAAGTTGGCCCAAAATGTTGCTTCAAGTATGAATTTTTCCATAAACATGTATCATGAGATTACATTTTTTGGTCAGCAGATCAGAAAATTAGTGCAAAACATGAGACGTTCCTGACAAATTAAGAAAAAGTTAAAAAAAAACATTAACCAAAAAGAAAGTGAAGGTTAAATTTGGCGCTCACTGTCAGTTTCGTTAAAACATTTCTGATTGAAAGCAGCTTTGATTTCAGTTTCATGTTTGAAAAACAAATTCAAATTAACTTTTCACTGAAAAGTCTGAAAGCTCAATATTCAGGTTATGTCACTTCCTTTGGTAGAAATTCATCATTTACAGGTGCTTTCACCCCTTGCTTTAACGTCTCTACTTCATTTATTAAATCAACATTGAGCTGTAATGAAGAAAACTTCAGACATGACGACCAAACTCCTAGATACTTCTGTTAAAAGAGGAAGTGTTTTCATAAAGATTTGTTCCAGGACCAGCACAGTCGCCCCCTGCTGGGCAATAGAAATACGCAGGCTTTAAACTCACCGACTGTTTTCATACGTTATACACAGTATTTTTTCTTCCTCTTCACACCAGAAATAAAGTCCATCCACAGGTAAAAAATTCATAACATGGAACCAGCAGATGACTGACGGCAGAGCTCAGCCCAGGAAGGTGGAGATGAACACGCTCGTGTCCAGGTTGAGGGTGGCGTGCCACCAGCGGTCGGGGAAATACAGCACCTGAGGGAGGGAAATAAAGATGAGGTGTCTTTAGAGGAGCTTTCAACGTTGATCATGTCTGAAGTTTTCAGAGCTCGGTGTCCTCACCTCTCCAGGTCTGATGGTGCACTCCAGCGGCGCCTCCTCCTGGGGCAGGTTGGGGTAGGTCTCCGTCAGCCAGGACAGGGTGGTCCGGTTTGGGTGGAAATGAGGCTCCTGATCAGGCGGGTAGAGGAACCAGCGCTGTGTGTCAAATGATCATATCAGTCAGCTACGAAACGCCGAAGTGTCATTTGACTGTGGTTAACTGTCAGACGTTAAATCAGAGTTAACACGGATCACCTTTCTCCCAAAGATGACCTCAGAGTAACCCGGGCCGTGCCAGTGGAAGGGGACTCCTGTTCCAGGACCTGCGGGGAAGAAAAGTGGTCCTGAGTTTCACAGCTGGGAAAAAAATCAGTTTCTGCAAACATTCAGGATTTACAGATGATGTATCCGCCTGATTTTACAACCATGTCTGACTAAAAAATCTCAACAACAAAAACGCCCTGCAGGTGGAGCTGTGGTACCCATACGCTCACGCTCGCTGACCTGCGATGCCAAAGCTGTACGCTCCGCTGGTGTGAGGCAGGACGTACGGCGGAGACTTATAGTGCTTGAACAAACTCTGCCACTCGGTGAAGTTGTTGTCTCCAAAAAAGTAGAGAGTGTCTGTAGAAAGGAGGGACAGAGAAGAATGTATGACTCAACTGGAAATAAAAACATTTGACACTTGTCAGGATGTCAGTTATTCCAGTTCTGTGAGATTTTTCTGGATCCGATAAAAACTTGTTCTGGCTCCTCGGCCTTCAATGCTTTCTATTTTAAAGGTGGAATCTGCCTTAACTGAATTTAACATGTTTATAATAAGAAAATAAAAACATCTCTGTGGAGGAGAACAGACGATTTAACTCACCGCTGCCGAGACTGTCCACGGACTGAGGTCTTAGAAAAGTGTCCACATACTCTTGAAACGGGACGTCCACTGCAACAAAGAGATCCATGTCAGTCAGAAAAATCAAAGCAGGTTAGTGAGATTACTGACAGACCATGAAAGCAGCAAAGCATGATGGGTGTTAGACGTGTGTACCTTTCCTGTATGAGTAAGTGTTAGCTGTGCTGAGCCGCACTCTCCGATCACCGTATTCTTCCAGCAAGCTCGACTTGGAGCACAACTTCCTGAATTTCTACAACAAAGCAGATAATGAAAGTTTCTTATTGTGAAAGTTTGTCTGAATGTGTTTGGATACATTTTTCATCTTAACACATCCAAGGACAAAAAGTTTTAAAGACTAATGACTCTTATAAGAGCAAAAACGCTGCAGGGTAAAGAGTTTACACAGGCGTGTGATGTGCGAGTAGTCGACAGGAACATACCGTATTATCTGTCAAGCCTCTCAGGATCACAGGTCTGCTGTAGGCGTATCTGAGGCAAAATGAACGTTTGTAATTAAACACAAACACTGAGCTTTCTGATCTACTGCTGAGATGATGGAGGAAGGGTTCAGGGAAAATTTCACGACTCAAACAAACCTTTCAATAAATTCTCGCAGCGAGATTGAAGAGCCATCCAACACATCGATGTTACAGGGCCCCTCATCCTGTAAGCTGGAGTCTGACACCGATGACCTGAACAGAGGAAGACATGAGGGTGGGATTTAAAGCTCCTGTGAGGAATGTTTCATCTCATCAAGTTATTTCATCATTATTTCATTAAAAAGTCAGAAAAAGCATAAAGTTTATCTTTCTTCATCATGGTCACAAACATTATAAATTACACTTTAGGCAATGAAAATCCTTCTGCTGTGGATCTAGTTTGCTTCTTCAAGTCAGTATGAAGAATTATTACCAAAAATCTGATTTGTGACCATTCAAAAACTCCTTACAGTAGCTTTAATGCTGCCATCATGAAAACAATGATCAGTTTTAGTTGGAGTTTTGTTTCTAGTCTCATTCATTTATAAAACTTAGACTCTAAATCTCTTTATGTGAGCACTTTTTCACATTCCCTAGAGTTAAAGTTATATTTTTTTCGTAGATCATCTTGAAAAATAAAGAATAATTTGTATGCAATAAGGGCGGGCCTTCTTCAATAAAGTGTTTGAATTGGGTTTGGAGAGAAAACACTCAACTAGTTACTGTTTCCATTTACTTTTACAGCTTGAAATTCAATTTAACAGAGAAACCATGAACCTAAGATTGATTGTACATATATTTTCTCAAAAAAGTCACAAACAAACAAACAGACCGTGTATGAAAGTAGACACTCACCAGCCGCCTCCGTCGTCCAACAGCTGCTCTGCTTTCACCGCGATGAAACATAACAGAACCAACTGTAAAAATGTGTTAAACAAACCCTTTTTATTTTCCATTAAAATCCCCACTCACTAAAAGCTTAAAATAAGATAAATTGACGATAAAATCAGTTCATTTTAGCTGCAAATGCCGCTTTAGCTCAGCGCGTGAGCTGCCTTTTAACTTCCTGGAAACGGACCAATCAGGAGGCAACACACTGTTGTGACCGCGTGCTGCATTCAATGCAGACGGGAACTTCGATAATCAAATTGAATACCGGAAAAAATCAACCGCATACGTTTCAATACTTGCTCCATTATTACAGAAAGATTTTATTTACACATGGTTCTTTAGTTACAGTAACTTAAACTGATCGAAAAGAGCCAGGCTGGACATCAGGACACAGGCGTTTTTGAAGGTTACATAGAGAAAGCTGTATGTTCTTCCAGTTTCACAAACAACTTGAAATCCTCACAGGATTTAAGGCACAAGTGCAGAGGAACTAATACACAAACTGGAAGGAAGAGTGTACTTTACCATTAATTTACTATTTATTGGAATATTTCTCACTACAGCACTATATTATCGTCAAAACACGTTTATTCAGCTTAATACAGTAGGAAGAGTTTATGTTGTTCAGAAGGCTTCATCCAGCAGTGCAAGAAACAGGAACATCTGGACGTTGTAGTCCAAATACTCCACCTTCAGCGGGTGGTACCAAACACAGGAAGGTGTTTCCAGTGTTAATGTACTGTAAATATTTTTAATTTAAAGGATTGTTGTGCTAGTCTTCAAAATAAGTCACAGTAGCTCAGTGCAAATAAGGCAAATAAGGCAAAGACAACATAGTATTATAAAGTTAATCAAAAATAAAATAAAATAAAATAAAACAGGACTGATTAAATAAAGTCTTTCAAAACATATCCAATGTTTCTAATTAATATTATACATTCATTCATTTAACAAGAGAAAGAAAATCATCTTCAAGTGCAAACCTGTGATCAGTGAGGTTGTAGGAAAAGAAACGTTTAACTCTTCAGCTGGAGTCTTATGTGTATCAGTGAAAGAATAATCTGTATTTTATATCATTAATAACAATCTTTAACATCAGGTAACTCAAATGTCAATTCATCAATTTGTTCATTAATACCAACTTATCTTTTTTCATCTTTTTATCACCAAAAAACTCAAATTTTATGAAGCACAAAAACATCTCAATGAAACAAAATGTGTGGTGGACTGCCAGAACATTTTACAAAACAAAAACACTTTACTGAAACTTTTTCTTTTTTGAAATACATTTTGTGAGATTTGGGCGGGTTACTGATGTTCAGTCACATGTTTTTGCAAAGTTTGAGCTTTAGGGCCACTGTAGTAATCACTGATTATAATTATAATTGAAATAGATTTAAACACTTTGTATTTTGATGAGAAGATGCTGTGACATATGTTGGTATATGTTTGTGTATGTGTATATTTGTGTATTTATTTATATGTACATGCATTTATTTATCTTATTTGTCTCATTTTGTACTTTATTTTGTCTTTTTTAAAAAAATCTGTTTTGTTCATTCTCTTTTTCTTTTTTCTTGATGTGAGGTGCTTTCAGGAGCTCTGTTGTAGTTTTGTTTTCTCTGTTGATACTGAAACATTATTGATGTAAACATGTTTGTTTTGTAAAGCTGTTAAAAAAAGACCTTGACCAAAAAAAGCTGCTGTGAAGACTTTTCCTGAGTGTTAATCTGCGTTTTTTCTAATCACCAAGCTCATGGTGGATGTGAAACTGAATTTCGACTCCTTCGCTTCAGGACGGTCTCTGTTATATATTACTCTGTGACTGACACTCATTCTTCATGATGGATCCTATGAGAGGACCAGGACAGAGAAGAGGACAGGTAGAAGAGAGAAGAGCAGAGGAACCGTGAAGTAGACCAGATGAACTGATCCAGGAGCTGAGTTGCCAGAACCGTCAGAACCGCTGGAACCGTCAGAAACAAAAGTGACGAAGCCCGGCAGGTCGCTGCCGATCTGTTGGCTGATCCAGGTCTGATACCGAGACACTCTGGCGTAGACTCCAGGGAAGTTGGCTTGAGCACAGCCTCTTCCAAAACTTACTACACCACTCTCAACCCACACCGTTCCGTTTTTGCAGACCAGAGGGCCGCCCGAGTCTCCCTGCAGGAGGTCAGACATGTTGGTTTTTAAAATATTATAATACATCTCTGCTGCATCTTGTTCTGTTGACTGATTTCTGTGTGAAGGACTCAGGAAGGACTGAGAGTCTGCAGCAGAGGATAGCTGAGGTGTTTCACAGACAGCTCACCTGACAGGAGTCTTTCCCGCCCTCTGTCAGACCTGCACAGATCATGTTGTCCGTCAGGGTGTTGTAGCTCTCGCTGCAGTCAGAGTTGGACACAATGGGGACTTCCACCTCCCGCAACGTCTGAGGGAAACTGGGGGGAACTGCAGGAGGAAAGAAATTCAGTTATTCTTCGTTATTCGACTCAGACACGAGGATCAAACACGGCCTGAGAGGACAGACTGCTCCAGAGATCGATGGTTTCTGAGCAAACATCAGGACGTCAGGAGACGCCGCTGTTGTGCAACAAAGTGTCAAAAACAAAAGGCAGATTAATGTGACTTTACATTCCTCACACGCCTTTAGAGGCTGACGTCAAACAGACATTTCAACATCACTGATTGCAAAAAACATCGATGTTCACTGACACTTTCAGCCACAGTTCACTTTTTGTTTCTCATTTTCCCTCCCTGGACGTTTGTTTCAGCTGTGTTTTGGGATGAAGTGAAGTGATGAATTCATGGCTCCTCACCGCCACTCTGGATGTCTCCCCATCCCGTGACCCAGCAGTTGGTGTTGGCGGGGAACACGCTGCCGCTGGCGGCCAGACACACCGGCTTGATGTAGTCAGTGAAGGTCACGTCGGAGGAGAGCTCCAGCAGGGAGATGTCGTTGTTGTTCGGGGTGTCCTCGTAGTCCGGGTGGTTGATGATCCGGGTCACGGAGCGGGACACTTCATTGGGGTTCAGGAAATCCTGGTTGTCTCGTCCCATGTAGGCCAGGAGACCCCGAAGACTGGAACTGAACAGGACACAATAGATGAAACGTTTCCTGCTCTCACACCTCAGAGTTTGGTTTTCTGAGGCCTTACAGGGTCTGTTGATTTTAAAGACCTCATCCTGCTCCTTTCTCGTTTCACTGAGAGATTATTTTCACTTTTTACAAGCAATTCAGACCTGATTTAGTCTTTAAATAACTTGAAATCAAACATTTTTCTGGACTGCTCAGGTGCATGTGGCTCAGATTAACTCTAAAAAGACATTTTTTACTGAAAATAAAACAAAAACACTTTGATCAGATTCAGTTTTTTGCGGTGTACAAAGCGTCCTGTGTCTCAGCTGAGTCTTGTGTCAGAGCTTTTGGATTTACCTGTTCATCGTCTTTCTACATTCCTGCCCCACCTGTCGTCATGAGATCTGAATGAGATCTCTGGTACAAACTGAATTTATGGTCCTGTGCGCCCCTAATCGACCCCTAAACGACTCCTCCTGACGTCCCAGAGCAACCAGCCGAGCTTGTTTTACGTCTCTACCTCTGAGACAGCTCCCATCAGCAGATGGCCTCAGCTCACAGAGCACAGTGAAAACAGTGTTTAATTAAAGCTGCAAGCAGCGTTAGACGGGTCCTCAGGTCTGTTGCCGGTTCGTCATGTCGTGCGTCTCAATGAGACAAACATTTTGGCGATGGTTTCATCTCTCTAGGACATTCCTACTGGCTGCTATGGCTGTTTAAGTGTGCCTAGATGGTGAGAGCATATTATGGGATGTCGGGGAGTCAGTTGATACCATGGCAACGTATCCTCTGCTATGCTGAGTGACATCACCAGCTGCATGGAACTCCTAATTAGCGTGACACAGACATCAAGTAGAGTGTAGAGGGGGGGTTTATGAGAAATTTTTGGGGATTAAATCCTCACAGAATCCACAATTTTACCCCAATCTGTGTAAAAATATCATAGTTTTGTTGGAAATTTTGTCAGGAATCCATTTTTGGCATTTTACAGGCTGTTTAAGTTTTCCTTTTTTCTCTAGAGGCCCAAATGCATCAGAAAACCTGGCCTAAAGAGCAGAAAAAAGAGGATTTATTTTTGAAAAAAGTCCAAACTACTTGTCCTATAGGCCAGAATGTTGACTTAATCTGTGTAAAAATATGATATTTTGGTAGGAATATTTGTCAGGAATCCAACCATGTCATTTTAAAAGCTCTATGAGTTAAACTTTTTTCTCTAGAGGCACAAATGCGGCAACAGAAGGATGTGTGTGTGGAGCTTGAAAGTCTTCTCCTCATCTGTTAACATGGAGAAGGCTGAAAGCGGTCTGCGACTTTGAGCGCTCGCCATTTAAAAACCGGGCCCGAAATAACAACTTCCCGAACAGATTTTGTAGAGCAGGGTCTAGTCTGTCATGTGAGCCAATTTTCAAGCCAGTACCATTTTTAGTTTTTGACGAGTTAATTTTTGCAGAAAGGGTAAAAATGTTTGGGAATTTTATTTTTAAAGGCAAATTGCCGGCTTCCTGCTAGAGATAGGTCAGGGGTATCAGTGTATGATTTTTGCGTCTCATTGAGCTGAACGTTTTGGTGTTGGTTTCATCTCTCTACGACATTCCTAGTGCCAGCTAGGGCCGTTTTTGTTAGCCCTGGTTGCTGTACAGAGCTTATTATGGGATGTCGGGGGTCATGTTTGGTATTTTATCGTGATTTTTGGCGCTGGCAATGTGTGTGCCAATTTTGGTGAGTTTTTGAGCATGTTTAGGGGGTCTAATTTGCGTTTTCGGGGTGCGTGGAATAATAAAAAAAGAAACAGACGAAAGGTGCCCTCCAGCTCAGGCCGAGGACCCTAAACATAACATCTAACAGGACAGGTAACGACTGTACCTGGAGAATCAGGACGTTTTGAAGCCTGAGGTGAAGAAAAGTTTAAAAAGAGAGGCTGGTGTTTTAATGACTGTCATGAAGACTTTTTGTGCTGACATTAAACCCTGATCAGCTCTCAGGCTTCCTTATTTGACTCACTCTGCTTTAATTAAACTCGCTCTGTCCAGGTGAGCAGGTGAGCAGGTGTTTTCATTGTCCTGTGGAATGACTACATTTCATAACAGAGTAAACAATCACGTCCTGTGTCTGAACCACTCCTTTCTTCCTCCTCTTTGTTGGCTGAGGCCCGCTGAGCCACAGGTGAGGTGCTGAGTCATGTGACAGTCTGAGCTCACCTGGGGAAGCAGTGAGCCGCGGTCAGGACCCAGCGACTGCTGATCAGGGATCCTCCACAGAAGTGTGAGCCGTCTCTGTGCAGACTGACCTGCCAGGGCCACGTTCCTGCGTCGGCGCTCTGACCTCCCACGATCTTGGTGTTCAGAGGAGCGACGCCGCAGACTGAGGAGGGGACAGACCAGCATTAACCTCTGACCTCATGAGTCCTCAAACTTCAACTCATTAAAGAGACTTTAAGTGTCTCTGTTAAAGTCCTCTTTAATTCCTCACAGCAGAAACAGAAACCAGAGCAACTTTTTATGGTTTTTATCTTTGTGAATATTTCTCATCAGACTAAATATGAGCCACGTTCACCTGACAAATCCAGGAAATGTTTCACGTTTTTACAATCTTATCCAACTTTATTTGTTAGGCACTTTAAAAACAGACACTGCTGACCCAAGTGCTGTACGGAGAAATATTGATAATAATAGTAAATAAAATGAATAAATAAAATAAAAATAATTCAATTAATGAAATAACAATAGTTCAATAAGATAAAATAAAATGAAAATAATTCAATAAAAAAAGATAAAATAAAAATAACTCAATTGAATTAAAAAAAAATTCAATCAAATAAAAATATAATTCAATCAAATAAAATAAATAAAAATAATTCAATAGAATAAAATAAAAATAATTCAATAAAATAAAATGAAAATAATTAAACTAAATAAAAAAATAATTCAATAAAATAAAATTCAAAAAATTCAATCAAATAAAATAAATTAATTCATAAAATAAAAATAAAAATAAAAATTATTCAATTATATAAATAGAATCAGGGATTGCTGTGTGTAAAAGCCAGAGGAAAAATGTGAACAACAAATTAAGATATTAAATGGCTAAAACGACCCCAGAACTGATTTTATAGAGTAAAAAAAATCTGTAAACGAGCTGAGAAAAATAAACTTGTTCAGTTCATTAGAATATGAATAATAAAATCACACTTTTAAACCAATTCAGGTGTCATTTTTTTGTCTGTAAATATTATAAAATTAAGACATTTCCTGCACTTGTCAGATGAATATGGCTCAAATTTAATTCAATAAGACATTTTTTTAAATTAAAATTAAGACTCAAATTTCAGTTTTTGCCATTTTGACATAAATCCATTTAGTTGTTGGAAACATTTCTGAGAGTTCATTTGTGTTAATGTGAAACAGTGAAAAAACTAGAAAAAAAAACACTTCACAGTAAACATTAAAAAGCTGAAGAGTGTTTCACTGTCACATTGTGAGGAAAAGAAACAGAGAAGTGATGGAGAAGGTGACCCACCGTCCATCTGAGCGAGGCTTCCTGTGAAGGAGAAAAGAAGGAGATCATTATTCTCAGGAAGCTTCAACAACTCGACGTCTTTTCAACCAGCGGTGGTTTCGCCTGATGTTTCTGTATTCCGGGGAAGTGGTTGAGAAACTAAACGGACTGGTTGCTTCTTTGTGTTTCCAGGTTTGTGGGACAGGTGGGCACCACCTTAACGTCAGCCTCAGCTCATTAAAAATCAAAAGGTGAAGAAGAGACAGAGACCGATCAGGATGAGTCATGTTGTTGTTGTTTGGTAAATGATTTGATTTCCTTGTAGAAGTTTCCACAGCTGAAGCTAGTTTTTTCAGGAAGCTTTAGTTAAAACAAAAACTCCTGCTGCTGGTCTCTGTGCTGTAACCTGATGCTTACAGTGAAACTGGGACTGAATTTCAATGCTTCATCCTGTAGGAGTCAGCCCATCAGACAGACTTATCATTTTCACATTTTCAGTTTTTCTTTTTATCTTTACGTATTTTGTTTGCTCATTTTACTTCAGTTACAGGTCTGCGAGGAAAACTTTATGAAAGTGTTATAACTTTGACAAAGCTCAGCTCAGAAAACAAAACAATACAAAAACAAAAACAAAAAACATAACGAAACAAAACAAAAAATAGAACTGTATATATATATATATATATATATATATATATATATATATACACAAAAATAAAAAACAAATCAAAAGCAAAACAAAAAAACAATACCAAAACAGAAAAAAAACAGAAAAAAACAAAAATAAATCAATTAATAAATAAATAAAAACAGAACAAATACAATTTAGCAGAACAAGTACAATTTAGCAGAACAAAAACCTTACAAATAACCCCCCCCCAAAAAAATAAAAATAAAATAAAATAAAATAAAATAAAAACAAAACAAAACAAAGAAACAAAGCAAAACAATGAAATTAAAAAACAAGAAAACAAAACAAAATAAAAAACAACAACAAAAAATGAGCAAACAAAAAACAACCCACTGAAAAAACAAAAAATAACTCCTTTAGCGAAACTTTGCTCAGAGCTAACAGAATCAACCTTTAATTTTTTAATTATCCTCTTAAAGATTTGAGTGATTTACTTAAACTATAATTTTATTCCATCACTACAATTTAGAAAAGTTAGATTAGATCACAACAGACTGGATTACGTTAGATTAGTAAAGATTACGAATCAGATTCAGTTCACTTCAGTTCTATTGATGTGATTTGATTCACTGAGATTACAGATTACATCCCATCAGATTCATCTGGATTAGACTACGTTAGATATTTTTTGTCTTTTCTTTGTGATGTTTCACTATGAGGGAGACTGAGTTGGGGTTGATGGTGTGTGTGTGGAAGGTGGTTATCCTATTCTCTCTGGCTATTTTTATAAGGCATCTTTCCATTTTTCAGAAAATAAAAACTGTTGAAACATAGACTAACTTAGATTAGATCAGACCTTGTTACGGGTCAGAATACTTACTATACTTATACTTTTTTTCTCTTGTTTGTCTTATTATTGATTTCTGTTTTCACTAAAAGCTGAAGTTAAAGGGGTTCAGTAAATTTGGAGCCAATTTCATCAACATTCATCTCATTTTAACCTGATTTATAAAGTCAGGGCGTGAACTTTAACAGAATCCTGTTTTCAGTCTGACTCCATGTAACCTCTCTGTTTCTGAATGAACTGAATCAATCAAATTTGTCATTATTATTTTTCCCTAATCCAGCCTTTTGTTTGTGTGGTTACGTAAGAGAAATGACTGATCACGTCTTTAACTCACACTCAGGCCATGGTAAGTGACTCAGCAGGACTCTAATGTAAACAGAAACAGACTAACCGGATGAGCTGGATTTTCACGTTGAGTGAAACTTCATGACTCTGTGGTTTCCTCTTTACCTCATCGTGTAAAAATAGCAAACAGTTTTAGCTTCTGTATCAGAGGAAAATTAATTTCCTGTGGTCTCTCTGTGACCAGGAACAAATCTGTCCCACAAACACCTGAACATTCAGTCTGATTATTAATGAGGAATAAATGAAGGATTTACAGCCCATCACCAGGTTAACCAGAGTCTGACAGTGAAGGTATCAAACAGCACTGACCTGATATGGTTAGAGACACGAGCAGGACTCCACAGACGCAGAGTTTGAGCTCCATGTTGGTTTTTCTTCTGACTGACTCCTCAGAGGAGCAGAGGAGTTAAACCACCTTCACAGGGAGGCGTGGCCGTCTGCATCTACCTGTCCTTCTGCCGTCAGGTGCTTTGTGCTGCTGTCAGTGTGTTTAGGGAACACCTCACATACCAAACATACAGGCCCTCATCTGCAAACAGCCAGTAAAAACAGCCAGTAAAAACAGCCAGTAAAAACAGCCAGCAGGGCCATAAGCAGAGCGTGGACTGTTGATTCAGACCTGCTGTGATTCAACAGGTTATAATTATCATAGACCTCGTCTCTCAAAACATGACAGGCTGCAAAAAATACTTTTTTTTTTTTTACTGGAGACGATGCTAATTTAGCAGGAGTCACCTGGGTCGACCTGAAGAAGGTCTGAGAGCTGAAAGAGAGAGACGCAAAACTGGAAATGTTGAAATTACAAAGTGCAAAGTGTATATATATATATATATATATATATATATATATATATATATATATATATATATATATATATATATATATATATATATAAAAGAGTTTTATTTATTTATTAATTGATTTATTTTTAGTGTTTTTTCTGTTTTGGTATTGTTCTGTTTTTGTTCTGTTTTTTTGTTTTGCTTTTAATTTGTTTTTTATTTTTGAATATATATATATATATATATATATATATATATATATATATATATATATATATATATATATATATAATTTGAGTCTGAAATAAAAACACAACACATCAAAAGAAACTGTTGAAAGAGAAACTGAGAGACCAGAAAAAGGAGCAAAGAGAAAAGGTCAAATGAAAAGTTGATGATGTTTCTCAGTTTGTCCACAAGAGGGCGCCACAGCAACATTTTGATTCAGACTACTGTTTTTATCTTCCTTTCCTTTTCTTTCCTTTCCTTTATTTTCCTTTCCTTTGTTTTTGTCATTAATATATTTTAAATTTAATTATTATTATTATTATTTTACTCTTTTTTTTAATCTTTTCTACTGTCTTGAGAAACCCAATCAATGTGTAACACATGACTAAAAAATGTTTTCAAATTTTATTTTGCCAAGTTAAATAAACTAAACCAGTTAAATAAATAAAAACCAACACATCCAGGCTCTCAGTGAATCTCCTTTTGTGCGTTAAAGTCTGGTTGAGCCTCTGCCCCGCTTCGTACATTGCCAGCGTCAGATTTTTAAGTCTTCAAAGTTTTTATCAGTGAGTTGAAATCAATCCCAGTGGCTTTTTCCAGCTCAGACCAGCATCATCTGTCCGAGTCGTTTCTTTCTTACACTCAAATGAAAAGATGAAGAAATAATCTCCTGAAATGTTGTTTGTGTTGTTGATGTTCCTCCTTCCTGATCCATGTAACACTTTGTTCCTCCTGGTTCTGGTTCTGTTATCAGACCTTCAGCAGTTTTCATCTCCATCTTAAAGGACCTTCTCAGGCTCCGTCATGTGACCTCCTCCTCCTCCTCCTCCTCCTCCTCCTCCTCCTCCTCCTCCAGTCTCAGCGTCGGTCCGTCTCTCCGCCCTCCTGGTGGCAGGAGCAGCCGTTCTTCTGTTTCGAGCAGCTTTCTGCTCCAGAGTTCGTCGCTGGCGTCTTTGAACGTCCGCCGATGAAGAGGCGCAGAGCTCCTCGGCAGATCAGAGCGAACCAGTAGAGCTGGAGGGGCCAGAGCAGAGCGGCTCCCAGGTTACACTGCCAGGGGGCCACCAGGGGCACCGAGTACAGCGGGATGGATGCAAACCTGAAACACAGAGCAGAGACAACCAATCAGATCCATCTATCAGCTCAGAACCAGGAAGTACCAGGAACTTTCAGTCCCAGGAACCAGTATCAGGGACACAGAGGTCTAAACAGGTCTGCGGGGGGGTCAGCTCACCTGCTGTAGGCGTAGAACAGGTACGGGAAGAGTAAGACACGACAGAAGAAGAAGGTGAGCAGCATGAGGCACCCGTTGACTTTATGCAGCAGAGTGTGCTGCTTCCTGTACTGAGGAAGAGGAAGAGGAAGAGGAAGAGGAAGAGGAAGAGGAGGAGGAAGAGGAGGAGGAGGAGGAGGAGGAGGAAGAGGAGATTCAAGTTTACTGTGATTATTTATTATTTTGGTAATAAACAGAAGCTTTATCTTAATCTAACAGGATGTTCTGAAGAAAATCATTTTTAAGACAAAGCAAAACAGTTTCAGTTTACAAAACCATTTCATGCAATTTTCTGATTTTTATTCCACTTCTTATTTCATTTTTATTTTTATTTCATTTTTATTTTTATTCAATTTTCCTTTTATGTTTGATTTATTTTTCAATTCATTTTATTTTTCATTTTATTTCATTTTTTAATTTATTTCATTTTCTTTAGTTTTCGTTTTGTTTTTAATTTATTTTCAATTCATTTTATTTTTTTATTTTTATTTCATTTTTAATTTATTTTATCTTTTACTTCATTTTATTTTTTTATTATTTTTATTTTTTATTTTTTATTTTATTTTATTTTGTTTTGTAAAGCACTTTGAATTACAATGTCCTTTATGAAAAGTGCTGTACAAATAAAGTTTGATTGATTTCAGAAAGCAGAGATTAAAAATTTCGTAGTCATTTCAGACAATCAAACATTTCTTCACAGCATCTAAATTAGATTTAACACTTTTCAGACTGTGGTTATATAAACTCATAATACGATTTCATAAATATTCTCGTCTTAGCATTATTATTCTTTATCTGTTCTTTATTTGAATGTTTTTTATTTATATTTTATCATTGGCTGCATTAATTTTGCATTTTCTAAATGTTTTTGGCATCCACTAAAATATTCTTTGTTATTCAGGTTCATGAAATATCAGCGAAATTTGACCTTCAAGGCCACCGTAGAAAAAGAAAAAGAAAAACAGAAAGAAACATTTATGTAGTATATTATCTCTTATGTCATGTTGAAAAACTCCCTGAATCTTACTTAATGAGCAACCTGTCATGAAATAAAAGAGCAGTTGACCTTCAGGGCTACCGTAGAAAAATGAAAACAGGAATATTACTTTGTGTTTTTTATTATTCAGTGTTGACAAAGTCACTAAATGACATTTCTGAACTTTTTGAACATTTATTAATTTATTTGATTTATTGTGTTTTTATCATTTTTGGCAGCTTTTGTCTTCCGTAGAGACTTCTTGATGCTGGATCTGAAAACAGGTCCCTGAGTCTGAAACCAGATTAAAGGACTCACAAAATCTCTGTTTGATGGAACTGAAAGTGTTTGAGCCTCCTACTGTACACACACACACACACACACACACACACACACACACAGGAAGTGGGGCGAGGGGGGCTGGATTACCTGGATCAGGACTTTCCCCAGACAGACGGACGGCGTGCTGAGCTCAGCCAGAAACAGGAGGCCTTGAAAGTAATCACCTTTCCCCTGCCGCCACAGCTGACACACACACACACACACACACACACACACACACACACACACACACACACACACACACAGACACACACACACACACACACACACACACACACACACACACACACAGCATCAGTGTATCTGCTCAGAAACCCTCTTGGTGCTGGTGTGTGTTGCCGTGGTTACCAGGGATGCGGGGCAGCAGAAGGCCACCATGAAGACGTGGTGCAGCACCATGAACGGCTCTCTGCGCAGGTAACCCACCACAGCTGACCGGACCCCGCCCCCCACCTCCTCCTCTGCCTCCTCGTGACCTTTGACCTGCAGCTTGTGCCTGTGACACAGGAACATGGCGTAGATGTCGTAGGCGAAGTACGGCGTTGCGAACAGGATGTAGTTGTCTGTCAGCCAGTGCCTGAGCAGAGACGAGGAGAGACGTGACAGGAAGTTAAATCTGTTCCAGCTTCAGACGACAGGTGACGTCTGCTGCTCCCAGCTCTCCTCTCCTGACGTCTGCGGTTTGATTTGATTAAACAAATGCAGACCAACCCTCCCTCCACTTTGACAGGGAAATGAAGAGCTGACAGGAAATCTGGGACCTCAGCCGGACGCCGGCACGTGTCCTCTGTCCCGCACTCTGAGGCTGGGTCAATTAGTTTCTCATTGTCCTCCGCTGCTGGATTAGTGATCTCTGCGAGCGTCTTAGGGACTGAAATAGCTGCGCTGCCGTTTCCTCAGGTTGGTAATTAGATTACAGACACACGTTCATGGAGCCTCAGAGAGTTTCACAGACACTTTAAAAAAATCTTCTCTTTTTAAGGTGTATAAATGTACAGAATAACCTCAGTTAAAAGATTTTTGCCTACAGGGGGCGCTAAAATTCACATAAATCAGAAGCTCCACAGGACCATGGATTTCAGGAGATCAGGAAATGGTTTTAGAGATAAAAAGGAGACAGAAAGCTCCCTCACCTGTCCTCGATGATGTCTCTGCAGGATGAGACGATGACGCATCCGACCGAGGACGCCATGATGGCCTGGACCGAAGACACCAGACTGAGAGAGGAGGAGAAACAAAGTCTCAGCTTCCACTCAGGATGGCGAATAAATGTGTACATGTGTGTGTCTGCAGATTAAAGAGGGGCTTTCGCTTTATATCAAACATGTTAGAGTCTGCACAGAAATAAGAGACGTGCACAAACTATTTCAATGTTTTAAAATCAGAAAAACATCAAGTATCTTCAACAAAAGATGAAACAAATCTTTTTTTATGTCATAAATTGTGAAGAAGTCCAGGATCAGGAGCCGTAAACAAACATGATGTGAGTGAAACCGGTGTGTGTGTGTGTGTGTGTTTTCTTACCGTGTTGAAACGACCGCGGCATCCCCGTCGCTCCATCCCATCAGGACTTTCAGAGACTTTTTGGAGAGGAGGAAGAGTCCAGGGAAGAAGAGCGAGCCGGCGACCATGAGGGCCGTCATGGCTCCTCAGCGTGTGTGTGTGTGTGTGTGTGTGTGTGCTCTCACACACTCTCTGGATGTGCTGGGTGTTAAATGAGGACAGGTTTTCAGGAGCTCAGAGAGGAGGATCAGTGGGAGGAGCCTCCTGCTGCCACCTGTCAGAGGAGCTGGGGTCAGACGTTGCAGATTTAAAACCTCCACCAGGAAATCTGGAGTTTTCATCAGTTAAAACAAAAATATTTACTTTTATTTCATCTATAATTCATTAAAAGATCATTAAAAGTTTGTCCCAGCTTCCTGAAACCACAAACCAAACTGAACGAAAGGAAAGAAGAGACTCAGAGCCGAGGAGTATTATCCAGTGTCCATTTATTTATTTCGTCATTCACTACTTTAACTCTAAACTTTTTTTGATAAGAAATTCAAGTATTTGTTGGGAACACAAGTCAAAAAACAAACAAAACCTTTTTTATGCTAAAACGAAGACGAAAACATCAGTATCATATTTAGAATAATAAAAACATCAAGTTTCTTTTCATAGAAGGAAAAACGCGTCTAATCTCTACAGACGACCGTCCGTCCGTCCGACCCCGACGAGCCGGAGAGACGAGTCGTCAGCAGGACTCTGAACGGACGGACGGTCGTCAGGTTTAAAAACTGCTCCTCACCTGGAAGGATCTCTACGAACACGACAACAGAAAAAAAAAAGAAAGCAAAGAAAGTCCAAAGAGGAGGAGGAGGAGGAGGAGGAAGAGGAGGAGTGACTGTTCCCCTGAAGTGGAAATATGAAGCTCACTGTTTCTTCTTTCATTAACGAAAGTTTCAAAACATTTGGGAGTTTTTTATCTTTTTGGTAACAGCTTCTGTTTTGCAGGGATTCATTGTCTTTTGTTGGGAAACATCTTAACTTTTTGGGGACGTCTTAACACCAGGTGGTGAAGTGTGTGTTTTCAAGAATGGGGTAAAAAAAACTCAAAAAGTTTGTGAGAAAATGTAACGATCACAGAAACAGCTTTGAGGTTCTTCTTCTGGTCTGATCAGAGTCAAACTGTGAGCGTGACGGGAACAGTTCGTCCGCTCGTCTCCTTCCTCCGCTTGCTGATAAAATCTAAATCGATCACATCAAACAAACAAAAAAAAGAAACTTCTAATAAAATCACTTCCTAAAGATGAATCAAATAAAAAAATACCACGAAAATGTACGTTTCCGTCATGATGGACAAACTGATGAACCATTGCACAGCATTCAAACCAAAATGCTCTCCATGGATTAACTATACACATGCAGATATACAAGTCAGGTCATCCGGCAGCCTCGCCTCGCCTCGCCGAGCTCGCTGCGTGATCCTGTCCAGAGGAGCTGAGGTTTCAGGGCGTCAGAGACCAAACCGGGGGGACCAGGGGCTCAGGGCGCCACCAGGACAAGGAGCCACAGGTTCCTTCATGAGGTTACAGCAAACATGGAGCTCAACAGGAGGTTATGACGGCGTGGCGTGAGTCGACCCCTCAGGAGACGTTCCCAAAATCCTCAAAAGGTTTCTGGAAAAGTCTCTGGAGTCAAACACAATTCAGCAGAAACTTCCGGATCAGACCGATGGTTTGAGGTGAGCTCAGTCAGACTGAGGGTTTTATTAAAGGAACTGATCCAAAAACTGTTCCTGATCTCTGGATTTGTTCAGGTACGAGATGTGACATTTGTGATGTTGGATAAAAACTGTTTGAGACTGAAAGATCCTCGATCCACAGCAGGAAAATCATCGTCCAGAGCGTCGTCATGAGACGGTTTCATCTCATCCATCAGAGAGTTGAACTGACATGTGGTCTCGCTGTGTTTGACATGATTGGCTGTTTGAAACCTCCTCTGTTCTCCGTCTCTGTCCTCATGAAGCTTGGCACCGTTCCTCCTCAGCGAACAGCAGCCCTGAGCCCTGGACCACCATCAGGCTCTCAGAAAACCACAAAGTGTAGGAAATAAAAAACAAAAACAGCAGCAATTTCACCGACATCCTTCTCCTCTCCAAACCTCACGCTGCCTCTGAGCGGCGGGGGCGAGGGCGAGGAGCGGGCCACGAGGTAAAACCAGAATCTGGAGGAATGAACGTTGTGACGGGAGGGTTCGTCTCACAGACACGCACTCTTCCTTTGCTCCTTTCTTTCTGGTCTTGCCGGGGTTTGAGGTAACGGAGACCACACAGAGGTGGCGTGGGACTGAACGTGGAGACACACACTCTTCAACAAACACTCAATAAATTAAGGATTAAAAAAAGAAAGTTCCAGATGCTCTCCGTCCGTCTCCGGGGACTGAGGAGGTCAGCAGGAAAACGCCACAAAGACCACTTCTCTCCTTCTCAACGCGTGAGCGATAAAAACCTCATCATCTGTTTTGGCATCGTTCTTCCTGTGAGGGTTTTCAAAATAAAAGCCTGGGATAACACGTCATTATAACAAAAACAAAAAACAACAGGGGAATGACTTTCTGTTAACGCTCTGTGTCCTGATTAAAGTCTTCATCTTAAAGAGGAAACACTTTCACTCCCCCAGGGTCTGATCTTTACACATTAGGAGGTCTGAATGTCTGACAGGAGCAGAGAGGAGCTAGTTTCATTAGTTTCATTTCACTAACAGCTAGTTTCAGAGCTGCATGCTGAAGCTATCACACAGAGACGTCCGAAACCTTCACCCCTCCTTCAAACCCCTCAACACGTACAAAGATCAGAGATGCAGTCCCCTCTCAGGCCGTCAAACGACACGAACCAGGACCAGACGTCAGGAGGAACAGGAGGAGCTGTGACCGTGGTTAAAACCTGCTACATCTGTTAGATTGCATTATTATCGTTTAAAACACAGTGACTGACGTGTTCAGTTCAAATCATAGAGAGATCCATAAATAAAACAGGAAACCTCGGAGGTTTTTGGCGGTTAATGTCGTGGTGTTTGGCGGCTTCGTGTGTGAGAGCTCGTGACACACTGATCCGGTAACGTGGTTGAGTCCAGAGAGTCCTGTTGGCAAGCGAGCACGCAGCGTGTGTCTTTTTGTTAAACCATATTGCACAGGGCTGGAATGACTTCAAATATTAACTAAGCAACAACTCTACCACACGGTTAAAACCATCGTTTCTAAAAGTCTCTACCCACAGAGAAGGAGAATCCAGTCGAGTACCAAGTCCACTTGTTTTCCTCTTTCCTCCCCGAGCACTTCAGCAGCATTTTTTCAATCAGCACCTAAATCGCCTCCAGCATCATCAGTCCAGTCTTCAAAGGAGCTGAGCAGTAGTTTTTCTTTGAGGGTTAGCAGGGAAAAAACAGAGAGGGGGTTTCTGGAGAAGCTCAGGGAGGTCAGCTGTTTCCTCTCATGGCAGGTTGGTGTATATCCGCCATGAGAACAAAAAAAAAAGAAATAAAAAGACCTCCACTCTCCTGTGTTTTCAGATGTCACGGCCCAAGAAATCAAACTGCTGTTGCTCTCCAAAAGGACTGAGGGAACCGTTCATCTCTCCTCTTTCCTGGAGACCTTCGAGGAGTGCCAGGCAGTCGACCTGTGGACAGAGGGAGACAGACGAGAGGTAACGTCCCTGCTACTGACAAGCAAAAAACAAGTAAAAGATCTTTTCTTTTTTAAAAAAAAAAAAAAGGAAATAAAACAGAAGTTGTGTAACGCTTTAAACTTAAACAGAACTAAGGAATTTTAAAATAATCAAATAAAGCAATCAAATCAAATAAATAAAATAAGTAAATTACAAAAATATAAAAATTAAAAAAATAAATTAATCAAAAACAAATAAAATAAAGTAATACAATTAAAAATAGGAAAAAATATAATAAAAATAAAACAAAATAATTAAATTAAATATAGATATATAAAAAATAAAATAATCAGATAACAAATATATAAAAAATAAAAAATAAAAAAGAATAAAATAATCAAATTAAAACAAAAAAAAATAAAAATTAAATAAAATAAAAAATCAAACAAAATAAAATAAAATAATTAAATAAAAAACAATAATAAATTATTTAATTGATAAAAAATAAACAAAATAAAACATAATAAAATGAATGAATATAAAAAAATAAACATAAAAATCAAACAAAATGAAATTAAAAAATAATTAAAAAGGAAACAATAACGAAATATTCATTGATAAAAAAATGAATAAAATACAACACAATAAAATGAATAATTATTCACAAAAAATAAATAAAAATAAAATAAAGAAAATTAATTTCTGTCTAAATTCTTGCTTGTGTTGTATGTCACTTTGGACAAAAGCGTCTGCTAAAGACGTGTTAAAGACATCAGCTGACACAGAACAGACGTTTTAAGGCTGATGCTGATGTTATCACCAGCTCCTCCTCTTCCTCTCACCTGATGAAGGTCTTGAAGGCAGCACTCTGAGGGTTGATGCACAGCGGCACTCGTTTTCCCTGCTGATGCTCCGTGATGAAGCGATGGATTAACTCTGAGGTGGGGACAGAACAGGACGTCAGGATTAAAGTCGTTCATTAAAGCTCAGAACATCGTCAGTCTGACTTTTTAATCACACAGTGACGCCAGCGGCAGGTAAAGGTGAACGTGGAGAGAGCGGTACCTTTCCCCTGCCACACCGACAGCAGGCTGTTCTCGTAGCTGTGGCTGAACGGGCGCTCGGCGACGGGCTCGAAGTCCCGGGTGTAAACTCTCCCGCTGGGCACAGAGTAGCAGCACTGACACATGCAGGTGTGGTAGCGCAAACGCCCCTCGTCCAGGTACGGGTGGGAGAGGGCGTCGCTGCCGGAAATCCGCTTCGCCTGCAGGGAGACGGAGGAATGAGTCAGATCAACAAAACTCTGCTGGTCCCAGCTCAGATCTGTGTTGGTCTGTGTGAACTCACCGGATCAAAGACCAACATGCGGCAGAGCAGGTGCACCGCCTCGTGTGTGGCTCCATCAGAAAGCATGTAGAGCACAGACAGCGAGGGCTGAAGACGACACAGACAGGTTTTATCAGTCAGAGTCAGAAAAAACTGTGACGAGAAACGACGTGAGGAGCCCAGAGACGTGACAAACAGATTCTTTTGACCATGTCTGATCGTCTGACTCGTCCTTTGGATCGAAGTCATCACTTTGGATTTACAGTAACTGCTTTCTTTGTCTTTATGTTTTCAGATCCACAGGGGGTGGCTGCCCCCTGGTGGCCCAAACTGGAAAGGAATCAGCTGGTCTATCTCCCTACCATGTTTTAAAATGCACACAAAAAAAACACTTCTGATTCAGATTCAAAACAGTTTCCCCTCCAAAGTCAAACATCTATAGGTGTTTGAGTGTTTTGTCGGCATCACAGTCACGTACCGGTTTGTGCGGCCCCCTCAGGATGTGGGCTCTGGCTCCTTCACAGGCGGATGAGAGGGCAGAGAGGGGCGGCGTGCCCAGCAGGTCTGTGATCAGATCCAGCTGCAGCAGAGAGAAGGGGTTAGAGAGCCGTCTAAGATGCTTTACTTGAGTACAGGGACAAAACACTCAGAGGCTCACCTGTTGGATCGGACTCTGGGCCTGGAAGAGGATGCGTCGCCCCAGCAGCTCCGCAAAGATGCAGCCCACTGACCAAACATCGATGGCTGAACCGTAATGCCGGCATCCCATCAGCACCTCGGGAGCTCTGTAGTACTGTGTCACCACCTCCTGAGTCATGTGACGCGACGGGTCAGGCTCCTCCACTCGAGCCAGGCCGAAGTCACAAATCTGGGTAAAGACAGGATCGTGTTGGAAGCGTTAAACGAGAGGAGAGGAAGGGAGGGAAAAGCTGCCTGTAAGACAGAGAGGTGTCAGCGTTTACCTTCAGTAAACAGTTACTGTTGACCAGCAGGTTTCCAGGTTTGATGTCTCTGTGAAGGATCCCGGCAGAGTGCAGGTACTTCAAACCTAAACAGGAAATCATCATCATCATCATCTCAACGTTTCATTAAGCTTATTAAAAAAAGAAGTGAACACATAAAGTAAGAGCCTATGTGTTGATCTGAGTCACACGGTTAGTCTCGAGAGACTTTCATGATTCTTTGGTCAACTTTGACCGCTGTGTCCACAAACCTCGGAGGATCTGATAGAGGAAGACCTTGATGTGGTCGGTGGTGAGCGGCTGAGGAGACACGATCACTTTGTGGAGGTCGCTCTGCATCAGTTCTGTTATCACGTAGCTGCCAGCGGGGGTGGATGTCAAGGAAAAACCAGAGCTCACGCACAGACTGACCTACCACCGCCTACACTGACACGCTGCTTCTCTGAGCACAGGTCTGATCAAACCGAGTTCAACAAATCTAAAAAAGACGATGTGGAACGGCTTTTAAATTACTCACAGCTACTGTAAGGAGCTGGATTTAGACCAGAGCGGAGCGGCTACATCATGACAAAGGAGGACAATTTAAAGAAGAGAAACTGGGGCAGAAGGCGTGAGGATGTAATTATAATCATATGAACCAAAGGAAGGATACATTTCCTCAAAACAGTCGATCTGTGGAGGCTGCAAAATGTCCAGAGCTGACAAAACCTGCACAAACAAATAAAAAAAGAGGATTTGACATTTTCTCCAAAAGGTAAAATCTCAAATCCCACATCTCCTGTTTAAGTCTCAGTCTCACGTTGTCGTGTTTGAAGAAGCACAGCATCCGCAGCTCTCTGAAGACCCTCTTACAGGAGACGAGGTTCTGGAAGACATTGGGCATTTTCTTCAACGCCACTTTACGACCGTCACGTGGATCTGTGACCGACCTGTGAGGAGCCACAGAGAGGATTAGCCTCAGGACATTTCATGTGTTAAACATTTCTACGCTGATTGCAGAGGAAATACAACCTCTCTGTGGGGACTGAGCACAATATTATTCAGCAAAGCTACTTCCAGCCCTGCTTCCTGGTACAAATACCTCAAATGACTGATATGTAATGTTCATTTTCAACCAACCACATAACACATAACCCCAGAGGATTCTTAGCTCTGATGTTGGAGACGTCTCTCCAGGACAGTGATAAAGCCATTTCTACATTCCCACGAGCAGGGACAGTATTTTAATCAATGCACTTCATTCAAGCTGCTACCTTGGAGATTTTAAAGGCCTGTATCAGTCGGCTGCTTCAGTCAGACCATATCAATTCCAAATCTGACAAAACGGATTAGTGCAGGGGTCTGCAACCTTTACTTTCAAAAGAGCCGTTTTTCCTCAGCTCACCTGGATGAAAGTCATTCAGGAGCCGCAAAATCTACTTTATCTTCACATTACGACAAAAAAAGTGTATAATCAGGTAAATAATTATCTGAACGAGAAGTTTTAGTGTTTATAAACTTGTACATGTGATTTCTTAGTTTTTTATTTTTATTATTTTTTTTAAATTTATTTTTAAATAAATTTGCAAATTAAAAAAAAGTAGTGTCATAGATTTTTCAAATTTTGCAAAATTTGGAAATTGAAAAAAAGATAAAAAATTTGCAAAATAAAAAATGAATTTAAAAAATGTGCAAAATTTCAAAGAAATTGATGAAATGTCGTAAATTTGCAAAAAAAAAAAAAAAACAACTAAATGCAATTTCAAAATTTTGGTTAATTTCCAAAAACTGTAAAAACTTTCTAAAATTGCAAAAAAAGTGGGATTTATGTTAAAAAAAAATGCAAAATCTTTAAAAAAATGTGGATTATTTTTCTTAATTTGCAAAAATGTCAAAAATTGAAATGAAAACAATTTTTTTTTTTTTTACCAAATTTTATATAATGATGTTCCTTAGTGTCTGTGTTGGCTTCATTAAAATATTAAAATCCCTTTATTTTAATAACATTTTTAAAGCTACAAGGAGCTACTGCAAAGGAGTCACATGAGGCTCCAGAGCCACAGGTTGAAGACCCCTGGTTTAGTGTGATAGACATTTAGCTTCATGTCTCCAGAGAACTGATGGAGGCAAAACAACATGCAAAGCAGTGGTATAGCCCTGAAGATTTGTTTACCAGACAACGCCAAATGCGCCATAACCGATGGGGCGGTCCGGCTCCATGTCTGGGGGGCTGGGCACCTCACTGGCCGGGTTGCTGTAGGGCTGTGGTACCGCCGCTCCGCCGCCGGTGCTGCCTCCGAGTGCTGTGGGATGGCGAGGGGTCCCTGCTGGGGCAGTGGGTCCGGTCAGGCACGGTGTTGCGCTGAGGCCCGTGGATGGAGCTCCGCAGGAGGAGTTGACACAGAAATACTTGTGGCCAAGCTCTGAGCCCGGAAATAAGTCTCCACAGACGGTTTGCCGGCCTGCGCCGTGAAATGCCATCCTCCCCTCACCAAACCCAGAAAGACTTTGGGTGGAAGAAACGCAGCTCCTCACTCAACATGATCCATCAGCTTCCTGTGTGCGCAAACACAAGCACAGTGAGCCGATAACTGATGTAAACAAGAAAAATCGATGACAAAATGAATAAAGGCACAGCACACGGGCTGAGCACTGGTTAGTGTTCACATATCGACAGTGACTCATTCACAAATAAAGATGATGATTAAAATCACAACCTAAAGCCTACTGAATGTAAAAAAACGAAGCAGAGATCCATGCACTTTGATCAGTTACCTTTGTTTGCACTCACCTGGTTAGTGCAGCTGATCGGTTGAGTTAGCTAGCAAACAGAATCCAGCTAGCTAGCGAGCGATGCTTCCACAAAAGGAAAAAAAATAAAGTTTTAACTTAAATGCAGTGTCAGCCACGAAAACTGTTGAGTATATGCAAGTATTTAAAAATGTATCACTTGTCTGCCTTTAATGACAAATGTTAAAATACTCTACTGTCGGCCAAGCAGCTAGCTACCGTGCTAACCAGCTGTTCGAGCTAATATGTTAACCCACTGATGCCTCTGACCCACATAACAACCGTTAGTCGGTTTCAATGACCTACATAATTTAAAAAAAGACTTATAACCCCTCTTTATCTAGTCTTTGAGGGAGAATAGGTCGAGTTTTTCTAAATAGAAGGCAGAGCGGCAGGATATAGCTCCAGGCAGGAGAAAAGCCGAGTTAGATGCTCGTCCGCGGAGCTCCTGGAGCTAGCCGGATTGTTAGCTAGCCGACCAGCTAACTGTAGCAGGGTTTGAACAGCTTGTAGTTCATTTAGTTTTAATACCCAGAGAAAAAGGCGTCCAGGAGGGGCAGCTTCTCGCGTTTGCTGGATGAATGCGCCTCATCCGGCAGTGTTGGTGAAATCAGCCGGATTTCTGGCCGCTTTTACAGCGACAGCTACTGCTAGCTGGCTAGCTTGTCAAGTAGGAGGAGCTGGTAAAGCCGGGTGGGGGAGGGTTGGAGCTCTTTACTGCTGTAAACAATGCTAACGCTCACTTAGCTTTGGTGCTTCATGACACGACCACCTGAGAATAACCTCCTGACTACCAGGAGAAAAAATATTCATTCACAAAGTTTTTAAGATTCTCCAATCTTTTTGAGGTCATTAGAATAGAATAGAATGTCGAAGTAAATTTTCAACATATCACGAATAATGACTATAAACTCAAAATGATTTTAACTACATTTAAAAACATACATCAAATGTGTAGCTGAACTATCAATGTATAAAATCATGTGAATAGTGTAGCTAGGTATTAGCCTGAATCGCTAAGCGAGGTTGTTTTTAGCAAAATGGTGACTGTGGGGTAAAGTGAGCCAAACTGCTTGGGGTAAATTGACCTAGTGATTTAACTTACTCCACAATGAGGCACTAAAGTGTCAGAGGCAAAACGTGTTTAAGTGTAGTAATACATAATGATTTCTTTTTTTTTTTTTTTTAATTTAAATTTTTTTTAAGTCCAGGGTGGAAAATCCATAAGAAAAGTGGCCACAGAGAGAAATATCAACAGGTCAACCTTACACAGATTCCTAAAAAAGAAAGAGGGAGGGGAAGTGACGGTAGCAGGCTACACAGGGACAGCAAACACAAAGAGGGTCTTCACAGAGGAGATGGAGGAAGACCTGGAAACCATGTGGAAAAACTGGCTGACCAGTTTCATGGCCTCACCGCAAAGAAATCCTGTGATCTAGCCGACGAATCGACAGAGATAAAGAATATCCCTGTCCCTGAGAGCTGGAAAGCTAACCATTCAGCAGGTAGTGTAGAGGAGATCACAATTCAACTCAGATAAACAGTTGGTCTTGTAGCTAAACAGATTCTGAGTAATGTCCCTATTCTTCTAAGTCGAGATTTATTCATCAACTTCAAGGAACGTTACCAAAAAAGTCAAAAGTCAACTCACCCTCATGTGGTTCAACTTACCCTTTGAGGTGGAGCAATTTACCCCTTAGCTGGGGCAAGTTGAGCCACAAAGACCATTTTTTGACAGGTCATATTTACATGACCAATCATTATGGATGTGTTCTAATTATTTCCATTGATGTGAGACATCATGAAATTAATGTACATGTGTTGATTTCACTTCAGTTTCATTTCCACTTGCCTACAGGCCAAACTATGTAAAAAGTGGCTCAGTTTACCCCACTCTCCCCTACATACCAATTCAGGCAGCTCAGATATTCATCCATCTAGGGCTGAACAATTTATCGTTTTCAGATCGAAATCGCAATTTTAGACAAAGCAATTTTGAGATCGCCAAAGCAGCAATTTTTTGCAGCGCTCCTGACTGACTCAGGATCTGTTGTGTCAAGTATTATACACATTCTGTTTTACAAATTTGTAGACAATCTATATGTTAAAAGTGCTGGTAAGCAGGTCAACAACACAAAGCCTCTGTTTAGGAGTAGAAGTTGATGAAAACAGATTATTTATCATCACTATTGATGATTAAAAAATCGTGAATTGCAATATCTGCCAGAAAAATTAGATCTTTTCCTAAAATCGTTCAGCCCTACATGTGAATATCCCAAAGCTTGATTTGAAGAAAATCGTGAATGGAATTGAAATCATAATATCTGCCAGAAAAATCGCAATTCAATCTTTTCTTAAAATCGTTCAGCCCTAATGCACTCCATGATGTTTTCTCACTTCTCATACTGCATGACAGTTTGGCCTCAGGGTTCACGTTCAACAATCAAAAGTCTATCATCCTTATATAATAAAACCCTTAAAGTAACGGACAAAAAACCTATCCGTTGGCACCACTGCTACATTTTGAAAAAATACAATCTATTGAGCTTTGAAAGCTTCATGCAGTTTTCTTTCCTTAAATTAGTTTTTAAATGTATCAGTAATCTTGCCCCTGAACCCTTATCCAAATTTATCCAAAGACAGAACAGCAGAGTTACAAGAAGCAAGGTGAGTGGAAACTGTAGCATACAAAAATGTTAATTCAACATTTGGACAGTCAGCTTTCTCTTTTAAAGGCTCGAAACTCTGGAAATCAAATTAATCACAGACTTTAAACTCTTCTCTACAAAGGTCAAGTGCTGGCTAAAAGCTAATCAGAGCTGTGATCATTCTTAGTTTGCCACATTTAAAAAAAAAATATTTATTTTAAACTGGTTTGTGTAATTACTTGTTTTGATGTGTGTATTTTGTTTTTGTTTTGTAAACTTTTTTAAATTATTTTCTGCCGTTAAATATTGAACATTTTCTGACTTTTAAAGGCCCAACTATAGACAAGAGTTGGAAATTAGCATTTGCTCTAAATGGAGGGTGATGGAGCTATGTTAAACTGTATCGTCCCTATTAAATAAATAAACTCAATTCAATTCAATTTGACTGCTTTTAATACGGTAGTAACGAGGCGTTATGCACTATGCATCGAGTACAATCAATATGCACAGCCACAGAAAATGTGTCACCAAGGTAGCTACAAATTACATGGCAATTTACCTTTAAAGAATTACAAATCAGCATCCAGAGTAAGAGCGAAGATCATATGAAGCAGAGAAGTTATGCACATTCGATGTTCATGGGGAATATACACAAACAAGTATTAGTTTGCCTTTATCAGCTACTTATAGTTATATACACGATGGCCCGTCTACAACAGCTGTTCCCATGACCTGTTAAAATGCTCTCCTTCTCTGAGAAATCTGACAAAGGCAAACTGGAGACTGTTTTGCTATAAATTATGGGGAAACTGAGAAAAATTCATGTTGATGTTTAGCTGAGGCTCCTATCATAAACAAACACTGATATCATGGAGTATAAATGATCCAAAAACAGCAACAGCTATACAAAATCCTGACAGGCTGTGCAAGTTAGTCAAACTCAAAACAATGACATCATGGCAAATAGAAAGAGCTAACTGCTAAGCCATATTAATAAAAAATACACATTAATCTCCTTTTGAATGGGTGAGCAGAGGTTTTCTAAGAGTCGTATCCACAGTCTCTTCTCTGGTGTTCAGACTTGAGGACATTGTACATTATTTAACATGTGCAGTAAAGAGTGTCTCTCAGTGTTCACAGCAGCTGAGCTGTTTTACATCGCAGATGGAGCTGGGCTTCACTGAAACAGACAAAAGGTCCAAAATAGTCTCATGAAGCCATGAGTTATGCAGTGGAGGAAGGATGATTCCCACGGCAGCTTCTGCTGACCCGTCTCCACTTCTGGCAGTCTGTTAGGAACGGACAAAACAAGAAGTCAACCTCATTCAAAATGACTGTCTTTAAAGGATAAGTTGGGTTTATACAGCTTTTACTTTGTTTATAGAATGAAGTAGAACAAAATACTCACCAAGAAGGCTTTCCTGATCCAAGCAGTGCTTCAGGAGATATTTAGATCCAAAATCATGCAGCGGACGTCCGTATAATGGGATCCAGCGAGTCATAGACAGCACCGCTCCTAAAACTGCATTAATCGTCCAAAAACTCGTGTTTTTCACCAAAATTCCATCATGGTCGGCTCCGGGTTAGTCCTCTGCTGCAGTCTGTGTCACTGCAGACAGCGCTGTGTGGCTGTACTGACCTCTGAACTGACGAAGACTTTGTTTACTCCAGAGAGAACTGCACATGCCCAGTACTCTCTGGAGAGCTGACTCCTTTCTTTGAGGGGCAAGCGTAAACAAAGTCTTTGTGAGTTCAGACGTCAGTACAGCCACACAGTGCTGTCTGGAGTGACACAGACTGCAGCAGAGGACTAACCCGGAGCGGACCATGATGGAATATTGGTGAAAAACATGAGTTTTTGGACGATTAATGCAGTTTTAGGAGCAGCACTGCTTGGATCAGGAAAGCCTTCTGGGTGAGTATTTTGTTCTACTTCATTCTATAAACAATGTAAAAGCTGTATAAACCAAACTTATCCTTTAAATAGCTTCAATCTACTAAATCTGCATTATTTTTAATGCACTGAAACATTAATACTTTAGTTACCACCAAGTCTTAGCACATCTAAACAGAAGAATGATTCACACACACCTGGATTGAGTTCAGTCTCTCGGTCGTCTCCTCCACAAATTCTTTTAGTACCGTTTTCCCTGCCACCACCCCCTGCCCCACCCCCCTGACCCCTCTCCCTCGCAGCGTGCTAGCTGTGGGGCTGGGGGGCGATACTGGAGCAGTCAGTAACCAGCAGTCCCACTGTGCTCGCGCTGGACACAGTGACAGCCACGCTGGTGGTGCCCACAGGGCCTGAGCTCGTGGGGTCGGAGTTGGGGTCCCCCTGGTTGGCGTGGGTGCCCATGTGACCCTGGAGCTGCGTGGCCGTCTTACACTGCACCCCACACAGCTGGCAGAGCAGCACCCCACCCGCCCCGGTTCCTCCAAAGCCTCCTCGTGCCCCTCCGCTCTCCTTCCACTCCTGGCCATGGTGCTTCTGGGCGTGGACGCGCAGGTAGGTGAGTGTGGTGAAGCCTGGAAGACAAGTGCTTCCTCAATGTGTGTCCCTTATTTAGCAAAGTTTTTCATGGAATATTTTAAGTTACACAAACACTATCATATGTTTTACACAGAACAACAATAAATATCTTGTGTCACAGCTATTTCCACTGAGAGAGGACTGCTGTGCATCTTTCTATCTATCCATCCTGATCTTACTGCGGTTGCAGAGGTGGCATTGGTGGTGCTGCGACTGGTTGTGGACCCTCATGTGGTCAGTGATGTACGCAGCAGATAGCAGCTTCCCACAGATGTGACATGGCACCTTCTCCTCGTGACGGATCAGGTGGGCGCGGAGACGATCTCTGGTGGCGAACGCTGACGTGCATGTCTATTGAGAATAAAAAGATGACACAAACATACATTAAAGTAAGAAATAGTGAAAGAAACTTACTGAAAAGCTAGCAGGCTGTAAACATGTCATTTTCTGATGTAAAATCGCCTTTTTGTCTGGCTTGGTGTGTATGTGGTTTTCAGGATCCAGCCTTAAGCAGAAACTCAACAAACTGAGGATTTTAGCACCGCCACATTGTCTTCATGTTTCATTGTAGGAGGCCACCACTTGGACCTGACTCACATTAAATAAACTCTGGTAGATAAAGTGAGATGTTACCGTGCACTTGAATGGTCTCTCTGTAGAGTGCACCTGTCGGACGTGGCTGTTGAGGTGGTCTGGTCTGCAAAAAAATACAAATATAAATTTAAATAATCCTTTGGAGCAAATGCAGGATGCATCAAACCCCAGTAAGGCTGCTAACAGCTAAAACACTAGAATAACTCTCTGAACAGCTTTGATTTGTACAGGTGTCATGTATCTGAGGTTTACCTGGAGAAGGCCTTAGCGCAGTGAGGACAGATGTAAGGTTTCTCCACGCCGCCCTGGTGCGAGCGGACGTGGTAGCTCATCCTGTCTTTCCTCTTGAAGCGCTGCTGGCAGATTGGGCAGGAGTACGGCTTCTCGTCGGAGTGGGACAGACGGTGACGGTTGAGGTGGTAGACGTCTCTGAAGGCTTTCCCGCAGGCCTCACAGGCGTGGTTCTTCCTCACCTGGTTGGTGTTGGGACTGGGATTGGGATTTGGGTTCTGTGGAGCAACAAGAGACGTAATGAGGCTGACAGCCGAGCGACGATCTGCTCGAGGGATCAGATAAACAGGAGCACCTCAGTTTATTGGTATATTATGGAAAGGTTTTATCTAAAACTGGTTTCAACATACCACCTGCTCCATGGAGCCGACGACGACAACAGCTGCCTGGATCGGCTGAGGCGGAGCAGCCATCGTCACAGTCGCTTGAGCTATGGACACAGAGACCGGCTGGATCTCCTGGTTGGCGTGCTGACCGGGCTGGGGGAGGGCGTCCGGGGCCATGGTGGTGGGGGCAGGTGGAGGCAGAGAGGCTGGCTGAGTGGGCAGGGTGAGCTGGAGGAGGGACAGAGGGATGGTTTGCTTCTCCACCCGCGCCACCTTTGCTCCCTCCTCCTTCTCTCGGGCCACCCGGTCTTTCATCTTGATACCCGTGTGAACCGACTGATGCCGCCGCAGGTTGTAGCTGTTCTTGAACTCCTTGTTGCATGTGGCACAGATGTGGGCCGGCCGGCTCGGCTTGGTGAGTGGTTTAACTAAGACATTAGGAAGGACAAAACACCACATTTAAATACTCTAAGATAGAATGTAATTTTTTATACTGGAATCCATCCACACAGTTTAGCAGTTAGAGACGCCTCCTCACCAGGTAGAGGCTCTTCGCTCAGAGCGGCGGTGTCGACGGTGGATGGCGGCGTCACAATGTGTTCTGCTGGAGGACTCTGAGCTGCGCCAGTGAGCTCCGGCAGCAGCTCCGACTGAAGAGGTGTGTCCGTCTGACTCTGGGTCGACGGCGTCTACGGAAAGTGACATATCCAATAGGGATGCAGGATATTATCGGCACAATATCGGTATCGGCTGATAAAAGCTTAAAAACACGTTTATTGGTATCGGCAAATATGAAAATTTCTGCTGATAGTCACAGCCGATAAGGTGCTATTCAGTTAGGATTATTATTATTTTCCATCTGAAAAATAAGCTCCTTAAATAAAATGTAGCACTTCATTTATTTACACTGCAGAGCTCTGTGTCTGTCACCAGGTTGTTACAGTAGCTCTAAAATAATCAAATGCAACTTGGTTATGTTTAAAAATGCATTGTGCAATTAAAGTTCATGTGATCTAAAGAAATTATTTTTCTGTATTTCAATACTGAATGTCTTAAAAAAAGAATACATTTCTTATTTATGGTAAAATCAAATGTTTTTTTGTCTTGTTTTATGTGTGTTTCTTAAACAAATAAGACCGTCACAATAAGGGTAACATGTAATTTCCAGTACAGGGTAGACTTAGCTTTCTTTACAGTGAAACAAACAAACAAACTTGTGATTATCGGTATCAGTATCGGCTAAAAGGGGTTTCCATATATCGCGGATATCGGCAACATTCCAATATCGTGCATCCCTAATATCCAATATCTTTCAGTACACAACTTGGCACAACAGTCCATTAAGGATTAAGCAACAGTAGAGCCCTACCGATTAATCGTCCCGACCGATTAATCGGTCAGGCTGATTAATCGGTCGGGACGATTAATTGGGCCGATTATTCCTGTCACCGATTAATCAACATATAAGAGTACAATATTGCGTTTTAACGTCATGTAAGTTGCTCGTTGTGTGTTTACAGTATGACTTTTTTTTCTACTTACTGTGTTTAAAGTTTGACTTCTTCATTTATTATTGTGTTTACAGCTTGTTCTTATTTATCATTGGTTAACACTACAATTCTTATGTTGACAGTTTTATAATTAAAGTTCCTTGTTTTAATTTAATAGAGTTCTGTCTCTGTCTTGAATCATGGGTATATGGGTATTATAATAATTGGTGTTTAAATACAGTATATATCCTGTGTATATCAATGAATTTATTATATATATCAGCTGATATATTGGATATCGGTCTATTTATCAGATATTGGCCGATAAATTGGATATCAGCTTTTTTTTGCCCTCAGTATCAGTATCGGTATCGGCCCCAAAAATCCCATATCGGCCGGGCTCTAATCAACGACGACACAGTCCAACAACAAAAAGCTCCTGTAAATTAATCTCTACTGATTTTGGCGCCCTCTTTCGATAAATTGATACATCAGTGCAGGTTTTATTTTTTAGTGGCTTGTTTTAGTGGTGTTATCAGATAGAAATCTCATCCTGTCCAATTTTGACAGTCAAATGTGTCGCTCAGTTTGAACATCTGCCACAGAAAAGCGATGAGACTTTAAGGCGTCTTGTCTGACCCCTTTCAAATCATTTAATGAATATTACACTATAGGAGTCTCGTTGAGGGTGGGTTGTTTATATTTTCTGTTCCAAAGAGACATCTGTCTGTTAAAAACTTGTCACAGGAGCTTTAAAGGCTTTTAAACAATATGAAAAACCATTAGGCGACTTCACACATGATTGTGGGGTTTCTTAAAAAAACAATTAATAAAATAATTGAAGGGAGGGGGTTGTTAGGTATATTAAACTACTGTGAACAGAAGGAGCTTGGAGAGGAGCAGCCACCTCCACCCTGACCCCTCCCTGACCTCCTTCAGTTTTTTAACCCCCCTCCCTTCCTATCAAACCCCATGAAGATGTCAACATCCCCCCACCCTCCTCTCTTCCCTCCTCCTTAAAAACCTTAACCACAGAGCAGCCCAAGCAACAATTAGACCAGACTTACCTGAAAGAGGAAATTACTCCAGGAGGTGTCCATCCTGAAACACTGCGGGGACTAAAAGCTGAGCAGTGCGGGAGCAAAAAGGGGAGGGAGGAGGGCAACGGAGCCCAACAAGAAATGTACCAACTGCTGCTATGAAAACACAACCTGAGGCCTGTATGCAGCTCCTCTAGCTACCCGGGTTAATTCATGGAAATATATGACCACCTCGGACGACAATCAGCTTTAATCAACTGACATTAAATTATGATAAGGTTGCTATGAGTTATGAAGTATCGTGGCAATCTTTTGGCGATATACAGGCACTGACAAGATGGTTTTGTAAATGCGACGAAATGGTTGGCATCATGCTTGCTTTAATGGTGCATTTTAATATCATTTGCTTATGTCTACTGTAACAAAATTTCGTGAACTGCATGCAAAATATAGATAATTTCTTTACAGGAGATGAGTAGTCGAAACGTGCTAATCATAGTCAGCAGCTGTTCAAGACTCATTTATTTGCGATAGCTCCGAAAAGGCCGCAGCGTCGGGTCCCAAGCCTCGGTCTCGCGTATGGAACGTCCCCTAACTACAGAGCTCCTGGTCGGCCGCGGTCCGTGGCTCCGCCTCGGTGTTTCAATCGACAGGATGACATCTTTCTCTTTTTTTCAAATTCTCTCCCTCTCTCCCTCGCTCCCTCTCGCCCTCCCTCCCTCTCTGTCTTTCTTCCTTTTCTTTTTTTATCTCTTCTTCACCCCCTCTGTCCCTCTCTGCTTTAAAGGGAAAGTATTTTGTGTATGCACCCTCCTCGCGGACCCCGTCTCGTCTCGTGCCGTCCCTCTCGCCCCCGCCACTTGTCTGTAGGCCGACAGAAAATGAAATCCGACATTTGTGGAATCGACACGGCTTTAATTTCCCCACGTCACATGCATGAAAAAAATCCACCAAAGTGAAAAACTTGCGCAGGATGACCAGGAGCCTGCTCATAGGACGCAGCTTACACCTTACTAAAAATGGTGTCGGGTTTAGCTAATTCAAGGCTTTATCGACGACCATCTTAAAGGTAACGATGCGCGCAAGTGCAACAGCTGGATCTAACCTCAAAACATGACGTCACCAAACTCCATTCAAAAAACATGATATTTCATACACGCGTGTCATAAATCCAGACAGTTCCCCCCTACATGCACTTCACAATGACATTTTAATTTCAAAGATACCTACAGATCACTCGGCATAGAAACAGCACATTCAATTTATTTATTTTATTTTATTTTTTAAATTTTTTCCTCCTGAGAAATCTGGGAGAAGTTGCAGTTTCTGGCGTTTTATGCTACAACTGCAGAAATGTGGTGTGTAGGAGTTTACTTCACACATAAAATCAGAATGTGTGTTGTGTATGTTGTTTTTTTGAGAGAGGTTGGATAAATATTTGCACAAACATGATTATAAATTTGTTTTGTATGACTGTTTATGTTAAGCTATTATATGTTGGTGCTGTAAACAGTACACACTGTGATTCTTTAGGTATATGATGTAAATATTCATGATTTAGTTTGCTTATACATAAATCTCTCTGAGTATTAAACTAAAATTCATAACTTATCTGTTTAAAAAAAATGTATTTTACGTTCACAACAAATAAAACCTTCATGTGTTTAATACAGTAAATATCTGAGTCATCTCAGCTATATTCTTCTATATATAACTTGCTAAATGCTGCAAAGTCCTGTACTCATGGTGGATTCAGATAAGATAAGACTCCTTATCTTGTCTTGATGTTGGGTTTCTGCTAATAACATTTTATTAACATTAACGGGTCTAGACCTGTAAATGTTTCTGTAAAGTGTCTTGAGATAATGTTTGTTATGATTTGGCGCTATACAAATACAGATTGATTGATTGATTGATTGATATTCTTTAACAAAGGATGAAGATGAATATTAATACTGTTGTTGGATCAAAGAGATAAAGATTATTTTTTCTTCAGGATTACCCCCTCTGGTTTAAAACAGTATTTCCAGATATAACACCACAACACTTTTCTTTTACAGTCTTTATTTTGTGGCTACTTGTACAGTAAATTCAAACCAGATGCACCCCATAAAAATAACCATTTAATATTCTAATAACTACAGCTGATATAGCATTTCACTCATTTCTTGAAATCTGTGAATATTCACAAGATATAATAATTATAATAATACAATCTCTGCAATGATTCCCATTGAAAACAATACTTAAGTACTCCACACTTATTTCTAAAAGACATTCTGCATTAAAACTTTACAGCAGTCTAAGAGCAGCACAAACAAATGGTCAGTGACTTAAAATGCACAAAGAAAAATAAAACAGTTGTAATACTTGGTGCTCATAATGTGAGGTACAACTTAAGAAAGTCTATCATCTCTCAGCAGACAAAATAAAAACAGGTCTCTTCTACCACAAACAAACAGTAGCTTAAATGTCAAAGAAGCACTGACCGATCGCTATTTCACCAACACCAAAACAAAGGCAGGAATCGCATCAACTAATAATGACACTTAACAGTGGTTCAGAAGTCACAAAAGGAATATTTAATGTCATGAAAGTAAGAAAACAACTTTTTTTTTGTTGTTGCTGAAAGTTTGAGGTTCTTTAGCAGGAACAAAATGTAATCCGTGTAAACTGACACATTCAGTTTTTGGTCTGTTTTTCACAATGTGGGGTGTAAATGCTTTAAACGTTTTGGGAATGCTGCAGTAAAATGTGTCGGCTGTGCTGTAACCCTCCGGGACAAACGCAGGTGATGTCCAATAAAAGTGCTTTTTTCATCACTGAAAGGATCAGGTTTTTATTCCACCTCACAAATCAAGCTTCAGTTAAGACAGATTAGTTCAGCCGTCTGAGGATTTTTCACTTTAAAAAAGACTTCATGTTTCTTTTTTCAACACGAGAAAGGAGTCAGTGATGTAACATTGACCCTTAAAGTTATTTTGTGACTTTGAATTTTAGTTTATTGGGAGCCAAGATCCCAGCTCATGCACTCATACACACGTAAGAAGAAGCCATTTTTTTTTAATCCTTGGCTTCTGGTTGTGTGGTTCATTTTTCTCCCTTTGCAGCACGGTAACTTTATTTTCGACAGGTTTCTGGAGTTAGAAGTCTGATATCTTGCTTCAGTGATTAAATTCAGTAATAAACATGAATCAACTCCTCATGTGCATGTGAAAAACGTTTTATTTACTAAAAATGTCAGAATCTTACTGATCCTGTTTGTGTCTGCACTGAAAAGCACAAAACCCAGGAATGACACATTATTTTCAACTTTTGACACTCAGCAGTGAAGTAAAATCTTGTCATATTGAAAAACTATTGATAAACTTGAAGTTGTCCACACTGTGCCTGTGAAATATGTCAGAGCAGAAAAGTAACACGGTGGATGTAACCTGTTAAACTTGATAATGATGCAGCTCTCGGCCTCACGCCTGCGTTTGGAATTAAAATGTTTGGATATTTGGTCATAAACTTTGATTCTTTCGTTCTGATGATTGGCTTTGAGTCAGTCCAGGTCGACCCGTGAGCTTTGAAACAATAAATAAGAGTGTTGGGTTTGTTGCTGAAGATCTCACTCACGCTCTGCTCTCACTGCGCCTTCTTGCTCTGCTCTCGCTCTGCCACGTCCAGGGCGGCCATGTTCTGCGAGGCCGTGATGAGGTGCACGACGCTGATGCCGGCTTTGATCAGGCTGATGATGCCGCTGACGACCAGCAGGAGGTACACCCAGGCTGCAGCAGACACACAAAGCAAACACTGAAGCACCACGAACATCCTGCTGCGTGGGGAGGTGTGTTCAGGTGTCTGATGGGTTCGACAGAGGTGAAGGGAGAAAACTGGTCTTACCAGCTGGTTCTGGGATGTGATGGAGGAGATAGAGCAGACAGAAGAAGAGCTCGTTCCCGGAGCACATCACGAACAGCACCGGCTGCAGAGGACAAACACGACCGCGTTAGATTAACAGGTGACACCAGCTTCTTTTCAGTGTGTGAGTGTGTGTGTGTGTGCTCACTTTGGATGTGTAGTAGACGCGGAGGATGGGGTTTCCTGACAGGTCGATCGTTTTGTGACTGGTTGATCCTTTTATTGTGGAGCTACGAAAACAGAGAGAGAAACGATGAGAAGAGAAAAACCAAGAATCCCGTTGTTATCTGACACATCTCTCTGAAGAGTCCTGATTAAATCAAACAGTGGTGTGTTTGTTTTGCCTCCAATAGACCCAGGTGGTGCACTTAGTGACAGCATGAAGGAGGGACCCCGACAAAAACAGACCTTCTTACAGTCCACTTTCACCTCTGCCTGATGACACAGTGGCAGAAACATCAGTTACTGTCAGCACCAGTGAACAAGCTGCTGTGGGAGGGACCAAGGAGGAGGCCTCTGCCAACCCCCGAGGCTCTGTTTCCAGTGATTTTATATGCAACTTCACATAATTTATGTGTGCAGGCATGCATGTTACTATAAGCACAGAAGATTCCATTCTTTCTTCTTGAAACATATAACTCTTTGTGATTTTTATGCTCCAAAAAAATCAGGCAAAACACTAGAAAATGTATGGTAAAGGTCATTTTAGGCCACACATTCCTACAGAGGACAATAGATGACGCACACAATCTTTCATTTCCCTTCTCTCTAAGATGATGTACCTGTGCAAGTGCAGCCAGTGGCTGGCAATGTCCAGACACATGCTGAGCTGAAACAGGAAGGTGTATGATGGGTAGAGCAGGGACAGGTTGACCAGCAGACACATGGTGGCACAGCGGTCTGTAAGCATGTCCAGCATGGCTCCAAACTTTGTGGCTGAACGGAGAAAAAACAGAAACTCAAAGATGGAAAAATATAAACTGTTCTGTAAGAAAAAACAGTACTATTTATAGGTGAAGTGAACACAGCAGTGCCTTTGCTGGATTTGTGTTAAGGTGCCATCAGGGAACAACGTGTCAGTTTCAGAGATACTAACTGCTCAGAGGTTTATCAGACATGTTTCAGGGTGTGGCTGCATGTGGGTGTATGGTTGCTTTTTCTTTTATGCAGCCCATTACATTTCAGAAAACAAATAAATGAATACAATTTGCACCATTTAAAGTGGTTCAAATTTATATTATGACAACAACATTCATGGATTTCACAAAGTAAAGTGTCATTGTTGAAGGTATTTACACTGATTGAGGGCTCTGGCAGCATGGCCATCAAAGGAGTCGAGCAGGGCACTGAGCAGGTAGCAGAAGGCAGCCGGCCAGGGGCAGCAGGGCATCAGGTAGAAGGACAGCAGGGCCAACACAATGCGGGCATAACCTGCAGGCAGAGAGCAGGGCACAGAGAGATCAGACACATGATGCTGAACCTGAGTGAACACTGGAATTACATTAAATATCTGTTATTAGATACTTGTATAACTAGAGACTCAATATATACAAATAATATATGTGAAATTATTAAATACTTTAGATTTCAGATTGTGGCTTCACTACAATCGGCTCTACTTTGAATGCAGCATCCACTGTATGAGTGCTAACACTAAGCTAACAGGCTACCTGTCAACATGGACGGTATAAAAAAACTCACCGATGAGATTCGGGACGAAGAGAAAGATGTTTTCCTCCACCATCTTTGAGGTCAGTGTTGAAAACTCCTCGTTTCTTCGGCTTGGTTCGTGTTGGTGAGGGGGAAACTCACTACAAGCGACAGAAAAAAAAATCTCTGAGCGATGACTTCCTGACAGACACTTCCCGTCAAGCGTCTGAATGAGCGGGAAAACAACTTCCGCTAAAGTTGCCTCCAGAGTAAAAGCACCACAATATCGGATTATCATAATCCATGTCAAAGAAACCCTTTGAACGTCATGGTTTCAACTTCCGAGTCATTAAGATTTCTTTTATTCCTTCACAACTCAAAGGTTTATTATAAAAGCCGAGCAAAAAGCATATAGGTTGTGATTTTTTTTAAGATAAAAAAATAATTTAATACTTCCGGTCTCAGTCTTCCGTTTTGCTCTAGCTTGATGCTAGTAGTGACCGAGGCGCATCACATACAGTTTGCGTCATGACGTCATGGGACAAAGGGGCCTTCCCTTTAACACATCCCATCAGAAACAGACCGAGAGCTATTTTTAGGCTTTATTAACGCTGGGGTCAAAGGAAGAACAATTTCTCAAGGTGAGTGAGAAATATTTAGATGATATCGAAAAA
The DNA here is from genome assembly GCF_033239565.1 of Halichoeres trimaculatus. Lineage (NCBI taxonomy): Eukaryota > Metazoa > Chordata > Actinopteri > Labriformes > Labridae > Halichoeres > Halichoeres trimaculatus. Next base: position 27,990,263 of record NW_027437198.1, on the reverse strand, counting down.
GTTATTAAATTAATTTGTAAATTTACAGCTTAAAAACGTTGTAACTCATTTATACAAAAGAAGGAGGTATTTAGGCATAACAATAAAATCACAGTGCTATAAAAACACTAAACAAATTAGGTTTGAATTTTTGTAAATTTAGTTGTGCACCTCTCTGTTAATTTTTTATTTAGTTTTTGTTTGTTTTGGATTGATGTAAATTGATGTTAATCATATTTTGGGAAAAATCAAGCTAATGTTTCAGAAAAACAATTGTTTCGATTGGCTAAATATTAATTTTGATTAATCTGAATTTTATTATTCCAATAATTTAATGTTTTTTGAAAAGTTCAAACTTCATAATTCTTGATAGTCCATGTAGGAGAGTTATATCTGACATTTGGTAAGAATATTGACAAACTCTACAGCGCATCATGTTCTCAAATTCATCAGTTTTAACAGTATAAGGAAAGTATCCACATGAAGGAAAAAACAAAAAACATTTTTCTACATCTGAAAGAGAACAGCGAGAATATTGGGGGAATTGAGATCAGGATTTTGCAGTTAATCCTGTTAACGCATGACCCTGTTTCTTTGAGTTGATGTCTGAACTTCTCACTGAAAAACCACAACAAGCGTTTCTGTTTTTGTTCATTTATTTCTCAAAAATTATTTTGTTACGTTTCTGTACAACTCACATCTCGACACTCTTTCAGACATTTTGCATCTAACCTGAACTTTTTTAACTTCATGACCTGCTGTAAAAACGCTTTTCAAACCATCCACGTCTCCTCACACATCCACTGAGCACCGCCTCCACTTCACCTTCATCATCATCATCATCATCATCATCTTCCTCATTCTCACAGCTGAGCTTCCTGTCAGTTCATTTATCTATGGGGGAAGGAGAGTGGAGGGCTCCTGCCTGTAGAAGAGGAGGCAGGAGCAGAAACATTAAAACGGCACAAGGAAACATATGGACCCATAACGGGAGAAAGGAATAACAGCAAGGCATTCTGGGAAACGTGTTAGCTGTCAGATTGGAGGATGGATTTGGGAAAGCAGCCGTTAAAACTTCATTTCCATGTTGATCATCACTCTCCTCCTGTTGGAGAACTTTCGTGGCCTGGTCACATCCTCTGATCCGAGCAAACACGTTTCCCCAAATCCTTTGAAGGATGCACAAAAATCCTGACGTCAGTGAACTGCACACATGTATCTGGCATTACAAACAGTATTCATACTTCTATTTGTGTGGAGTTGGAGGTTTCTGTCTCCCCAGTGCAGCTTTAATTGGCAAATTAAAATAACACAACCGAGGAATGGTCAGCACTGGAACTGTACAAAATAACGCATCAAAAAAAAAAAAGAAAAACTCAAAGTTGGCACACTGAAATCTCACATTTCTAATGTTTTCTGGTGGTTTTTGAGGAGCGGCAGATTTCCTCTGAACACTTCTTTATCCATGAAGATAAACACAACATGTCCCACAGCTTGTTTCCACCCAGCAGCACGTCCTCCTTATAGTGTCTCCACGGGGGTTTTGTTTTATTGAAGTCCAGTCTGTCCTATCAGTCTGCTCTCTTCTTCTCCGTCCCCCCTGCGAACATCTTCTCAGCAACATTTGCACAAATACAGAAAAAGAAACTAAAGGTTTAGTCTGCATATGAGAAATATGCTTTTTTCCCTCCACTCAAACATTCTTTAACTATCAGTGCAAATGAGGTAGACATGACACACAGCATCAGATCACACTGAGATTAGCGTCCTGCAGCAGAGATGGATGGATGGATGGGGGGTGGGGGGGTCATGTGACAGGTGGAGGGAGATCAGCTGCAGGAAGCAACCAGATGATTTGTTTTTCTACCCATTCGGACCATGCAAAGCAAATCGAGAGATGTTTGAAAAGTAAAGAGGGAGAGCCTCAAAGTGGTCGACGTCACGTGTAGGAGTGACGAGGAGCAGGACAAACCTCCGTGGGAAGTGTTGATGCTTTAAACGGCACTATTTCCAGAGTAATGGATTGGTGTTGGCATTAAAATGTTTAAAAACTTTTCAGGGATGACTTTTTTCTTATGTCAATTTCTTTTTTTCCTTATGTGTCAGCTCTTTCATACCCAGCAATGAAAATGAATAAAAAAAGCCAGATTTTTTAAAATTCGACCTGCCGAATATGTTTTAATGTATCCCCTTTACATATTAACCCAGTTTGTCTTCTTTATGGTCCAATCTTATCTAATTTAATTTAATTTAATCTAATTCAATTTTATCCTATTTTATTTATTTATTTTTAATTTTTATTCATTTTTCCCTACCAAAATTACACTTTAATTCATCAGTTATTTACTTTATTTTATCTTTCTTTTAAATTGCTTTCAAAAAAGTTTATTTTTTTTAGACCTTGTATTACAGTGGTCTGAAAATAACATGTCATACTCGTTTTACTGTTTTTCCTTATCTCTGAAAAATGAATGTAACTTTGTCTGCAAAACACATTTTAATTTTGCATTGAATACAAAACTTTAATATTAAACCCAGTTTGTCTGAGCTGTTTTATTTCTAAAGGATGTCTTAACGACCACTTTGAGGCTCCGTACAAACTGCAGGTTACAGTGTTTTCTGAGGGAACTCTGGAAGCCAAACATTAAATAAAAAAAAATAAAAACATGGCACAAAACTTGGTGAAAGAATCCAGAAATGTTATTCAGCTCGACTGCAGACGCTCCACCTTTTAATACTGGCTCAAAATAAAAAATTTAAAAAAGTAGAACTCAGCCCTGCCCAGAACTGGAGACTCCTTCTTCCCTGAGACCTGAGACAGGAATGCTGGGAAAGGTAGTCCTTTTATGTCCTCCTTTAGAAACATTAATATTTGTTTTTAGGTTTTTTTTTATAGCTCTATCACAGTAACATTGCGCTTAATCCCCACCTAGTGGTCAAAATTGGCAATTACATTTTTAAAAACTTAAAAATTAGCATACAACATAAATATTACAACTGCAGTAGAGGTAATAATAATGATAGCATCTATTGTCTGCATCTAGTACAAATCGGTTTAACTCACGTGACAAAATAATCATTATTATTACTCTAACACAGTCTCAAAGTTAGTGCTTTTATGTACACTGATAAGTACAATGCAAGTCAAAAGTGTTGGACAGTGAACAATCTTCAGTATACCTGCTACATTTACACAGGTATCTTACATTTATATGCATTTATATAAATAGGTAGTGTGCATGGTTTCCATACAAATGCTGTCTGTACACAAATCCCATGCACTGAAATGTACTTATCTGAAATGTAACATGTACATCTTATCTACAGATGCAGACTGAACTGTGGAGGGGAGGGGCAGATGGAGGGCAGGTGGGGGTGAGGGAACACTGCTAACACACAAACACACACACACACACACACACTGAGCACACAGGTTTAAGTGCTCCATTCACTCAAAAACAGCGTTCCTCTGATGGAGCGCTCTGACATGTTGGGACGTTCTCCTCAGTGTGTCCACAACAAAAACAGACTAAAAGCTTTCTGATGGTTTTAAAACGACTTTATGTTTTCAGGGTATCTGCTAAAATCCTGAGGTTAATTACAAAACCTTTTAAAGGATAAGTTCGGTTTATACAGCTTTTACATTGTTTATAGCATGAAGTAGAACAAAATACTCACCCAGAAGGTTTTCCTGATCCAAGCAGTGCTTCGGGAGATCTTTAGATCCAAAATCGTCCATTAATCGTCCAAAAACTTGTGTTTTTCACCAATATTCCATCATGCTCCGCTCCGGGTTAGTCCTCTGTTGCAGTCTGTGTCACTCCAGACAGCGCTGTGCTGCTGTACTGACCTCTGAACTGACGAAGACTTTGTTTACGTTTGTCCCTCAAAGAAAGGAGTCAGCTCTCCAGAGAGGAGCAAAGTAAACAAAGTCTTGGTCAGTTCAGAGGTCAGTACAGCCACACAGCGCTGTCAGGAGTGACACAGACTGCAGCAGAGGACTAACCCGGAGCGGACCATGATGGAATATTAGTGAAAAACACGAGTTTTTGGACGATTAACGCAGTTTTAGGAGCGGTGCTGTCTATGCCCCGATGGATCCCATTATACGGACGTCCCCTGCACGATTTAGGATCTAAATATCTCCTGAAGCACTGCTTGGATCAGGAAAACCTTCTTGGTGAGTATTTTGTTCTACTTCATTCTATAAACAATGTAAAAGCTGTATAAACCCAACTTATCCTTTAAGACTTTTTAAAAAACCTTTCAAAAAGTTTAAAGACTTTAGCGCGACTTTGAGTTGTTGTTGGCATCCACTTTTTAACAGTTGTAGTTTGCATTTTTACAGATACTATGTAAGCTGGGAAGGAATAAAGCTTGAGAGAGGTTTATCGTCGCTCCCACAACAAGAAACAAGACGTATTCAAGGCCAACTTGCAAAAAAAAAAACCCTGAAATTATTTCATTATCAAAATTTAAGACACGGACCTGAGATTGTTTGATTTGCTATATTGCTGAATTTAATTTCTCGAGTTAAGTTGATGTATTTAATTTCTCTTTTAAAAACTAGTAGTGACATTAATTTATAGCTGGTGTATATACCTCTTTTATGTATTTATTTTGTTTTATTCTTTTAAATTTTTGTATTTTTAAACTGACTCTAAGTGAGTAAAGTAATTGTATTTTATAACTTTATTGGCCGAATGTTTAACGTCCCAATCAGGAAACAGTCGCGAGGAGGAAAATAATTTCATGGATATTTTTGGAGCTCGAATACCTTCAAAATTTAATACCCCTTAAAGACTTTTTAAAACTTTTTAAGACCCCGCAGACACCCTGGTTTTATATTTTATTCTTCAGGTCAATCATTTTAATTGGCTGTATAACAGTTAAGGAAAAAAATGGACACAACACAAAAGATGTTGGTCAAAAGTGAAGCCAAACATCTGTGAAAAGCCGTGTTTGATGCCAGCTATGAAAACAGCTTTAACACTTCTTTTCTGATCATCAATTCACTGCTTCTCAGACTTTTTACTGAACTTTAAGAGACAAAATGATTCTTCTTCTCTCCTAAACAGATGGATAAGCTAACGAAAAGAGACCTGCTTCTGTGAGCGGACACGCAGAGGGATCAAGCTCACGTCACAAACACGTCAGAGCGGGAGGAGAGTTGGAGGAGAGTTGGAGAAGTGGGACAGAGCGATGGCAGTGTTTGTTTTCATCGTCATTTACAGGATCTTATCTCTATAAAGGAAAAAGGTGTGTTCAGGTGACCCTCCCCTGGCTGGCCCACCCAGACCCCGACCCCCTGAAAAAAAAAGCGTCCTAACTCTCCTGAACGTATGAAACACGTAGAAACCAAGAACTGGGTTTACAATTGAGCGTCATTTACATAGTTACAGTGGTTTTTAAAGCACCGCTACCCACGAGAAGCTTCACGCCTCGTTTCCTGTCGACCTGCTGAACTTTGACCCTGAAGCCAGAAGGTGTCGAACCTGAGCGCGGTCCGCCTGGCGACTCCTGCAGTTAAACCGTCTCACTGCCAAACTCAATACTGTGCAATGGTTTCAGTGTTACAGACGAACAAGCAGACTTCTTTTTTTTTTACTTGTTCCCTTTGCAACACATGGCTCTTTTTCACATGTTAAACGACAGATTTTGTGATTTTCTGTTTTCTTAGTGAGGACTCTTCTGAGCGACTGAAGCGTTTGATACTCGTGTGTTTCTGTAGTGATTAAAGGATTCGTCTTTTCACCGAGGACACGCTGAGAAAGGCTAAAACTGACTTTAAAACAAGGTGTTTGGTTTTCTACTCGCTCAGGGATCATCCTCAAATTATCTAAAAACTACCCCCCACCCCCCCTCCCGTCCCCTCACCCCGCCTGAGGAGGCGGCGTGAGCGTAGCCCTGTTTGGCGGACAGATCCGAGCAGAGGAGGCGTCCGGCGCTCTCAGGAGTACGACAGGTGAGAGCCGTTGGAAATGTGAGAAGTGACCGATGTGCTCCGGCTCAGCCCCCCATCGCTCCCCCCGCCCCCTCCGGGCCCCCCAGACGCCGTCCTCCTCAGAGGCTGGGGGCTGTTCCTAAGGGCCATGAGGCTGGGGCCCCTGACGCTCAGGTTCCCCCCGCCGTAGCCTCCCTGTGACGACGACGAGGAGGAGGCGGAGGACGGGGGGGAGTTGGAGGAGAGGGAGATGGGAGGAGGAGGTGGTGGAGGAGGCAGGAGGGCTAAGGACTGGGCGGAGGCGTGGGAGGACAGGTGGTGGTGGTAGTGGCTCTGGGAGTGGTAGGGGTAATGGCTGCCCCCTCCCACCCACTCGCGGGAGCGCTCGCGCTCTCTGCTGCTGTCGTGGGGGTCGCGGTACAGCTGCGGCGTGCTCTGGTGGTGCTGGTAGTGCTGGTGGTGGTGGTGGTGAGAGGAGGAGGAGGAGGAGGAAGAGGAGGGGGAGTGGCCCCTGCTCTTGTGTGGTTCGCTGTCCCTGCCGAGGCCGTGGGAGGAGGTGATGGACTCGGCGCGGCTGAAGCCTCCCCCGCCGTGGTTCTGACTCCTCCAGGACGGCGTGGACACTGAGTTCTGGACGCTGTGGCTCCAGTGGCTGCCGGAGCGGGGGACGGGTCGGGACGGCCAGCCGCTGGAGCCCGAGGAGGGGCTGGGGGTGGGGTAGCCCTGGTTGAAGGCCTCGGCGGGGATGCCGCTCAGCGCCATGTTGCTGAAGCCCAGACGCATGCTCTCCGAGTCGAAGGCCTCGATCTCATGAGCCTGGCGCTCCAGCAGAGTCCGGATCCGCTCCGAGCGTTCGTTCTGCAGGGACAGCATCTCCTCCTCGATCTGACAACACACAACAACACACAGCCACAGAGTCACAGTCACGCTTAGGTCTGTCACGATAATCAACAAATCAATGAACGGAGCAATAAATAAAAACGTCCTGGGTAAGTTCTCCAGCCTGGATAAACTGACACGTGCTGCATGTTTGTTTTCCTCCTCTCTTTGGACCAAAGAGGCTGAATGAGAAGATGGCTCACTACGTCTATCTTTCCTAACATCGGGGTGCATAGGTTCTTTAGCAGATTTAGCAGATTTATAGCGGAGTGAGCATCTGGCAAAAATGCGATCTTTGGGGTGAAGACGGGGCTGCTGGCGCGTACACACGGAGAGAGCTGAAGCAGCGTCCTGAGGGGTAAGGAGGAAACACACGCTAATATGAGTGATGGCACCAAAGATACGGTTCTTAAGCCGCCTGCCACAGTCCCAGTGTGGGAATATTCTGTTTTTTATCAGAATGAACAAAGTGTGAGCTCATGAACACCAACGAGCCGATATGTGGCATTTGTTTGAAAATAGTGGCGACGAAGAAGAAGAAGGGGAGGTGCAGTGGAGCCTTGTTCTTTGACAATCCGCTCTTACTGAGGCTTTTGGTCGGCAAAGGAAATAGAAATAAAAGCTCCACATGGTGGCGCTCAAAGACAGATACATCGCCAAAGAAATGCAGCCCTTTGATACGGTTAAAGCCAGAAATGTTCAAAATGTTTGACAGACAGTACGGATTGACTGGGAAAAAGGACATGTTACAAACAATTCAGGAACTGTACAAACTCCCTTTGATTTAGGCTAGAGTTTTTATTGTTGTTGTTTTTTCTTTAGAGACAGGGTCTATGTTTTATTGTTTTTGATTAGTATTATTTTCATTGACATGTATTTTTTTCTAAAAGAGAGTCCATTTCATTTTCATTTTTTTTCTCTTTCTTGTTTGTTAAATTTATTATTATTTTTTGTTTAATTTATTTTATTTAAAAGATCCTGACCTTTTAACTACAGTTAAATACTCTTAAGAAATTAAAGTTTCTTGCTTTTGATATGGTGTACTCACTTTATTATCCCATTTATCATAATTACATCAATGAAAAATGGAAGAAAAATCAAAATAATATTGACAAAAATATCGTTTATCAGCAATAATATTGTGGAAAATTATCGTCTAACAAAATTTGTTATCGTGACAGGCCTAGTCACACCAACAACACTCAGCAGGTTTTCTCTCAGTGAAAGAGCAGAAAACTTCTGATTTATGGATAATTACTCCACCAGGAGGCATTTCGTACCCTCTGCTCCAGCAGCGCGCGGCGGATGGACACCCTCTGCTCCAGGTCCTTCACCTCCCGCTCGTGCTGGGTGTCCGTGTGGATCTTGATCTTGCTCTGGTAGGCGTTGAGCAGCTCCAGCTCCTGCTGTAGCTGCATCCTCAGCACCTGGTACTCTGCCTCCTGGGTCTCGTCCAGACGCAGCTGTGGAGACAAACGGGGCGAGAAGCCGAATCAGAATCTGAACGAGCTCTGGAAACGGACGTGGTGACGTGAGGCCTGCTGTCGTCTGTTTTAACTTTTATTTAAAGAATTCAAATGTTAGAATAGTGTTAAAATCAGACCTTCTGACTGAATAAATCATTTCTAATATTTCTAAATCTGCTGCCTGTGTGGTGTGTGGTGGAGGTGCAGATGTTGGTGTCAGGTGGAGCAGGTGGGCGGGGTTTCCTTGCCTTACTCACAGCCTGTGTGGACAGCATGTCGTTGATGGAGTGGTCGTACTGCTCGGCCAGGATGGCCAGCTTACGTGTTTGCTCCTCTTTGAGGCGTTTGAGGACGGCTTTGTGGTCGGATTTGGGAGTGCTCTCCAGCAGGTGGTTCCTCAGGGCTTTGTACTGACGGGTCTGGATCTTACAGGTCTCCTGGAACTGGCGCTTGATCTGCAGCTCTTTGGACTGAGACAGGATCCACAGGTCATGAGACAGTTTGGGATTTTATCAGGAATGTTTGATTGTATTTTTATTGAAAGCAGTGAAACTCTGACCCTATGAGGGCTCTGTGAACCGGTTTTTCAATTAGTCTGTTCTGGTTTGATCCGGTCCCCCTCTTACCTTGAGGCTCTTGGGCTGCTGTCGGACCTCCACCGTGTGTTTCTGTCGCAGTTCCTGCTCTCGGCGCTTGTTGTACTCCATCTGGTTGGTCAGCTCAGTTTGGTGCTGGGTCCGGATCAGTTCGGCCCGGGTCCGCTGCACGGAGCTCAGCTGCCTGAACTCCAGCTCCTGGGTGGACTCGTGGTGCCGCAGCAGCATGGCGCACTCCAGATCCTTCTGGGTCTGCTTCTTGTTCAGGTCCTGATGGAGACGGATGGAGAACGGTTACTGATGGTGAAATAACAGGTTAAAGGTTTTTATCAATCAATCAAACTTTATTTGTATGGCACTTTTCATACAGGGTTTCGTAATACAAAGTGCTTCACATGAGAAAAAGATCAAATAAAATAATAAGTGGAATAAAAAGCAGAAATTTAATAATTACAGCAGAATAAGAGGACTGAGGAAATGCCATTTTGTATTAAAAATAAGGAAACTCAGGAGCTAAAAGTAATATGACACTTAAAAATACTTGAAAATACTCAAAAATACTAGAGGGTAAGATAAATAAATGAGTGAATAAATAAATAAAATTATATAACATTATAGAACAAAAGTTAGATAAATAATATTGTAAAATGGGATAGTGCAATATCAGGTGCGTAATAAAATCAGCTAAAATTGGAGAAGTATTAAATAAAAAATAAAATTTCAAGTAAAAAAAACAAATAAATAAATAATACATAAAATAAAATAAAAATCTTACTGAAATGTAGTAATAAAACAAAATAAAAGGGTTAAAATAAGTTATAATAACATAAAATAATATCAAATACAATCAGCTAAAAGTGAGATTAAAGAGGTATCACAGACAGCTGAGGGTAACAGGGTTAGCTGAGCAGCCGGACCTCTCTGAGCAGGTCCTGCTCCAGGTTGTGGCGAGCCAGCAGCATCTTCCTCTTGTACTGGCGACACTGCAGCTCGTAGTACTGCCTCTGCCTCCGCAGCAGGCTGGCCTCCTCCTCCGCCTGCATCTGCTGCAGACACTCCTTCTGACGGATCAACCACTCCTGCTTCTCCCGCTTCGGGGTCGACTGGTTCTGGTTCAGCTCCTGTTCAGAGGAGGGCAGATGGTTTAGCATCAGGAGACCGTCACACATCCACATGTTGGTGTCAGCATCAGTGAGCCTCACCTCTTTCAGCTGGTCTTTGCGCTGGCGGTACTGTCGTTTCTGGGACTCCAACAAACTGGTCAGCTCCTTCTTCTGCTGGCCCAGGATGTGCTGCTGAAACTTCTTCTCCTCAGCCAGAGCCGCTTTAGTCTGCAGAGGACACAAACCATCACATGAAGTCAGTAACCTGCTCACAGCGTGCCTGTTTGTCTCGTTACAGGCTCCGCGGCGTTTCCATCAGCCTCACCTCCTTCTCCAGGATGGCCTGGTGCTTCTTCACCAGCTTGTCGGCCTCGGTGGAGAAGTTGTTCCTCTGGTTCTCCAGCTCTTTGTCCAGCTTCAGCTGGTGCTCGTCCATCTCCGCCTTCAGCTTGTTCTCCAGCCCCATCAGCTGTTTCTGGTGCTGCCGCCTCATCCGCTTGTACCCAGACATCTGCTCCCGCAGCGCTGAGCCCTGCTCGTGCTCCTGGATCTGCCGGGTCACCTGGAGGAGGGGAGGAGGAAATCAGTCCGTCACTGTTTATGTTCAGGTTCGTTTGACTGTGTGTGGCTTTAACTGAGAGGAAATAAAGGTTTCCTGTGTTTTTCAGCTTCTCTAAGTTAATTTCTCTGCCTTCCTCTTCCTTAAAAACAAAAATCCTGCCGAATATTTTTCAAATAAAGTGCCAACTCCCTCGTAAGAGGATCTGCTGAGTCATCTCACCAACGAGGCGGTTCTGATGGTGGCAAAGTGGTCTCTGTTGCGGTAGTACGCTCTGCGGCGTCCAGCTGACGGAGCCTGGGGTTGATCCATCTCTGGCTGGTAGGGGTCGTCGTAGATGTTATCCTGACCCTGAGCAGAGACGGGTCCATGTGAGGAGGTTTCAGATAAAAGTGTTAAATCGGTGTGACAGAGGAGGGTCAGGTGGAGGTTTTTACCGTGGGTCTGTGGATGATGGAGCTGTTGGAGGTGACGGTGTGCTCGCCTTCCTGCATCATGGCCATCTCACTGCTGCTGTCGTCAGAGGCGTCGGCGAGACTGTTGACCGAGCTGCTCTGGGAGCTGGCGGAGATGGACATGCTGGGCACGGACTGGGAGCTCTCCATGCTGTTCACGGTTCCTGTACGCAGCAGGTACTGCTCCACCTCCTGCTCCACACACACACACACACACACACCACCCTGATTTAACACAGTTCAAGCAGGAAGAGACAGATCATCAGTCCACTCCTTTCTTTCTCCTCCTGGGGACCCTCACCTCCTCGTCCTCCCCTCCCTCTGACACCGGGCCGTTCTGCTGGGTCTCCTGGAAGAGGATCTTCTTCATCTTGCGGTACTGCAGGTTGTCCAGCTCTCGCACCGCATCCTTGGTTCTTGCGATGAGGTCCATGATGACCGTCAGAGGACGCTCGCGGCACAAAAAGCGATGCTGTGAAGGGAGCAGCAGGTGAACACAGACATGTTTTGTATCTCCTGTAACCAGCCGTGTGTTAAAGTTTGCAAACGTCTGAGCGTGGGCGTATCCTCACATTCAGCAGCACGTCAGAGGTAGGCCGGTCCTGGGGAATCTTCTGTAGGCAAGAGTCGACAAAGTTGCGGAAGGAGTCAGACCTGCAGAGAAACGGGATCAGGTTAATTCACAGGTTTACGTCTGAACAGAGCTGTGAAAGCAGGAAAGTGTGACTCAGAGCTGCAGTGGAAAAATAAAAGCAGCAGAAACAGTTTCGTTGGAAAGGTTTGACACTATAATGAGAGCGGACAGCAGAGGAGGTGACACATGTACTCACCAGTGATTGGACTGAAGGACGGGGCTTTCATTCTGAGCGATGTGATATAAGGCACTCATAGCATTCATGTTGAACAGAGGGGGCTTCCTCTCAGCTGTGGGAAAAGCATCAGACTGTTAGTGTCAGATAGAAACACAGCAACACTCAGACAGGAGCTAGACAGCAGGTCAGTACCCAGCTCTATGGAGGTGATGCCCAGGGACCAGACGTCCACTTTGCCGTCGTACTGTCCTTCATCCATGGCCAGGATCACCTCTGGAGCCATCCTGAAAACACCAGAAACACCTCACCGTCAGCGTGTGTGTTTAGAGTTACGTAACTGAGGTTTGTCACCAATGAGGAGGGATGGGAACTGATAAGATTTTTTCAACACCGATTCTCTTATCAATTCCTGTTGTGAATTTTCTTGGTACAAAAAGTATCTTTACAGGTTTTCTGTGTCAACAACATTTAATTGAGTTTATACTGTAAGTGAATAAAATGTAACTGGTCCCTGAGTCTGGATATTTCTGGGCATAATTAAACAGAAACAGGTCAAAATTTCACACAATGTGACGTTGATGTTCTGTGTTGTAGTATATTAATAATCCAAGTAGGCCATCTAGTGTCTCAAAGTGGTTATAGCAATGGTTTAAGCTGTTTGGAACCTTTCCGTCAGCCATGAGCCTTTCATTAGCTTGTTAGCTTTAACATTTGAAATTCTCAGTATTTTTTACAAAGAGTTGATGTGATATGTTTCTGTGATGAAAGTTGAAATTCTATTCTGATGCTAACTGCTAGCATATCAATGCAGTTTCCCATATACGTTAGCATCAAGCTAGCTCTAGTTTGTTATTTTGGTAAATAAGGTGATTTATACCATGTTGAATGTACTGGATATGAATCTCCTGAGAGAGAGTGATGAACATTTCTTTATGAAGTCAGTTCTTCAGGAAAACTTCAAGCTGAAAATCCTGAATCAGAGTTTTCATGGGAAACGTTAGCTAACTGCTAAGCTAAGCTAGCTTCAGCAAACTAGTTGACGTAAGGCCCGGCGGCTCTGGCACAATGTAAAGAATTGATAAAGGAATCGTTAAGGACAAAGGCTAACGATATCGGTGGATTGAATAATTTCTGATCGATTCCCAACAGGAAGCGGTTTTTGATTCCCATCTCTACCAATGAGGAGCTGTAAATGATTTATTGGAAGCAGGTTTTGATTGAACACTCACCAGTAAGGAGTCCCTACGAAGGAGTTAGCTGGAGAAACGATGGAGGCAGAGCCAAAGTCCCCGAGTTTGACCTGACCCGGCTCCGTCAGGAGGATGTTTCCTGCTTTAACGTCCCTGCAGAATCAGAACCGTGATGGTTACAAGCCTGATAACTTCCTCTGACGTTAATTTACATGTCAGGATCCAACTGCGTGCAAACATCTCACCTGTGTATCATGTTGTGAGAGTGAAGATATGCTAATCCCTGCAGTGCACCATGGGTAATAGCAGCTATTTCGATTTCCTGGAGTGGCTTTTTGTGAACTGCAAAGACAAAAGGACAAATTTCAGCCACAAACAACAATTTGTCGACGGTTAAAGAAAACAAGCGAGAGTGCGTCGTGCTGAACTGACCTTCAAGGAGGTCTGAGGCGGAGCCGAGGCAGTACTCCATCACCAGCTGAGGGAGAAGCATTAAACAGTCAGGGTGCAGGTTACATTAACAAGGAGAAAGCTCATCATTACGCAGATGATTACAGGTGGGGTTAAAGGTTGGAGCTGGTTACACTTTGCTTTTTAACGCAGAGACAGGAGGAAACGTAGCCCATACGCACCCATGCTGTGTGCTCCTTCAGGTAACAGCCCAGGTACTCGATGGTGTTGGGGTGACGGAGCTTCTGCAGGAACTTCACCTCTTTGATGATGTCCTGCCATTTCTGAACAAACAGATAAAACCCTCTCAGTTCTTACATCCTGTGTCGTACTCTCTCCTCCTGTCAGCTCAGACACAGACACAAATCAGATTTATGACCTGATGTAACTAAAGCCTTTGAGGGGAGTTGAAAGCAGTCTGTGAGAGCACATCAGCTTTTCTTTTGGCTCATTTTCACCCGTATAAACCTTGATGGCTCTTTGTTACCCTGCTTTTATGAAACCCGCCCTGTCATTCTTCTTTGTTTCACGGTTTGGTAACACGTCTCCACAAACAGAAACGCTCCTAATCAAAGTGTGGAGTGGGAAAGCTTTTAGGTGACTCGTCTCGGGCTGTCAGGTTTTTTTCTGTACAGCTGCAGCGTGAGCGAACTCTGAAGCAGCTCCTCTGCTCTGGGTTCAGTTTGTTGCTCTTAAAGAATCAAACGTTACAGAAACACTTCTCCGGCTTTCCTGCCTGCCTCGCTGTTCATCTTTCTGTCACTTGTTGGTCTCACAACTTAAACTGTGAAGATTCCTGAGCGAGGACGGAGGGTTTCCACGCTCTGATAAAATGAGCTGTGTGAGTATTTTTACCTCGTTCGTCTGCTTGCCGCTGTACGACATCTTCTTGATGGCCACCACCTCATTGTTGCGCACATCTCGGGCCTGTGGGACAACAAACACACAGTTATTACTACAGATAACGTGCTAAATATTACCTAGCTTGACTCAAATAATCCTTTCTGCCAGAGGTGTCCCAGTCAGGTATTGATATCTGATATTGGATATCGGTCCAATATCAGCAAAAAAACAAGTATCGGTATCATATCGGAAGTGAAAATGTAATTTTCTCTGAAAGAACTAAAGAAAAAGTTTCATTATACATGGATGGAGTTAATATTGGGCAGGTTTCTGAGTTGAGGTTTCTGGGAATGATAATGGATGAAAATATGACATGGAAATCACATGTGTCATATGTTAAAAGAAAGTTGTCAAGGAATATTTTTATTTTGAATAAAGCAAAGGATGTTTTAGACTGCAAAGCAATGAGAGTGTTGTTCTGTTCACTCATACTGCCTTATCTGAGTTATTCTGCAGAAGTGTGGGGTAATACATATATGACTAATATAAAGCTTTTGTTTTTAATGCAGAAAAGAGCGATCAGAATCATTCACAAAGTCAAATTTAGAGAACACACCAATAGTTTATTTATTAAATCAGGGTTAGTGGAGCTTCCAGAGATAATAGAGATTCAGACATTACTAGTTTTGTTTAAAGCCAGAAACAGAGCTTTACCAGAAAACCTACAAAAGCTGTTTGTGTTTACCACAGAAGATCAAAATCAGAGAAGAAAAATTTGATTTTAAGCACCAAGTCGCTCGAACTACTCAATTGTAGGTGTAAAAATATTGAATTTTCAATCACGGGACTTTGAGGGTTGTGCAGAGACTGATCAATTTAAAAAAATGTATAAATGCAAAAAAAATGAGTCAATACACACTAGAAAATTAAATTGTATGTGATGCATGTTTTGAGATTTAAATTTGAAATTTTTGAGGGGTTCTTTATTTTATTGTAGGCTATTTATTTGTTTTTTGCTTGTTTTTGTTGTTAAAATCAATGACAGGTTAATGCTGTTGAAAATCAGCTGTATGTGAAGTCAGACCATCTGTTCTTTTTCAAAAAGTTGTTCAAGTAGAGGCAGACAAATATAAGAGACATTTCTCTTCACGCTAATCTTCTAATGTGCACCTGTGTATGGATTTGGTTGTCAGCTTTCATGTGTGGAACAAATAAATAAATAAATATCAGGACATCCCTACTTTTTGCTCGATAAAATATCATAGAAAGATCAACAGAAGAGAGACATCCAGCTTTTCCTGTGGTCACGTGATTCTGTGACTTTGTCTAAAACCTTATGACAGATTTCTTTTCTCAGAGTCTCGTCGTGCTCGTTATGGAGGAGCCCAAAGAGACAGAGAGACTTTCTGTGGTTGTAAACTTTATACAATGATCAGCTGTAACAAAACAACAACCTGCCTAAGGTCACAAACGTCCCCTTCCCATCAGACCAGTGCTGACCTGGTGTGACTCAGACCCCTCAGACCCCAGAGCATCCTGCACAGCCATGTGTGAAACGCAGATTAGAAATATGGACACATGTTTAAGAAGCCATGGAGTCCTCCAGGAGGAATCAGGTTCCTCTAATCCCTGACCCTGATTACAGAAACAAGGCGTCTTCATCACGTTTAAGGAATGAGATTTCTGGAGTAAGCTGGCTGTAACCGGGTCAGTGCCGTGCAGGGAAAGGACTGGGAGCTCTGACAGCAGCACCATCATCTCTGAGCGGATCTGTTACAGCACAGGAACCGGCGTCTCTCCAGAGCACAAAGTTCTCTCTGGTCTATTTTTACATCCTGCAGTTGTGGATATAAAAACATGAAGTCTCTTTGTCTCCTCCTGCACACTGAACACTTCTGTGACCACTTGGTGGAGCCAACAGGACGAGCGCTGTCAGTGGGCTGAGCGCAGAGACAGAACACTGTGATCCATTTCATCCAAACTGCATTACTCATTTTTTTGGTTAAGATGCTCATATATTCTCAAATCTATTCCAGCAGCTTAATCCTCCAAAAAGCTTAATCCTAAATCCTAAGTGATGCTGCAGCAGACAAAGTCAGGATGCACTGAGGCTGAGGTCAGCTGTACCCCAGATTGTAAACAACACAATGATGCAACAGAGTGCATTGTCTGAATATCACAGATTAACCCTTTACAGTCCTGCAACAATAAACGGAGGGTGTGTTTGCTTCTGGTGGGGCTGGTTTTCAATGCTTCATGATCCTGGGATCTCCATACTCTGAGATATACATGTCAATTAACCACAGTAATTAAAAACAGTAACAGAGTTCGTCATTGATGATACTGGTTTGACTGATTCAAGGGCACAAATTACATCAACACATCTTTATCAGATAGGGCTTCATTTATTTTTATGGTCTGTAAAAGAGCTGCAATGCATTATGGGCCATACGACTCATGAGCATCATTTTCTACTGAAATACTCTTGTTTACATCCAGTCACAGATAGAATTGGGGCATTTGGACGATGCTACATTCACCATATGACATCATACTTTGTGTGAATTGTATCATAGTGTTAATTTTCAGACATCCTCGCCCAAATTAATCGAATTAATCGAATTAATCGGTTGGGCCAATTAATCGGTCGGCCAAATTAATCGGTCGGCCGAATTAATCGGTCGGGCCGATTAATCGGTCAGCCAAATTAATCGGTCGTCCCGATTATGCCTGTCACCGCTTAATCATCATCGGCCAAAATATAGCAGATTATAAAAATTTTTGCTCTGTGGAGATTCTGTCACTCCTGTTCCTGTGTGTCTGTGTGTTTGGCTGCACGCTGCCCAAGTGCCCGCCCCCTCCGTCCACCATTATGTGATGTAAGACTATAGAATGACGTTTTAACATTGTGTTAGTTGCTTTTTTGTGAGATAAACAGAGATAAATGCTACTGTTACTTCACACGTCTACCATTATCTAACGTAAGACTATAATACAGTGTTTTAAGGACGTGTGAGTTGCTCATTGTGTGGTAACATTTTTAATTTTTTTTTATACTTACTGTGCTTTAAGTTTTGACTTCTTTACTTATTGTTGTGTTTACAGCTTGTTCTTGTTTATCATTGGTAAACACTACATTTCTTATGTAGACAGTTTTAAGTTCCTTGTTTTAATTTAATAGAGTTCTGTCTCTGTCTTGAATCATATGGGTATTGTAATGATTTGTGATTGTATACACTACATATCCTGTGTATATCAATGATTTTATTATACATATCAGCCGATGTATCCGATATTGGCTGATTTGTTGGATATCGGCTTTTTTTGGCCCCCAGTATCTGTATCGGCATCGGCCCCAAAAATCCCATATTGGTCGGGCTCTAATCCTCAGTCATGATTGGTCGATTAATGAAGTGAAAAGTTTGTAAAGACGTCTTTCCCCCAGCAAAGCTGCACTCCTTGTATGAAAGCAGCACTCCTGTTTAATTGATGCAAATAAATGCACATCTCTATTTCTGTAGCCGGTCTCTAATGGTCTTTTAAGGATCCTCTGAAACTCAGACCCTCAGTTTAACACAGTGGAGGTGTTAGTCTGCCACGCAGCCTGGAGAATAATTTACAGGTACAATGAAGCAGCTGAGTACAGTCGAGTTCCCGCTGTTTGTGTAATGAGGCTGGGGGACACTTTTTAAGATTCACAGCTACCTTCTCAAAAACAAAATGCAGATGAAGACGGATATTTCTGTCTTTCAGGAGCCCACACAAAATAACACCCAGGCCTCCTGGACTCAGAGTGCTTTTAAAAAGAACGGGCTTGAAAAACGGGTGAAAGATCAGACAGCTCCATTCCAGCAGAGGAGCGTCGCATCGCGCTGCTTTAGACTCGCTAGAAAAACAGAAAACTACCACCAGATCATTAGGTACAGGAACATACTCTAACTGCTGCTTAGAGCTGTATGCTCTGTCCTGAAACACTGCCTTTATTTTTTATTTATCTGTCTCTGCCGGGCTCATTCACGGACTGGCTGTGAGCCCTGTCTGTCTGAACAAAGGCAAACTGGGGTGAAAGGAAACAAAGAGACACGACAAACTAGAGGAAACTGAGAAACACTTCCAAATAAAGGTGAAGAAAACAGATTTTAAATGTTTAAATTCATCTGTGTTATGTTTATGAACGTGTATCTACCAACAAAAGCCAGACGTGACCTCAGGAAACACTCAGCCCTGAGTCTCAGAGACAGTCACATGAGGTCTTTCACTTTTTACAGAAGCTGTGAGACAAGACGAGCTCGTGAATTCAGATCCTGAAAGAGTTTAGAGCGAATTCTTGAGCCTTTCAAGCAAGCTAGCATCGCATGTATGGCCTCAATAAGATCATTAAGATTCATTCAGCGCTGTCATTGAAGACGGCATCAGTGTGAATGCCTGATGATCCACAATCCTTGACGACGTTAATGTTCCTAATGTTAATTAATCTGCATTATCAGGGAGCGAGCACCAGGCTGCGTGGAGCTTACATTTGATCATGGTGAAGTCAGGCACAGCTGGAGATACAGACACGCATGAACAGTCAAAATAACAACTGCCACAAGAGGTTAGAGGATGTGATGTCCCACTCACAAAGTAAACAGCCCCGAAGCTGCCGTGGCCGATCTCTCGGAGGTCTGCGAAAAGCTTCTCTGGATCATCTTTGCAAAAGAGGTCTGCCACGTCCGGGTCTTTCAAGTTGCCCGCCCGTGCACTCGAGGGCATGGCCAGGGCCTGGAAGACAGAGAGCTCAGATTAGTGCTGGGAGGTTAAAGGTCAGACAAGATGACATCATCAGGCCACAAGCGGACGCTGGTCGACTTGTGCATCGATGGCTCAGCTTGTTGTTAGACTGTATTTTACATAACTGCTGATTTGGATCAGGAGGAGCTGGTTTAAAAGTCACACAATAACAAAACAAAGCATCTCCTCTGTGTGTGTTTAAGTGTGTGTGAGGTGACTTTAGTCTGGAGGCTTTCTAGAGCAAATTCAGGAATGATTTTAGATCAGGGGTCTGCAAACTTTACTTTCATAAGAGCCGTTTTGCCTCAGCTCACCTGGATTACAGTCATTCAGGAGCCACAAAATCTACTTTATCTTCAAAACAAAGATGAAAAAGTAAAAAATTGTAAACATAGTAAAACTCGTCAAAAATGATCAAAACTAGTAGTCTTTTGTTTTTATAAAATTGTACATGTGATGTCTTGTTTTTCTTATAATTAATAAATTTGCAGATATGAATAGATATGAACAAATAAAATAAATTTGTAATATTATGCATTTCTTAAATTTGCAAAATGTATGAAATGTTAATTGGTTGCAAAATTTTTGCAAAATTTTAAGTGTCAAATTTTGCAAAATTAAAAAAAAAAAATCCCAAATTTTGAATTTTTAAAAATTTGCAAAAAAAAATAAAAATTCAAATAATTAGCAAAATTTTAGAAATTCAAAAAAGTTTTTTTTTTTTTTTTTTTTATAAATTTCAAATTTATTTTTAAAAAAATGTCCATTGTCAAAATATCTAAAAATGTAGAGCTTTATTGACAGAAGTGATGCATATTTAGCATAACAAAATGTTAACTCATGATTTTATTTAGTGTCGATGTCTTTAATTATCAATACCCTCTGTAAGAAAAACAAAAATTCTTTATTCAATAATATTTTTAAAGCTACAAGGAGCCACTGCAGGGGAGTCAAAGAGCCGCATGAGGCTTCAGAGCCGCAGGTTGAAGACCACTGGTTTAGATCAATGCAGAAGTATTTACCTGCATCTTTTCTGAAACATCACCTGAAACTGTAGAAACAACAACCTGAGCTTCTCAGAGGCAAAACCAAGTCCTTTTCAGCTGAAGCCCTCTGATTGGATGGATTATGAAGAAATGTAACAGGCCAGTTTCCTGTGTTTGGCCAAAGCAGAGTCTACTGGATTAAATCCAAACTATTAGTCATTTAAACCCCAAAATGTGAAACAGCAGGCCCAGGTTTTCACACCAGAACGCTCATTTTACAGCAGCTGAAATGCTCATTTTGAGAGATGTGTTAAAACGCCTGGCATTCTCTGAGGATAGCAGCTCCTGTGTAAAGAGTTATGCTAACAGCACAAGCGCTTGGTGTTAAGTTGTTATAGGCTGTGAATTCATTCTGTTTTGAAGGATTTTCCACTTCAGTTGGACAGAAAACCATCTAATTAATGTGTTAAACACCCTGGAAGATGCATTCTCCTGCTCTGGAAAAATGACCTATTTACAGAGCCCTAAAATCAGCTTCCCTGCTACTCCACATGTACGGTGCATTTCTTAGAAACTCACGCTATTTCAGGAATGTCATGACTGGTTGATTCTGAGCCCAGAGTTACCCTATGGATATGCAGAAAGGCCTTTATCTCCCACAGCTGATCTATGTAGGACAGCAACCAGCTGAGATGTTATGACATTAGCACATGAAACAGTCATGGAGACGCTGTGAGAAAATGGAGGGTTTGGCTCCAAACAGCAGGAGAAAGAACAAAAAGGCAGAGAGAGGAGTGATGTGGGGGGAGACGAAGCCTCTTCCCTTTAATGTCTCAACCATGAAGGTTGACATGAGACCGTAGAGAACAAGATGACTCATTTTATGATCTGTAAAAGACCAGCACAAAGACTGAAAAATGTCTGAGGATGGATTTAGACCGTGAAGAACTTTTCGCTTTTAATCCAGAGAAATTCTGATAATCTGACCATTGTTTGGTCACCAAACTGGAAATGTCTCATTCAGACATAAAGAATAACCTCCATTGAGAATTTAAGACAGTTAACAAATAACCTATTTTCTCTACTCTGATTAAAAACTCCTCCCTTTTTAATGTCTTATTTTCGACTGTGCTTAGAAATTTCTTTCAGGCCTTCATTAAACATCTTTGTTCAGGTCATGTTCTGTAGTCAAAGGGTGGGGCTGTGACGCCATGTCAAACTCTGATGTCTAGCAAAGAACCAGGAAATCATAACAGCTCCTTGACATAAGGTCCAATCTGCTTCAAATTTCACAATCTGTGGTCAATGTTCACCTACTAACACATCTATGAGCTCCGTTATTTATTCTCTCATCGCTCCACCCTCTGGAAATGAATGATGGTCACAGCAATACCTAGTGGTCAGAAGCAGTACTGCAACTTATTGGCTATTTAAAATACCCCATGTTTGCTTGCTGTAGGGGCAAGACCTCATCTTCATGTTTTTTTTACTGAGGCAGATCTTGCAGCATGCGTGGTGGCCGTAACATGCCCCGACAGGCGCATGGAGAAAAGGGCCTGTTTATCACTGCTCCTGGCTTTAATACCTGCCAAATACATATATGTATATACCTGTATATATAATACATGTACTTATACATGTTTATATATATATGTTATTATAACATATATTTTAGATCTGTGATATTTTCATCATTTGGGGCGACCATCTGTCATATGGGGTAACCAACAATTGGCTTAACTTTACTAAATTCAAAACTAAATATTCATCTGTTTTGGCATAAATATGAATCAATAGTATGTCTGTGTCTTTTTAATTCAACTTAAAACACACTAAAATCTCTTAATTTGTGTTTTTGCATGAATGCATATGTACTCTACATTCCAAATGTTTGATCAATGGCCAAATATACCCTTATTTTTAGTATTTTAAAATTGGCTTGTTGAAAAGATCCGTCAATGACCCAGCTACATGTCATATTGAGGGGGAAAATGTGGAAAAGTGGACGTTATTATTTCCAAAAGTGGACATATCAAGTGAAATATAAAGGTTAAAGAGTGGTTTTATCATGAAGCCAAAAAGAAATACAAGACTACCTTAACACAGATGATCACAGCACAGCAGAAAACAGCAGAAGTGTAGTCCTTTACCATCCAACTCAAATCAAAGAAGGGTAAAAATAAACCCGAGCTGAGCATCCAATCATGTGACCAGAATCAGCCCCCTGAATGTGATCTCAGCCTACACGCTGAGCCGGGGTTATTGACAAACGCAGCATCACTTTATAATGGGGTTAATGTAGCTGCTCATCCTTGAGTGTCAGCTGGAGCCCTGAGGAGAGCCGCCATCATAAAAGGGCCTCTGTGGCTCCATGAATGCACTAAAACGGGCCTCAGGGTCCCTGTTTAATGCTGGCTGCTGTGTGTAAAAGTGCTTGTAAATCTGTGCTAGACGAGAAGACATATTCCCACCCTCCCACTCTGACCCAGAGTTCTCTTCGGTACCCAGTGAACCAGTTTCCAATCTTATATTATGTGACGATGTTCAAGGCGAAGCAGCAGCAGACGCCTGCAGGCAGCTACTGTGTCTACAATCACAAGAAAAACATCCAATCTCTGAAATGTGGAAGACACTGGTGTGTGTTAGTTTACACGAACAACAATGCAGGCGTTTCAGATACAAAAGGAAGAAAAGGGTCATCCTAATAACCTTCACTACTGATCTGATTCAGGGCAAATAAAATGTAACAATACATTTCAATCATTGGTTTCTGTTACTCTTTTAAGAGTTTAGAAATTTCATAAACCCAGTTTGTTCATATCAAAATGCCTGTCCACCATTTCTTAAATCCTCAGGTCCATGAGCAAAGAAGAGAACACAAATCATCATGGGGCGTCTATTTCAGTCACTTTCCAAGTAACTGAGTTTTTCCTTGCAAGTTTAAACACAAAGCAAAGTCAGTTTCCATTACTCAACAGTGGAAAAACAAACGCATCTTCAATAGTTAAATTTAAAGGTAAAGTAAGACTCAAAGGCAGGCATGGAAAGGGGAAATACTGTGTCAATTTATCCTTAAATAAAACAGAATAAATGACTTGAAATGTGGTGCATCATCAGCATCAAAGACCAAGATAACATGGCTACAGTCAGCTACAACTTACAAACAGCTTTGCATAACAGTAGCTAGCTGTTGTCAATGTTTATTTCTGGAGCTTTCACAGACGTGAAATCATTTTTAGAATAACAGCACCTCTAAAAATGTAACTGGAGGTTTCTGCGCTGGGTAACAGACAATACGGTTATAGAAAAATCATATTATATTTTACAGATTTTAAATGTAACTCGTCAATCTTTGTGAACAAAGTGCATCGAACTTCATCCAAATGATGACATTGAATATTGCGTCCCTTATGCTGCCAACTGTCAGTGAGCCAATCCTATGGGAGCAAACAAGGTGAGAGCACAATACTTTTCAGTGTTCAGACAGATGGCATGACTCGTAAAGCAAACAACGTCTATATATAACACTGAATCCCTCCAGACCTGTTTAAATAGAAAATAAAGATGCACGAGATGCGAGGCGTTGAATTGAGAGTTTACATAAGCATTACATCAACCCTTTCCTCCAAACAGAAAGCTCAGGTCTGTAAAGTAAGATGTGTCTGAAGAAACACCAAAAACATCCTCCTCTACATCCTGTTGGGAAGCCTCATCAACAGAAACCAGTATCATCCATCTGACAATAAGAGATCTGACCTGCAGTCTCAAACTGGTAGAAACTGAACAGATATGTACGTCGAAATGTTTAAATTGTAGATCCATTGTTTAATATGTAACCTGCATTACATAAAAAAGGTGAGTGCAAGGGCAGATTTGAAGCTGTTTTTCACTTGTCAAAGGTTTCAGATGCTGAAAAATGATGCTAAATATAAAGCGATCTGTAGACGACAGGAAAGCTAACGGAGTTATCATTGTGCAGAAAAAACAGAGTTCTCACAAACAAACTGAATAAACTCACAGGACAGTTTTTTAAATAATATTTGCAGTGAGAAGTCTTTTGTTTTTTGTTACTCGCTAAATTACGACAGTGATATATTAGCCTTCTAACAGTTGATGTAGTGTCAAATCCGGCTAACTTAAAAAAATAGGTACAAACTCAGCTTATTCAAATAAGCACCTTTAAAGTTTGGCTCATAAATATTCAACAAAAAACCCTTTCAACTGAAATTCTTCGTAACAAATGAAAAACACACAAGCCCTAAGTTTTAAAAAGGGAAAGCTAACTAAGTGAGCTAGCTCTAGAGCTAACCCGATGTAGCATCACTTACCGCGGCTTATTGAGGTTCCGCTGGGGAACGAAAAACAACTGTTAGCAGCAGAGCTAGCGTGCCTCAATCCTCATATCCTGGGTCTCTTCTCGTTAGATAATCAACACTTTGCTCGGCCCATAGTTACGTGAGTCCCTCCTGGTTTAAGTGCGTCAGTTAAATAAATCAACACTTTCTAAATCGCGGAACTCGGAGCTCGCCTGTGTCCCTCTGCCGTTACTGGGTGACTAGCCTCGGCTAATTGGCTATCTTAGCTTTGATAGCTTGAAAGCTAACGTTAACATTAGCTATTCAACGGGGTGTGGCTGATGTTTGTCCGCGGTGCTCCACTTTCAAGCATAATGCCCCGCTACACTATGGTAATTAAAATAAACTAGTAAAATTTGTCCTATTGTCTGCGCCCCATCCTGAGGTCGGACTTGCTTCCCGGACCGTTTTTGTTCTTGCTAAATACAAGATGGCACAGACTGGAGGGGCGGGACTCAAGTGTTGACCGGAAACTAATTTGTTCTATTTCCAGTGAGGTTTCTATGGAAGCCCGTTCCTGATAGGTAAAAAAAGGTAAATATGTCCCAATAACAGTAAATGGATACTTTTATTTCTGTTTGTGTATAGGGGCAGGTTCTCCTGTTTTTTTATTTTTTTATTTTTTATTTTTTATTTTTTTAACCATGCCTCGTAGATTCCCTTTTCACAAATGAAGCGGTATGAATAAAATGACCTAGATAACGTAAGTGATGTAGTGCAGAGCCTCTCAGGCAGGGGTCTGCAACCTTTACTTTCATAGGAGCCATTTTACCTTAGCTCACCTGGATTGAAGTCATTCAGGGGCCACATAATGTATCATGTGATGACTTAGGTTTTTATTTGTAATAAATTTCCAAAAGTTTGAAAAACTATGAAATTTGAAAAATTTGCACAACTTCAAAAAACTTCTGTGATTTAAAAATTTGCAAAAATTTGAAACAAAAAATGGCATTTTTTTTTTAAATTGGAAATTTCAAAAAATTTGCAAGAGTTCAAATAGTTTTTAAATTTCAAACATTTGCACATTTACAAAAAAATTTGAAATGTATTTTTTCTTGATATTTCTGAATTTTTGGGAAATTAAAAAAAACATTTTTTTTTAAATGAACTTTCAAAAATTTGGAAACAATTTTAATTTCATAAAACTTTGAAATATATTGTAAAAAAGATGAAATTTTATAAATTTGCCAAATTTTAAAGTTTGTAAAGCATACCTAAAATTGATGACATAATATCTCTCTCAACTCATCTTTTTTTTTTTTTTTTTTTTTTGCTTATGTACTGCTAAATAACAGTAATATCCTCTTTAAGAAAAATGAAAACTCTTTTTTTCCAATAACATTTTTAAAGCTACAAGGAGCCACTGCAAAGGAGTCAAAGAGCCGCATGAGGCTCCAGAGCCACAGGTTGAAAACCCCTGCTCTAAGGCTTGCTGTAATGTTCATTCTAACAAGACCTATAAATTTCATCCAGATTTCATTTACGCATAGTATACACTGGTAATGTTAATGTTCCATAATGATGACTGGACCAAAAACATTCCATAGACATATTGTAACCAAAAAATAGATACTACTTTGGATTCCAGCTCCGAGCCTTTAAATCAGCAGTAAATTAAAGTCTTGGTATGGTTTCGTTCTCTCCCTTTTTGAGATATCTGTTATCAGTTGGATAAGCTTTAGCTTAAAGGTTTGATGTTTGAAATAAGAAACAAACTGTCAACACTTCTCTTGTAAACTTTTTTTAATCTTGTAAGCTCAGTGACTTTTTTAGGCTACCACATCCAGGAGCTTGATTTTGATATGATTTTTGGAAATATTGTTTTTTTTTGTATCATCAGGAATCCTAAATAAAGCTGCTGGTGTCAGTGCAGTCTGGTAGTGATATGGTGACATCTAGTGGCCAACCTGTGTACTGCTATTCATTGTCGCAAACCTTTTTCTTCCCATTACAGAATAAATCACAGGTAATACGTTCATATACATGCACATCGTCATGTTTTGTATAGGAATTAAAATAAATGAGAATTATATATTGTATTTTTTATCATTAGAATGCGACTTTTACTTTTTAGTACCCGTGTTTCTCAAAATGTGTATGTATGCCTGAGTTGAACCATATGCTGATGTCTCATTGTGTTATTACATTATAAGATGTAAGTTCCTTTGTCTCAGTTTAACTCTGGAAACCAAACCAACATTATTGAAAAAGAAAGAGGCATTAAAGTGTATTTACAAACCATTTTTATTGCACCTTCCAGCAATGCAACAACCGTATAAACAAACACCCAGGAAACAGTTCTCTTGTATATTTACATTATTAACACAGTGCAAAACTTTTAATAACATGTGCTTATGAATTCATCAGTATTAGAAATCAGAGTCTTTATCAGAGTCCACGTTAGTCCACCTCCTCAATGGTGGGCCCCTGGGAGCCGGCTCTGGCCTCCTCCCTGCAGCTACTTGCAGGAGCTCCACCCTGATACAGCTTGCTGATGATGGGGTTACACACTTTCTCCAGCTCTTTCTGATGGTGCTGGTACTCCTCTTTCTCAGCCAGCTGGTTGTTCTCCAGCCAGGCGATGATCTCCTCACACTTCTGGATCACCGTCTTCTTGTCCTCCTCACTCATCTTGTCCTTCAGGGTCTCATCCTGCACGCTGCTCTTTACGTTAAAGACGTACGACTCCAGGGAGTTCTTGGCAGAGATTTTCTCCCTCTGCAGGTCGTCCTCAGCTTTGTATTTGTCTGCATCCTGCACCATCCTCTCGATCTCTTCTTTGCTCAGGCGGCCCTTATCGTTGGTGATGGTGATCTTGTTCTCTTTGCCCGTGCTTTTGTCCACTGCGGAGACGTTCAGGATGCCGTTGGCGTCCACGTCGAAGGTGACCTCTATCTGAGGGACCCCACGAGGAGCTGGTGGGATTCCTGTCAGATCAAACTTGCCCAGCAGGTTGTTGTCCTTGGTCATGGCTCTTTCACCCTCGAACACCTGGATGAGGACTCCAGGCTGGTTGTCGGAGAAGGTGCTGAACACCTGGGTTTGTTTTGTGGGGATGGTGGTGTTGCGTTTGATCAGGGCGGTCATCACTCCTCCAGCTGTCTCAATCCCCAGGGACAGAGGAGCCACGTCCAGCAGCAGCAGGTCCTGAACCTTCCCAGAGGTGTCACCTGAGAGGATGGCGGCCTGCACGGCAGCACCGTAAGCCACCGCCTCGTCTGGGTTGATGCTCTTGTTCAGCTCCCTGCCGTTGAAGAAATCCTGCAGCAGTTTCTGGATTTTGGGGATCCTGGTGGAGCCTCCCACCAGAACGATGTCTTGGATCTGGGCCTTGTCCATCTTGGCGTCTCTCAGAGCTTTCTCCACCGGCTCTAAGGTTCCCCTGAACAGGTCGGAGCACAGCTCCTCGAAGCGAGCTCTGGTGATGGAGGTGTAGAAGTCGATGCCCTCGAACAGCGAATCGATCTCGATGCTGGCCTGGGAGCTGGACGACAGGGTCCTCTTGGCCCTCTCACAAGCTGTGCGCAGCCTCCTCAAGGCTCTCTTGTTCTGGCTGATGTCCTTCTTGTGTTTCCTCTTGAACTCCTCCACAAAGTGGTTGACCATGCGGTTGTCAAAGTCCTCTCCACCCAGGTGAGTGTCTCCAGCCGTGGATTTCACCTCAAAGATACCGTCTTCAATGGTCAGGATGGAAACGTCAAAGGTGCCTCCGCCCAGGTCAAAGATCAGGACGTTACGTTCTCCTGACTTGCTTTTGTCCAGGCCGTAGGCGATGGCGGCGGCCGTGGGCTCGTTGATGATCCTCAGGACGTTCAGTCCTGCGATGACACCTGCGTCTTTGGTAGCCTGCCTCTGGGAGTCGTTGAAGTAGGCGGGGACTGTGATGACTGCGTTGGACACTTTTTGACCCAGGTAGGCCTCAGCGATCTCCTTCATCTTCACCAGGACCATGGAGGAAATCTCCTCAGGGTAGAAGGCTTTGTCCTCCCCTTTGTACTCCACCTGAATTTTGGGCTTTCCTC
Source organism: Halichoeres trimaculatus (assembly GCF_033239565.1). Lineage (NCBI taxonomy): Eukaryota > Metazoa > Chordata > Actinopteri > Labriformes > Labridae > Halichoeres > Halichoeres trimaculatus. The sequence goes on along the minus strand of NW_027437198.1, from coordinate 27,961,854 downwards.
CTTCTCCCGTCACCTTGAAGGGCCAGTGCTTCATGTCGCTCTGCACCACCGGGTCATCCATCTTCCTCCCAATCAGTCTCTTGGCATCAAACACCGTGTTACTGGGGTTCAGGGCCACCTGGTTCTTGGCTGCGTCCCCAATCAGCCTCTCAGAGTCTGTGAACGCCACGTAGCTGGGGGTGGTCCTGTTGCCCTGGTCGTTGGCGATGATTTCCACTTTTCCATGCTGGAAAACCCCCACACAGGAGTAGGTGGTGCCCAGGTCGATGCCGATCGCTACACCTTTAGCTGAAGACATTTTCTCTCTCAATGATCACCTGTAGAAAAAAAGTTCAGTCAATGTTTAATGAAGGAAACATCAACACAAACAGTCACAGCTCACATACTGCAGTCAGGTTTACTATCGTTAGTCTGAGACTGAAAAATAATTTAGGCAAAAATACACAAAAAACTTTAAAGATGTGCTTCACTTTTGTGTCAAATTACTCCACTAAAATTATCCCAAAATAAAAGTCCTACGTGTTTTTTTTTTTGTTTTTTTTTAAAATACTACTATTACTAATATTACAGTTTTGTTCTTTTAAAGTTCGTTATCAGTTAAACAGAAGAAGTGAACTTACAGTTTGGAGCTGAATGTTGTGTATCGTGAAGAGAGCTGGTTTTCTTCGTCCTCTCTGGGTCTCTCTGCGGTCTGCTCCGTCTCTGAGTCTGTCTCTGAATCTGTCTCTGAGTCTGTCTCTGTCTCTGCTCTCCGACCTGACGCTTTTTATCCGTGGAGGCTGACCGTCTGGCAACTTCGAGACGTTTCGCTCAGCGAATAGTGGAGCTAGCTTCCGTGTTATGAACCACATCCTGTTACGGATTTCAAAATAAAACAAAAATCTGAGAACACATACGGCGGTTGAATGGGAATAACGCGCATTCGTCTTATTTTGAAAAGCAGAGACGACACAATCAGCCACACTTGATGCAGCTTTGAACGAACTCTCTAGAAGCAGACGGAAGTTGCTGGAAAGGTGGAGAAAATCTGAGAAATAAAACCTAAAGGAATTAAAAAAATCATTTTAATGCTTTCTACAAGTTTGGCACAGTTAATATTAGATGTCATAAAACATATTCACAGTAAAATAACCGAAAAGGGCAACGTTTGGGAAATGTGGAAACCGTATAACGAGAAAATAACTCACAACAACATAATATATTCTCTAAATGATCGTATTTCTCCGTTTTAATCGTGGAATTGTCGTCTTTTTTGTTTCTTGGATGATAAACCTGGTCTTATTGTTTTGCAAAGTGTAACATCTGTTGATTGTGAACACATTTTCTAACATTTTGGTAAAATATGTTACACAATGTGTCAAATTATAAGATGAAGTTCTAAAAATGTCTTTGAGTAAATATGAAAAAGTATTATTAATGTCATTAGGAATGATAAGAACATTTTTAAAGCATTTAAATTATCATTTTAGAAAGCTAGAAACATGAACTTTACATGGTTTGACATTTTAATGTCAGTTTAACACCACTATCAGCCATTTGTGCATTCGGCAATAACTAACCAAAGCATTAACTAATTTGCTGAGTAAAAGTAACATACATACAGATCGAAATCACATTACGTAAACTAGCATTAAACTAGCATTAAACTAAATGTTAGTTTTACTTTTATTAACTGGTTAAAGAAAACATTCAGCCCTATTTCAAGTTTAATTCTTTAAATGTATCTTGATCAGATACTTCTAAAATATTCTCCATCTTTCCAGCAACTTCCGTCTGATTCTAGAGAGTTCGTTCAAAGCTGCATCAAGTGTGGCTAATTGTGTCGTCTCTGCTTTTCAAAATAAGATAGATGTGTGTTATTCCCCTTCAACCACCGTATGTGTTCTTAGAAGTTTGTTTTATTTTGAAATCCGTGAACGGGATGTTAGTCCTAACACGAACGTTATCTCCACTATTCGCTGAGCGAAACGTCTCGAAGTTGCCAGACGGTCAGTACCACGGATAAAAAGGGTCAGGTCGGAGAGCAGAGACAGACTCAGAGACGGAGCAGACCGCAGAGAGATCCAGAGAGGACGAAGAAAACCAGCTCTCTTCACGATATACAACATTTAGCTCCAAATTGTAAGTTCACTACTTGTTTTTTTTTTCTTATTTTGAGCTAACTAAAAAGAACAAAACTGCAATATTAGTATTTACATAAAAACACGTAGGACTTTTATTTTGGGATAATTTTAGTGGAGTAATTTGACACAAAAGTGAAGCAGATCTTTAAAGTTTTTTGTGTATTTTTGCCTAAATTATTTTTCAGTCTCAGACTAATGATAGTGAACCTGACTGCAGTATTTGAGCTGTGACAGTTTGTGTTGATGTTTCCTTCATTAAACATTGACTGAACTTTTTTTTCTACAGGTGATCATTGAGAGAGAAAATGTCTTCAGCTAAAGGTGTAGCGATCGGCATCGACCTGGGCACCACCTACTCCTGTGTGGGGGTTTTCCAGCATGGAAAAGTGGAAATCATCGCCAACGACCAGGGCAACAGGACCACCCCCAGCTACGTGGCGTTCACAGACTCTGAGAGGCTGATTGGGGACGCAGCCAAGAACCAGGTGGCCCTGAACCCCAGTAACACGGTGTTTGATGCCAAGAGACTGATTGGGAGGAAGATGGATGACCCGGTGGTGCAGAGCGACATGAAGCACTGGCCCTTCAAGGTGATGGGAGAAGGAGGAAAGCCCAAAATTCAGGTGGAGTACAAAGGGGAGGACAAAGCCTTCTACCCTGAGGAGATTTCCTCCATGGTCCTGGTGAAGATGAAGGAGATCGCTGAGGCCTACCTGGGTCAAAAAGTGTCCAACGCAGTCATCACAGTCCCCGCCTACTTCAACGACTCCCAGAGGCAGGCTACCAAAGACGCAGGCGTCATCGCAGGACTGAACGTCCTGAGGATCATCAACGAGCCCACGGCCGCCGCCATCGCCTACGGCCTGGACAAAGGCAAGTCAGGAGAACGTAACGTCCTGATCTTTGACCTGGGCGGAGGCACCTTTGACGTTTCCATCCTGACCATTGAAGACGGTATCTTTGAGGTGAAATCCACGGCTGGAGACACTCACCTGGGTGGAGAGGACTTTGACAACCGCATGGTCAACCACTTTGTGGAGGAGTTCAAGAGGAAACACAAGAAGGACATCAGCCAGAACAAGAGAGCCTTGAGGAGGCTGCGCACGGCTTGTGAGAGGGCCAAGAGGACCCTGTCGTCCAGCTCTCAGGCCAGCATCGAGATCGATTCGCTGTTCGAGGGCATCGACTTCTACACCTCCATCACCAGAGCTCGCTTCGAGGAGCTGTGCTCCGACCTGTTCAGGGGAACCTTAGAGCCGGTGGAGAAAGCTCTGAGAGACGCCAAGATGGACAAGGCCCAGATCCAAGACATCGTTCTGGTGGGAGGCTCCACCAGGATCCCCAAAATCCAGAAACTGCTGCAGGATTTCTTCAACGGCAGGGAGCTGAACAAGAGCATCAACCCAGACGAGGCGGTGGCTTACGGTGCTGCCGTGCAGGCCGCCATCCTCTCAGGTGACACCTCTGGGAACGTTCAGGACCTGCTGCTGCTGGACGTGGCTCCTCTGTCCCTGGGGATTGAGACAGCAGGAGGAGTGATGACCGCCCTGATCAAACGCAACACCACCATCCCCACAAAACAAACCCAGGTGTTCAGCACCTTCTCCGACAACCAGCCTGGAGTCCTCATCCAGGTGTTCGAGGGTGAAAGAGCCATGACCAAGGACAACAACCTGCTGGGCAAGTTTGATCTGACAGGAATCCCACCAGCTCCTCGTGGGGTCCCTCAGATAGAGGTCACCTTCGACGTGGACGCCAACGGCATCCTGAACGTCTCCGCAGTGGACAAAAGCACGGGCAAAGAGAACAAGATCACCATCACCAACGATAAGGGCCGCCTGAGCAAAGAAGAGATCGAGAGGATGGTGCAGGATGCAGACAAATACAAAGCTGAGGACGACCTGCAGAGGGAGAAAATCTCTGCCAAGAACTCCCTGGAGTCGTACGTCTTTAACGTAAAGAGCAGCGTGCAGGATGAGACCCTGAAGGACAAGATGAGTGAGGAGGACAAGAAGACGGTGATCCAGAAGTGTGAGGAGATCATCGCCTGGCTGGAGAACAACCAGCTGGCTGAGAAAGAGGAGTACCAGCACCATCAGAAAGAGCTGGAGAAAGTGTGTAACCCCATCATCAGCAAGCTGTATCAGGGTGGAGCTCCTGCAAGTAGCTGCAGGGAGGAGGCCAGAGCCGGCTCCCAGGGGCCCACCATTGAGGAGGTGGACTAACGTGGACTCTGATAAAGACTCTGATTTCTAAAACTGATGTATTCATAAGCACATGTTATTAAAAGATTTGCACTGTGTTAATAATGTAAATATACAAGAGAACTGTTTTCCTGGGTGTTTGTTTCTACGGTTGTTGCATTGCTGGAAGGTGCAATAAAATGGTTTGTAAATACACTTTAATGCCTCTTTCTTTTTGTTTTTTTATTCATCGATATCATGTATGGTTGGTTTCTAAAGTTATAATGAAACATAAGAACTTTTCTGGATGAACTTTACCTTTACAGATTTTCAGCTCTAATAATAGAAACAGATAAAAACACTTGACTGTGATGCACAGGTAGAGAAAACAGAAAACATCAAGGTAAGTTGTTTTTCAGCTTATGGTTTCCCATTTGTTGATTTTTTTTACACAGAAAATGTTTCCATCACTCCCAAAGATGCTTGTTTTACATATATTTTTCTGCATCATCAGGATTCCTAAATAAGTCTGCTGGTGTCAGTGAAGTCTGGCAGTGACATGGTGACATCTAGTGGCAGATTTAAGTACTGCAACCCACTGTTGCAAAGCTTTTCCTTCCATTTACAGCATAAAAACATTTTTCATATTCATGTTCTGTAAAGGAGTAAGTACAGAAAAATTATATTATTATATTTCTGCATCACTTAAAGGTGAAGTTAACTTTTTATCACCTGGTTTCTCACAAATTTATATGCACGCTTTAGTTGAACCATGTGCTGATGTGCTGCTAAAACATAACTAACTTACATGGTATATTGAATAAATGCAAGTTGAAACATGAAAAGCTTTTTAGGAATATTTGAAAACTATTTTTATTGCACCTTTAGCAATGCAACCACATATAACACACAGTTTTTGTATTTACGTCACTGATACAAAAGGGAAAGGCTGTTCTCTGTCGACTAAAACAAATCGAAGGGAAGTGAGGATGTAATTTTGGAGCTTTAGGATTCAACCTATGGAAGCTCATTTCTTCCAAGTTAAGAAATAAAAAAAAAAAACTTAAAAAATTTTTCATGCGCATTTAGTTTCATAAAGATAAAATCTTAACTTGATTTCTGGCCTTTAAGAGCGCCCGTTCACACTGAGCTGAATAACTGATGGATGATTCATTAATCTGAGGAAGAAACTGTTTGTAAATCTGTTCTTTGTGTTGAAAACCTGCTGCTCTTTGTTTCCACACAGCCTCAAAGAAAAACCAGCGCTGAAACTGAGAGCATTACATTGATGTGACAGAGAGCTCAGATGGAAACAGTTCATATTATTCATACATGAATGCATTAATAGAAGCTACCGGAGCTGAAATATTATACATATTCAGTGTTTGATGTTTTCATGGAAGCTGTGACACAGATGTCTCCATAAACAACAGAATTGAACGTGGGACAGAGCGACAGAATCCAATGAACAGGTTTTTTTGGGTTCACATACGTGTTCCTGTGTTTCAGTCAAAATATCAACGTTTGGTGTTTGTTTGTCGTCTGGGGTCAAATTTGACGTGACTAAAATCTGTTATTAAACACTGAGTAAAAGCTGTTTTACCTCTTTGAACCAAGGGTTTATGGGTATTTCATTCACATGCACAAAGGGACTTCATTAACATGGACTCATGGAGAGGGAGAAAGCTGCTGGGTGTTTAATACTTTGCTCAGAGGCACTACTGCCACCCCTGATGATAAATCACTGAATGGACAGAAGAAAGTTTATTTTCAGGTCTGAACATGTTTCAGGTGTTTTCGGTCTCTTCCACAACATTTTTATCTCCTACATTTAATCACTACGATTACATGCAGGGGTTAGAGCGTCTTCTTGGTATCTCAGGAACCGCTTTAGCTTGGCTTGGATCGTATCTTTTTGATCGACATCAGTCTGTTCACGTGAATTATGTATCTTCTGCAGTATGGAGTTCCTCAAGGTTCAGTGCTCGGACCGACTCTTTTCATCTTGTATATGCTTCACACACAGTTTCCTGTATCCTTCTTCACTGCAGCAGATCTTACCTGGTGCAGCTGAGTCGACCGTACGTTGGGAAGATGAGGCCGTGCTGGATGGTTTGAAGCTTTGGCGAGGCCATGAGAGACTTCCTGTGTGAGCTGTGAGCTCTGCTATTGGCTGAAATCTGTGACCGTAAACACATGGATCAGGTTTTGTTTAGGGGACATCTGGCCGTTTATGAATACATTCAAATTTATGTAAAATAAACATTTGTGGATCTAACTTTCTAATTTATTAACTGCTGTGTTTTCTTTCTATCACTGGTTGTTTTCTAAGTGATCACTTTCGAGGCCCCTGTGGACCCAGACTGGGGCCCGTCTCAGCTGGAGCCCTGAAGGCAACACGTGAAATGGGTTCCCTGTTCAGTCCCCAAACAGAGCGATCCAACAAAGCAGCTCTGACACAGAATCAGTATTACATTTAACTCTGCTTTGAGAAGCCATTACCTTGGCACGGATGAGACAGCTTTATTTAATCTCCAAGCTGCCAGCCCCGTCCCTTCCCAGACTGGCACAGCAGGTGCTTGTTCATTGGGTCTGCAGGAGCTGGCGTGAGTCAGGAAATGTGATTATATCTGGAGGCCTGAAAAACCTGGAAGAGCAAAGTTCAGACAGATGCTCGTCTGCACAGGCGGCGGCGTCAGAGGCCACTTTCTGCAGAATATGCACTGTGAAAAAAAACTAATTTAATGGTTCATAACTCTGCTTTATTAGAGTAGTTTTTCAGTTTTTCAAATATAGTGTATGAATTTGTAAAATTACAGAAATTATCTGTAAAATAACCTGAGAGTTTTTTAAGTGTTATGCCAATAATAACATAGTATGTTTATTTCTCATATTTAATGAAAAAGTTCTGTTTTATCATTTCTGCTCTCTTTAATCACAATCAGATTGATGTAAAATGACTAAGTATCTGTAACTAAATTCGTTGCTCATTTTGTAAGGGTTTGTGTCCATAATAATAATCTAATGTTTTTAACTGGAATTTTCAGGTAAATCTTATTAGTTTTATTAAACATATGCAGCTGCTTCCTGTTCCCTTCTCACTCAATACAGAACAATCTGCTCCTCTCCTTGAAACACTTTTCTTTCAGGCGTCCTGGGTCACTTTGTCCTCCATCAGTTTGTTTCCTAAATTTTCTTTTTTCCTGTCATTCACTGCAAGGCCATTTTTGTTGTAAGAGAGCTTGTAACCATGAATGAGGAGGGAACGCTGTGGATGTGAGATCCTGTATAGGGGAAACAGCATGTCTGTGCTCCACGGCACGGAACAGCTGTCTGTGCTCCACAGCGCGGAACAGCTGTCTGTGCTCCACAGCGCGGAACAGCTGTCTGTGCTCCACATAGCGGAACAGCTGTCTGTGCTCCACAGCGCGGAACAGCTGTCTGTGCTCCACAGCGCGGAACAGCTATCTGTGCTCCACCACGCGACCAGCTGTCTGTGCTCCATGACGCAGACTGGACGTCTGTGCTCCATGGGGCAACCGGCTGTCTGTGCTCCATTGCGCAGACTGGACATCTGCAATCCAAAGCACGACCAGCTGTGCTCCACGGCACGACTAGTTGTCTGAGCTCCAAGGTGTGGACTGGCTGTCTGCGCTGAGCAAATAGCTCAATGTACAGCAGGGTCTGATATCCACTGTGTTTCCTCCTCACTCATAGTTATGAAACACTATTGCAATGTAAAAGTATTTTTTCTGTAAAATTACAGGATTTTGCTGCAGAACTCTTTTTGCATTGTCACTACATTGAAGATGTACCACGCCAGCTCCTGTAGACCATAAACATTTAGGAAAAATCTGTTAAATGATGTTTTTTTTCTGCAGAACTCTTAATGAAAATGTCTGTAAATGTATTTAACTTCATTTAAATTCAGATATTTTACTTTAATTTAAAGGTTTTGTTTCCCGGCTGTAGCAGCCAGTCTTTTATCTTTTTTTTTCTTACAGTTTGTAGAAACTGTTCTTTCAGTCTGAAATGAGATTAATGTTTATTTTAAAGGAACAGGAAGTTTTCTCCTCTCTCCATCCAGCGGTTATTCTGCCGTTGACGGGCCAACGCAGCCAACGAATAACATCGATCTTATCTATCTCACATTTTCATGTCTCAGATTGAAGCAGGTAGAAACGGGCCTGTGTCAGGGAGAGCTCATCCAGGCTGGAGGGTTTAAACCCAGACAGAGAGGTGCCAGGCCCGGCTGGTCACAGTGGGACCGTGAGCAGCTCAGATTAGACGGATTGTGTTTGTGCTGACCTGCTCTTTCGACCCAAACGTGTGCACATAAAAAGATTAAACCCACAGCTGGGTGATCCCACTGTTTTTAAAGACAGCAAACGGCACAGATCTATCAAATATTTTAATGACTCTTAATCCGTCCAGAGAGCGGCCTGTGCTGTTTGTTTCTGGTCACTAAAGCGGCGCGTTAAGGGCTTTAACTGTTGCATTAACAACATCGCGCTGCAGCATCAAGGTCACTAAACTGTGGACAGAGAAATCCTCCTCACTTTGCAGAAAAAAACCCACAGATCCTCTGACTGTTCCTGGATCCTTTTGGTTGGGTGTTACACACTGATTCATGCCCCCCTCCCCTGGTGCGTTGCCACTGGTCCCATTTCTGTGATAGACAGAATATAAATTGAAAATTTATATTGTCTTCTCCTTTAGATCCTGATTTGTGAAAGGAGAGGATGTGCTGGTGTCATTTGCCGGAGCAGCTTCTGAATTGTTCCCCTTGAATAAACATCTTTAGTCCCTGCTGCTTCTTTGCATTTTGCTCTGGGATTTCTGCAGGTGTACGGCAGCAAAGTCATGGCCCAATGATGTGCTTTTCTTAAAGCATTACAGCCGCGTCTCTTCTCATTCTGTTCACACTAACAGATTAGAGCAGCTCCACACAGTAAATAGACATAATAAGGGGCTGTTTGTTTTTCAGCGTCCTCTTCTCGGCAAAGTCACGGCTGCTAAATGTTTGTTGTAGCTATAAGGTATTTCTCTGCAGACTGCGCCTGAGGTCTGCTTCGTTTGGGCTGTAATTACTCTCTTCTATATTTCATGCTTGTTGGTTCTGCATACAATAGACACTAATCACTGAGCCTGTGCACATTTCCTCCAGCTGTAATTGAATAGTGAAAGGGAGCAGCAGCAGAGAGCAGGGAGGCTGCAGTGACGGGGGCGGGCTGCAGGTGGCAGTAGCTGAACATGCATCCTGCTCCTGCTTCACGCTCCTCTCTACAGGTGACGGATGAGAGCACAGAGCTTCCCCAACAGTGTAGTAGTACTTTTAATCTAGTTCAGATTTATGATGTCAACACGAGGGAAAATTCCCCCTCGCCGCTCGCCGCTCGCCTCGGATGAAATGAGCGTGTGCAGACATTAAATAAAGAGGAGGGTGTTTTTAGCAGGGAGGGGTCGCCTCATATCCACAGGCGTGAGCTCCTTTAAGGAGGAGAAAGAGGAGGAGGAGGAGGTGAGCTGATAACCAGGCACAACATCAGACGGGGAGGAATGGAAAGACAAAGTGTAAATTGCTGCAACTGTGGAGGAGATGAAAGGCTAAGCTGAGGAAAGTTCAAACCCCAGCGAAAAAAAAAAAAAAAAGGGGAAAGATGATGAACAGCCAATATAGATCGACTCCATCCAGAGCCTCATTCAACATGGACACCCTGTGGCTGGCTTCCCTCATTTCCATAAAAGTCTAGGCCTTCATCTGACAAGCTGGGCCAGAAAAAAGCCAAATTGCTGCAGCTTCAAGAGAACACAAAGCATGAGGAATGTTGCATCATGCCCTCATCCTGCAGACGCTCCTGTGTGGTTACACATGACACATCCATTCACAGGGAAACGCAGCGAATACAGGCAGCTCTGAAGCATCTGCACACACACACACACACACACACACACACACACACACACACACACACACACACACACACACACACACACACACACACACACACACACACACTGTGCAGAGCAGACGAGGGAAAGCCAATTAAGCGCTTATTTCCAAGAAGAAATGCAGAGCCAATCAAAGCGCCGCGAACGAGGAGTCAGCGCAAACACAAAGACACATTTTTAGATTTATTAGAAGAGCCGAGGATTCACTGCAGGGTCCGAGAGACGATCCACAGAGTTACTGTCGATCACACCAAAAGAGGCTAAAGCGGCAAGCACGCCGGAAGTTCATTCATTTTCAACGAGAGCCCAGCGTCCTGAGCGGCTAAAGAGTCCTGAGCGGCTAAAGAGTCCTGAGCGGCTAAAGCGTCCTGAGCGGCTAAAGCGTCCTGAGCGGCTAAAGCGTCCTGAGCGGCTAAAGCGTCCTGAGCGGCTAAAGCGTCCTGAGCGGCTAAAGCGCCCTGAGCGGCTAAAGAGTCCTGAGCGGCTAAAGCGCCCTGAGCGGCTAAAGCGTACTGAGCGGCTAAAGCGTACTGAGCGGCTAAAGCGTACTGAGCGGCTAAAGTGTCCTGAGCGGCTAAAGCTTCCTGAGCGGCTAAAGAGTCCTGAGCGGCTAAAGCGCCCTGAGCAGCTAAAGCGTACTGAGCGGCTAAAGCGTACTGAGCGGCTAAAGAGTCGTGAGCGGCTAAAGAGTCGTGAGCGGCTAAAGCGTCCTGAGGGGCTAAAGAGTCCTGGGTGGCTAACACAGCTAAAGCAGCTAAAGCGGCCAAAGCGTCCTGAGCGGCTAAAGCGTCCTGAGGGGCTAAAGAGTCCTGAGCGGCTAACACAGCTAAAGCAGCTAAAGCAGCCAAAGCGTCCTGAGCGGCTAAAGAGTCCTGAGCGGCTAACACAGCTAAAGCAGCTAAAGCGGCTAAATTGTCCTGAGCGGCTAAAGCGTCCTGAGCGGCTAACACAGCTAAAGCAGCTAAAGCAGCCAAAGCGTCCTGAGCGGCTAAAGAGTCCTGAGCGGCTAACACAGCTAAAGCAGCTAAAGCGGCTAAAGCGTCCTGAGCGGCTAAAGCGTCCTGAGCGGCTAAAGCGTCCTAAGCGGCTAACACAGCTAAAGCAGCTAAAAAATATGTTTCCTGGGGTCGTGTCGTGGAGGTGGTAGATTGTTCTGGTGAGTTAAAAAAATGTGCAGTAAAAGCAGAAAATAGTGAAGTGAAGTGTAGTCTGTGGTAAAGACGTAGCCTAGCCTAGCATGCTAGCATTTCTTACTTCATCTGAATGAGATGACACCAGGGCTCCAGACTAACTTTGTTCAGTAACGATCTGAGGTTTAAGCCGGGGGGGCAGGTTACTCTATTACCAAACAGACTCTGCTGGATCCTTCTGGATCCTTCTGGATCCTTCTGTGGATGGCTTCGTACCGGACTGTGAGCCGGGATCTGAACAGACGCCGGTGACCTGGTTTTCACTTCCTGTTTTGGGCGACCTTTTTTCTTCCTTGAGGATTTATCTTTGGTTTCTTGTGGGTCAACGTTGTTTTGTGTTACGGACTTACGAGGCCCGGTAAAAACAGGATTAAAGGAGCGTTAAAAACAGTGTGAAGAAGGACAGCTTGTATTTTTTCGTTAGTTGGAACTTTTTCATGATTTTGTTTTATGAACATTGAGATTATTGTTTTATTTTGGTTGTGATGTGGTGGATAAATCAGTATTATCTCCTTTGTAAACTGCTTCCTGTCAATCCTCTCCTGACTGATCAGACGGTGATTTTATTATGTTCATGCTTTAAACTGAAGTTGAACAAAGGCAAGCGGCGGCTGCTGTGAAGAAGTCGCTGTGCAGCTCCTTTAAATGACAAGCGCCATTTAACTCTGACGTTGCCGCCTTGTCCACTGTCTGCTTTCTCGGGCGTGCTTGCTGCTTTTGCCTCGTTTGCCTCTTTTGGTGTGAACGCACAGTCAGACCAACGCTGGGTGAGTCACGGCCGCCTCTCGCTGCCACCGCCGTTTGTTTGTTGCGTCTCCAAGCTCAGAGCGTGACCTCCATGATCTGTGCACGACGTCGGGTGTTGGATTACGGCGTTACTTGAGTCAGCCGCTGGAAGGCATCCTGCTTGTTATATTTTGATTGTGTGGGCAGGAGCTGATACCCCCCTCTGCGCCAACCGCCCTCCCTCCCCTCCAGGAACCTGACGCCAGCAGCGGGACACTCAGGGGAGGCTTCGGCAGGACGAGGCACTCAGCCAAATCCTCACACACACACTCACACACTCACACACACACACGGTGCAATTTGTCTTCCTCCGTCTCTGGACACAGCTCATGAAAACAAATGAACTCTCACCTTTGTTGCTCGAGCCGGGAAGCGTTGTTAGCGGCGACGCTGGGCTGTGAGGATGCCAGGGCTGTTACGGCTGCTCCTTCCCTTTGAGGTGGGTCCAGACTTCTCCGAGCTCGTGATTGGATTCCACTAAAACTGGATGAGGTGAAACTAATAAAATGAAAGTGAATGATACTTTGTGACCTCTGGTGTCCGGGGATGTTAGGCCTTCAGGGTTTGTGGGAGACATAAAAGACAGTAACAGAAAGCAAGTGTTGGAGATTCAGTGGAGGGTCAGAGGCCAGATGCTGCATAAGCACTCCTGCTGCACAAAGATCATAAAGCACAGGGTGGCCTATTGATTTCTCTCTCTTTATCAGTGTTTCCATGTGGCCGTTGGCCCAAACACAGCGCGATAGACATGTCTGTCATCTTTATGTGTACGTTTACGGCGCCCGAGAGATACAACAAGGGTTACAACCTCATCTCTCTCTTCCTGCCAGCTGAGGAGGAATACATCATCTCTGTTTCAGGGCTGAAGCTTCTTTTATCCACACAGGTGTAGCATCAGCTACATGATAGCATGATGCTACAGCAGTGCAGCAGCGCTAATAAATCCAACGAAGAAGAAAAGTGTGACATACAGACATCCAGCGATTTGTCTTCTTTGTGGCTGGCATCATACACTGTAAAAAAAATGGACGCCCGCTTGCTCGGCTTGAAGTGAGGTCTCCACAGAAACTGCTCCCCCTGGTGGCTGGCTGCAGTATAGGTCAAAAAATCCATCTCCCCAGTCATTCCAGATGGGCTGTGGTCAAACTTTAAAAAATGAATCCACCTGGTAGAAATGTTTCTCATGTCTGATTAAAAACGAGGTTTTACATAACGTTTAAGGATGATTGACAGCTGACGTTCTCGTGTGTTTTTTCGGGGATTGTAAAATATGTCAGGAGGTAGAGTCAGGAAGCGATTAGACTTGCACAATCACCACACTTACAGACAATTTAGAGTGTGATCAGTTAACCCAGGGGTCTTCAAACTGCTGCTCTGGAGCCTCATGCAGCTCTTTGACTTTTTTTATAGCGGCTCCTTGTAGCTTTAAAAATGATTATGATTAAATACACTGACACTAAATAAATCATGTGTTATCAAATTCAAGTAGTATTTTAATACTTTTGTATTTTTTTTTAAATGTATCTGATTTCAAGTTTATTTAAGTTTTGGCATTTATTGGAAATTTCAATTTTTAAAATTTTTTTTTTGCATATTTTTAGTTGTTTTTTTTTTTTTTTGGCAAATTAAATTTTAAAAATGCAAATTTTGCCAATTAGTTTAATTTTGTCTTTTAATTATTTTTACCAAAATTAGAAAAAAATACAACAAAATTTTTGCAAATTTTAAAATTTCCCTCTCATAATTTTTTGAAACTTTCTGATTTTTTTTTGCCACATTCTGAAATGTTATTTATTTATTTTTTATTTTTTTGCTTATTAAATAAAAAAAATGCAAATTTTGCCAATTAATTAATTTAATTACATTTTTTAATTATTTTTTACCAAAAGTATAACTTTTTTTTTCAATTTTATGTTCACAAATTCAAACATTTCACCCTTATCATTTTTTGGACCCTTTTTTTGATTTTTCTGCCAATTTCTAAAATGTTCCTTTTTTCCCGCTAATTTAAAAAACAATTAAAATCAATTTTATAAATAAGAAAAATTTCTTGTTTAGGAAATTATTTACTAGATTTTATTTATGTATAGAATTTGACACTCTTTTTTGCCTTTATTATCTCTCGTGGTAGGTGGCGTGTAAGCTGGATGCTGAAAGCTGCAGCTGTTAAACAATAGCGTGATGCTGTAGCAGCGCGACACAGTTTACCGCGCTGATAAATCCAACGAAGAAGAAAAACGCGACACAGTAAACAAAGAGCAACGATGAAGACATGCAACATTTCGTCCTCTCTGTGATTGACATGTAGCTCTTTGATACAAAGAACAATCAAACTTTGTTTCAGAGAAGACTGTGAGTCGCCAGGAGAAATACAGCAGCTGTCATACAGGAAGTGACAATTCTTTGGACCAATCAACGGTCTGCAGTGTTGTAGCTCCAGCTTCAGAGAGCGGATTGGTTCAGTCTGGCACCCATATGAAGGGGGCCCAAAAAGTGGGACGGCTCGCCTCGGTTATTTGGGGATAACTCAGTGGAAACGCCACAAAATGCGCGCCGTACCAAGATGAACTGAACTGGTCTGCTTGGTGGAAACACGGCTTTAGCGTCACACCGACCAAAGGAGCTGGGCTTTGGTTTATGTGAACTTGTTTTGGTTGGTCACAGCACTCTAACACCTCCACCACTGTTCAAACACTTGTTGAGAGGAGCGGTCTCACTGATTATTATATTATTTTATGTCATGGATTTCAAAGCAAACGTGGCTGCTTCAAGAGCTGTTAGCTTTAGAAAACTTTTATTTTCTTCATATCTGCACATGCTCTCATTCATCGTTTAGTTTTAATCCACAGCGTAGAAAACAAAGACAGTCCCAGTTTCTGAGCCGCGTTTGGTTTCACGTTAAACTCAGTGACAGGTTTCTATTAGCAGGTCATTTCTCCCACAATCTGCAGCTCGTCTCATTAACGACTGGAGCTGAATGAGTTCAATAACGGCAGTTCATCCTGGGGTTAATGATGTCTGTGTCAGTAAATAAATGCAGGTAGTAGCCTCTGTAACCCGCCGCGGCTGCTCAGACTCGCCGTGATTGACTTCCTGTGTAGGCTTTGGGGATTAGGTTGACCCTGCAGACGTGCTCTCACTGCGCTCTGACTGCGCTCTCCACGCTGCAACATCACAGCTCCACTCACAGCGGCCCGACGCTTTCATCATTTATGCAGCGCTGTCAGAGACACGCTGTCTGTTGGTACAGTCAAACCTCTCTGTACCTGTGAGGTGAGCCGTGTTTACTGAAGCCATCACAGTGTGAGGCTCATAGAGGTGATATTCAAACAGCTCAGGAAGTATCCACACAACGCTCGTCTTAATGAGTTAACTCAGCAGGAACACTCCAGTGTCCGACGTCTCCCGTTCTGTCTGAAGTGAAGCAGACAAAGAGACGAGCATCAGCTCCTCGCCGCGTGATAAACCTCTGAAGGTGAACTGAGAGGAAGAGCCACACCACAGGGAAAATTATTTTGTGGTTTGTGTAGATTCATTACACAGATCTGTCTGATAGTCGTCTCCTTGACCCTTTGGCGATCCTGTATGAGTAACGGATACGCTCTCCATCCCATTAAGACGGCAGATAAGGCACTTAAAGGCCGCCGAGTGTCGGCTGCTATCACGTTTTAATCCTCTCCTCTTATTGGGAGGTGACTGCAGAGAAAAGAGACAGTAAGTACTCCCACTTTAAGATCGGCACAGTCCACTGCAGTGAGTGTGTGTGTGTGTGTGTGTGTGTGTGTGTGTGTGTGTGTGTGTGTGTGTAAACTGAAGCTAGGGTTAGGCTGAAACACCAGTGAGAGAAACTGGATTTTTTCAAAAGCTGTGAATCATGTGAAGATTCTACGGGAACACCAGAGAGACAAACAAAGACTTAAAAAAGCACAGCGCCTCCTCTTCAAAGACTGATGTGTCCAAATAATCAAAGAAAACTGAACCTCGAGTTTATTTACCACCGTCAAAGCTTGTTTTGGCTTCACTTGTTTACAGCAGAGTAGATGTCGTCCATATTCATGTCCATTAAGTGCATCCATCAACCAGATTTACGTCCTTTCTTTTTCTGCTTTGAGTTTCTTTCTCTTTTTAAAGAATGGTGACGCTGAGTGTTTGCTCTGCAGACAGGATCATAAAGGGAGACCTTGGGGAGATGAACAAAGACCGTCCTCAGCGTTCAGCTCAGCCTCGGTTGTAGGATTCAGTGTATCTCTGCGTTTAGATTCATCTGCTGTTTCATCAACAACTTGACTGAAGAGTCACTTGTTTTTAAACATTTTCAGCACCTACAGGAAGAGCTACACCTCATTATTTAATATGACACTTTTGATGTTTAAGGTTGTGTTTCGATAGACGTCACAATGTTGCACAGATTAAACTTTAGGTTATTAGCATCCATGTGAAAGTGAAGCTGAGCTTTCAATGATTCAATCTTTCTGGTAATGTCTTAGAAACCCTGCTGCTGACTGATGAGTGTGATCCACACATGACATGTGACAGGACGTAAGGTCCAGCTCAGTGTTCAAGGATTCAAAGCTCATTGTTACATGGGATAAAGGTAAGACATCAAAAAGCTCAGAGTTCAAAGGGTTAACGTTTAGCATTTAAAGGGTCAAAGCTAAGCGCTTAAAGGGTCAAAGGCTTTTGTTTAAAGGGTCAAAGCTCAGTGTTTAAAGGGTCAAAGCTCAGTGTTTAAAGGGTCAAAGCTCAGTGTTTAAAGGGTTAAAGCTCAGTGTTTAAAGGGTTTAAGCTCAGTGTTTAAAGGGTCAACGCTCAGCGTCAGAAGGGTTATAGCACAGTATATAAAGGGGCAAAGCGTAGTGTTTAATGGGTTAAAGCTTAGTGTTTAAAGCGTTAAAGCTGAGTATTTAAAGGGTAAGAATCCAGTGTTTAAAGGGTCAAAGCCCAGTGTATAAAGGGTTAGAGCTCAGGGTTTAAAGGGTCAAAACTCAGTGTTTGAAGGATAAAACTCAGCCTTTAAAAGGTCAAAGTCTAGTGTTTGAAGGGTCAAAGGTCAAAGCTCAGTGTTTGAAGGGTTAAAGGTCAAAGCTCAGCATTTGAAGGGTCGAAGGCGAGTGTTTCAAGGGTCAAAGTCTAGTGTTTGAAGGGTCAAAGCTCAGTGTTTAAAGGGTCAAAACTGAGGGTTTAAAGGGTCAAAGCTCAGTGTTTAAAGGGTCAAAACTGAGGGTTTAAAGGGTCAAAGCTCAGTGTTTAAAGGGTCAATGCTGAGGGTTTAAAGGGTCAAAGCTCAGTGTTAAAAGGGTCAAAGCTCAGTGTTTAAAGGGTCAAAACTGAGGGTTTAAAGTGTCAAAGCTCAGTGTTTAAAGGGTCAAAGCTGAGGGTTTAAAGGGTCAAAGCTCAGTGTTTAAAGGGTCAAAGCTCAGTGTTTAAAGGGTCAAAGCTCAGTGTTTAAAAGGGTCGCAGCTCAGTGTTTAAAGGGTTAAGGCTCAGCATTTTAAGGGTCAAAGCCCAGTGTTTTAATGGTCAAAGCTCAGTGTTTAAAGGGTCAAAGCTCAGTGTTTAAAGGGTCAAAGCTCAGCGTCAGAAGGGTTATAGCACAGTATATAAAGGGTCAAAGCTCAGTGTTTAAAGGGTCAAAGCTCAGTGTTTAAAGGGTCAAAGCTCAGTGTTTAAAGGGTCAAAGCTCAGTGTTTAAAGGGTTAGATGTTGTTGTTGAGCTCAGGTGAATGTGACAGCGAATTAACTGACAGGTGTAACACGCTCTGACTTTATTAAAATTCCTGCCGCTGCTCTTTGAAGAAGCTGGAGACCTTGGATTGATTTCTGGCTGGGGACGGTTTACAGAGAGTTGCAGTCGTGGAGATGAGACCAAAAACAGCGTGAGGTGAAAAAAAAGACCTGATTACTAATGGACTGAATAAAACAGGTGGGCACAGCTCTCTTCACCTCAGGAGTCGGGGACAAAGAGCCCTGAGGTGACTTCTGAAAGAGACGGTCCAGTTTGATTTAATCAGATTGTTCAGAAACATCAACTTTGAATTTCTCTGAGGCGGTATGATGGACTTCTCAAATTAAAGGTAAATAAAATCAATTCCTGGGTCGAGACCTCAGACTCTGTGTCTGTTCACTGCCTCACAGCCTGGCTCTACACGTCCCTCAGACTGTGTCGTCATGTTGCTGTTTTCACGTCCAGGTGTCTGAGCCTTCCCCTGAACCTGTGAGGTGTTTCAGAAATAGGAAGTCCTCGTTTGACCCTACAGTAGGGATGAAACTCTTTCTTTGCTGAATTCTGGGTAAAACAGGTGAACAAATCCTTTCATTTCTTTTGGCCAGAGGTGAGCAGTAAATCTCTGCGCGCTGATTGAAAGCCTGACTCTCTGAAACTGGGGCTATGACTTTCATTATTTCCATGTTTTGCTGCGTGCACCAACAGTTTGATTTCCAGTTTATACTTTAATAACTCTCCATAAAATAAATGAGATGTGGGTTTCCTTCGTGGTCGCTGCTTTTTCCTCCGGGTACGGAGGACAAAGAGGCTGGTGATTAATAATTCATGTGATCAGTTTGATCCGCATCATCCTGGAAATAGGCTCGGGCTTAACGTCCATCAGTCCAGAATTAAATAATGTTATGAATCAAGTGAGTGATGTCTCTGGAGGACGGGACGCCTCTCCTCTCCTCTGATGGTGTTGTTGTGTTTCTCTGACTCTGAGCATCTGGATCAGATCCTGGCTCTGAGGATTGTTAACAGACCCGCCCTGCTGGCAGAAAGAGCCTGGTTCTGACCCGGTCTCAGCGTCAGGGGGACGTTTCATCGAGCACCTGGAGGACCTGAGACATTGTTGCGTGGTGGCGATGAAATAGGAATGAAAAGTAAAGTTTCATTATGAGGAGTTGCAGCCTCCTCTCTGGCAGACAGACGCAGGGACTCCTCTCTCCTCTATTGTCAGTCTCTTTAGCTGCAGAGGTAGCCTCATTATGCTATGCTAATCAGCTCAGGGCTGTTTGTATGTGGCTGTGAAAGCATGACACACGCCCGTCCGTGCTGTTTGAAATGCAGAAGCTTAACGTCGGTGTTTCTCAGGCTTAATGGAGAGGCATTACGCTGAGGCGCTGACAGAAGATTAAAACAAATGGCTGCATTCATAACACAGAGCGAGGTCTGACGCCTGTTGGTCATCCAGCAATAAATCCAGACCGAGGTCTATAAACAACCCAGGAAATCATATGTCAGGCTGAGTGGTCCCAATGTTTTAAACAGCCAAGCGTGTCGATATGGATCTGCTTTCATATCACTTCATCAATGCACAGGAATGTGAAGTGTGTGTGTGTGTGTGTGTGTGTGTGTGTGCAGAGCGTCCTCTGTGAGTGTATTAAAGAGGTCTGACAATGAGGAGCTCTGCTCTGATCAATGGCTGCTAATATCAGCAGGCTGGATGTTTTTATTATGGCCTCTAATGAAGCTCAGACCGACTGGAGCATCAGAGACTGATGTCCTGAAAACAGGCAGCTACACGCTTCCTGATTGGACACATGTTTTCCTTTGTTTGTAACACCTCAGACAGGCGACAACGTGGGAGGAGTCGAAGCAGAATCGTGAAAAGCAAGCTCCCTCAGAAACAGCTCCTAGTGTTTCTCCATCATAGAGCATTAACAGGGATGGGCACTGGGGGCACATGTTCCAGCCAAATGGCTAAAATACATGGCCTAAAGTGCGTTTAAGAAGTCAAAACCTGTGCTAAAGTCTCTTCTGGGAGCCAAAATATAAACTGAAGTGCCCTCTTGAAGCAGAAAAACCTACCCTAAAGTGCCCTCTTGGGGCCAAAACCTGCACTATAGTGACTTCTTGGAGCACAAAACCGGTGCTTAAGTGCTCCCTTGAAGCAAAAAACCTGTTTAAAGTGCCCTCTTGGAGCCAAAACCTGCGCTTAAGTTCCCTCTTGGAGCCAAAACTGTGCTAAAGTGCCTTCTTGGAGCTAAAACCTGCATTAGGGTACCCACTTGGAGCCAAAACCTTCTCAAAGGTGCCCTTTTGAAATCAAAACCTGTGCAAAATTGCCCTATTGGAGCCAAAACCTGTGCTTAAGTGCCCTCTTCCAACCAAAAACTGTGCTAAAGTGCCGTCTAGGAGTCAAAACCTGTGCTAAATACCCTCTTGAAACATATAAACCTACTTGTAATAAAGTGCCATCTTGGAGCAAAAACCTACCATAAAGTGCCCACTTAGAGCCAAAACCTCTGCTAAGGTGCCCTCTCGAAGCCAAAACCTGCACTAAGGTGTTCTCTTGAAGCATGAATCTGCACTAAAGTTCCCTCTTGGAACTAAAACCAGCACTCAAGTCTCTTCTGGGAGCCAAATATCTAAACTGAAGTGCCCTCTTGGGGCCAAAATGTGTGCTTAGGTGCCCTCTTGGAGCTAAAATTAGGGCTGAAGTGCCGCTATGGAGCCAAATCCTACACTTAGGTGCCCTCTTGGAGCCAAAACCTGCTATAGTGTTATCCCAGGCACAGGATATTTCACTAAAGTGAGCTTTGCTTGATCCTAAACCTATGCCAAGGTGCCATCCTGGGAGCCAAAACCTGAGCTAATGTGCTTTCCCAAGCCAAAACATGAACTTGGGAGCCAAAACACATAAAACCAAACCAAAACTTCCCTTCTAGAATCCAAAATGTGTGATAAAGCTCTTTCCTGGTTGGTAAAACCCACTACACTTCTCCCTTGGCTGATTTTTGAATTGAATTGAATTTATTTATTTAATAGGGACGATGCAGTTTAACATATTTCCATCACCAAGTACGAATCTGATGTGCTGCACAGAGAGTTTATAGCAAATGCTAATTTCCGACTCTTGTCGCTAGTCGGGCCTTTAAAAGTCAGTAAATGTACAATATTTAACAGCATAAAATAATTTTAAAAAGTTTACAAAACAACAATAAAATACATGTTCACATCAGAACAAGTAATTATACAAACCAAATTAACATGATAGACTGACCTCTTAGGAAGCAAAAATATGTTTAAGTGCCCCCAAAAACACAACAAACTTAGCGCCCTCTTCAGTGGTGAAAACACACTGTATGTGCCCTTTTTCTTTACATTTTGCTCCTGTTCTCCAAAGAGTCTATGCCCCAGCCCTGATCAGTAATAAAACAACTACATTGGATCTTCATACGTCATCCGTGCAAATCAAAATCCAAAGTTTTATGTCAAACAAAAAGGCGCTAACAGCTGCTAACAGGTCAGGATGATGGACTTCATAAAGCCGGTGGTCGTCTGCAGAATCAAAGTGAATGAATCCAAGACTCTGAGAATAGTTCCCACAAGTCTCCTCTGCAGGTAGACATGACACCTTTCTATGTTTACTTCAACAAAGCTCCATGACCCAGGAAAACCACTGTGCTACGTACCGTAAAGTCTGTAATATAGGTCATTTGAGCTGCACTTTATTTCTGGGGTTTGCTAGAGGAAGGAGAAGATGGTGATGGTGACTGTTCCCTCCGTTTATTTATCTCCTCACACGATTATACACGTTTGATTAGAGAGGGTTGACTCAGTCCTTTAAATAAATACCACACTTTGTGATTTCCTTTACCCTAATGTGTTGTAATGCAACTCTTACACACCGCGGTGGATTCACACTGAACAGCTTATCCTTCAAAAAATGACTCAACCAGCTGCCACCTACACATCCAGCGGAGAGCAAACATAAGCCTGTCTCACTAATGGGGGAAAAATATCCCCTGATGGTGTAATCTAGGTCAAACACAAACCACTTGCTGGCAGTTGTTAGGCTGAATGAAGTTATCTTTGTGCCTTTAATGCCATAAGAAGAGCACGGAGCAGCAGCGTGTATCTGTTTCAGTCAGATTAATGGCAGAGGCTCCCTGAGCAGTCGAGCTGATAGGGGATTTTCTATACTTCAGGCTCAGGCATATGTAATCTCCTGCTAGATAAAGATTGCAGTGTTACACAGGAGCTACTGTATGAATAAGTCTGCAGATTTGTAGGAAGTCTACAGCTTTAAAGTAACTAAAGTACGTCAGGGAATTAAAATCCTGACGATGACTCCAGCAGACAGGAAGTGCAGTGTGAAGGTGTGTTGATGTGTTACTACGGCGTGATGCACCTGATCTGTGTGAGGACTCTGCAGGGACTGGATGCTGACATGCACCTTCATCTCATGGCTTAAGGAGACGCAGGCTGAGGAGGAGACAGGGCCTCCTGATGAATGGGCTGCAGGCCTGGCCTCCTCTCTGCTCCTCTCTGCCTCTGACAGAGCTGCTGTAATCTGTTACAGAGCTTCCCTCGCCTCCATTAACTCCTGACACATGCAGACCTGCACACTCACTACAGCTGACCTCCCATTCCTCTGCATTCAGACCCTTTCTTCCTGCCTGCAGCAGGAGGAGCAGGAGGAGCAGGAGGAGCAGGGGGAGCAGGAGGAGCAGGAGGAGCAGGAGGGGCAGGAGGAGCAGGAGGAGCAGGAGGAGCAGGAGGAGCAGGAGGAGCAGACTGAGTGTGTTTCCAGGAGGAGCTGCTGTCAAACCAATGAACTTTTCAGCTTCTTCTCTGTTGCTACCATCGGGTTCAGAGTTAAAAACTTTCCATGAGGATTCTCAGAAATTAATGAGATTTAAAAGGAGCTTCTGGAAATTGATATAAACTGCTTTAACCTGGCCGTTTCTGTGGTAAATATTTGGGTTTGTTAAAAACAGACATGCCTACAAACATGTCTAATATTTTAATGACATTATGAATTAATTTTCTGGAAACTTTCAGGTCTAACTTTCATGAATACAACGGATATATATGTGGTTGCTAGCCCCTTATACACATTTTGTTGAGCATTTGTTGGTTTAACTCCAAGTCTCTGTGAGTGATCTTTAAAAGTCTCTCTTCCTGATATCTGCCTGATCTTAATCCACCTTTAAAATGAGATTATCAACAAAAATATAGTTTATTCCTAAATGCTACTTTTTTAGCTTCCTGATCAGGTCGAGGCTGATGAAGTTTAGCAGAGAGATCTGTGTTTTTCTCTGCTGAAAACGATTTCTGTGATTAATTTTGTAGTGATGGTGGACACTGTAGCCTAACTGTCAGACAGAAAAAGGACAGAAGAGCAGAAGAAAGAGAAACAGGAGAGAGATAGAGCACGAGCTAAAGGCTAAAACACAGACTAAAGGCTAAAACACAGACTATAGGCTAAAACACAGACTAAAGGCTAAAACACAGACTATAGGCTAAAACACAGACTAAAGGCTAAAACAGAGACTAAAGGCTAACACACAGACTAAAAGCTAACACAGACTAAAGGCTAGAACACAAGCAAAATGCTTAAAAAAACTAGCTAACTGCTCGAACACAGGCTAAAGGCTTAAACATAAGCTAAAGGCTAAAATAAAGGCTAAAAGCTAAACTACAAGCTAGAGGTCAATAGACAAGAAAAAGGCTGAAACACAGGCCAAAGGCTAAACCAAGGGCTCAAAGCTAAAACAAGAGCTTTAGGCTGAATCAAAAGCCAAAGTCCAAACGAAAGCAAAAGGTTAAAACATGAGCTAAAGTTTAAAGTACAGGCTTAAAGCTAAAACAGGAGCTAAAGGCTAAAACACACATAAAAGGTTAAAATACACATCTAAAGGGTAAAACACGAGCTAAAGGCTTTAAAACACAAGTCCAAAACACAGGCTACAGTCATAAACATAAGCTAAAGGCGACAACACTGACTAAAGCTGAATCCAAGCTAAAGGCTAAAAAATAAGTCAGGGTCAAAACAACAAGCTAAAGGCTAAAACACGAGCCAAAGGTTAAGAAACGAGCTAAAGGCTTAAACGTGGGCTTAAGGCTCATTTCCAAAACAAACACTCGTCTTGTTCAGAGTCACGTCTTCACCACAGTGTTTGTCAGACTCTGGCCAAAAGGTGGCGCTGCAGATTAAAACAGATCCTCCTCACAGCTTGTTTAATCAGAGGAATATCACTGGTGGATTTACAGGAATCGTCTGACTCTTCCCCGTGTTGTTGAAGAACCTGGAGGCGAAACATTGATCTCTGCACCAAACGAAGGCGGCACGTTATTAAAAGAAGACGAGGTGATCAGAGAAAAGCTTTTCTGAGCAGAAAAAACAACAGAATTATCCTTTACAGCTCCATCAGGCTGCTGCTGTCTCGGTGAATTATCAACAGAGAGCGTCAGGCGTGTAGAAAGACATAAAGTTTGTTTTCTTCATGAATATCACAGCCTTGAGAGAAACTCTGACACGGAGCCGATCTGGTCATGGTGGCCCGGCTTGCTGAGCTTGATAAAAGCCTGTGTGCTATTACAATGTGATGTAAACTTGCTGCAATCAAATTTTGTTTTGCTTCATCAATGCCTGGGGCGCACAGGCCTCGATTTTTGCCAGGAAAACATCACAACAATTCAAAGCTTTGCTCTCCAGACTGGAGAAGTGTTTTATTTTCCTGTCAGACGCAGAGTTTGCTGCTCCCCTCCAGACAGGAAGCGGACGGCGCCCTCAGCGCTCGCCGGTGATGGGGAAAGCTGATGAAGAAGTACAATGCCATGGCCAGCGGTCAGCAGTGTTTATGAGGAGTGTCATCACGGCTGACAGCCTTCCCGCTCTATGATTTATATACTTCCAATTGCAACAGGCACCTGCCGAGAAGTAACAACTCGCCTGCGGAGGAGCGCGAATTGTTTCAAGTGAGAGGTGTCCTTGATGACGGCCGATGTAATGACACTGTTTGATGTCTAAAAATTCAGCGGCGGGAACGCTCTGCAAACATTTGCCGGGGCCGCGTCGCAGACGTGTCTGTCATCTGATAAAGAAGCTGTCTCACTCCCAAACAGACTGTACGCCGCAGCCACAGCTCTGCAGACAAATGTAACGAAACCTGACAGAAAAATGAAGATTCAGAGAGGTTCAGGTCAACGTTGGGAGAGGATGATGGCATCGAACCACGCGTCACCACGGCGTCTCTCTGCACAGCTTCCTCCTGATCACCATCAGAGGAACAACCCAGTCCAACGCACCGGGATCATTCCTCTCCTTTAATTGAAATCTTGGTTTGTCGTTTCGGACACAATCACTCGTGGCACCACCATAAAGCCTGCGCTGACGCCGGCGCAGCTTCAAATGATCAGATAATTAGGAATTAAATTAGTGAAATATTCCATTCACAGTCACATTCAGACGCTTCGTGCACATTTTTCCATTAGATGATGAGTTTTTGTTGGAGCAGAGAGCAGACGAGACTAATTAGAGGGTGGAGCGCGTTGGGACTGATGGTAAAGCTTTTCATTTAAAGTCTGACATAAATGTGTAAATGCTCCTGTGACCTTCACTGTGACCTTCACTGTGACCTTCCCTGAGCTGGATGTTTTTGTTTGGCTCCTTTAGAGTCTCCTTGATCTGAGGCCGATCAAAAACCGTCAAACTGCATTTCATTCCCACATGAACACTGTGTAAAGCTGATCAGCTGTTTGATTTATTTACTACAGAAAAATTATGTTTTCACCACACGAGAGGTCACTAAGATCTGTGTTTTCAAGGTCGCTAAAGTGAATTTTTGCTTCCCAAGAGGCACTTACTGTGTTTTTCCAACCAGCAGGTATCATTAACACCTGTTTACCTTTCTAAAGGACACTTCAGTCTGCGTTTTTTTGACTCCTAAGAGGACAGTTAATCACATTTTAACCAGCCAAGATAGACTAGAACAGAACAGAATAGAATAGAATGTACTTTCTTTATACCTGAAGGGAAGTTCAGGATGCCAGTGAAGTGTGTTTTTCCAACCAGGGGGCACTTACAGTGGGGAAAATAAGTATTGAATGCATCAATTTTTTCTCATTGCGTTAATTTCTAAAGCTGCAATTCAAACAAAATTTCTCCCAGACATTGGTATTAACTGAAATAATCCACACATGAAAAGAAATCCCAACGTTCAGGTCCATAAATAATGATTATGGTGAATTAAGTACGATAACACAGGAAAAAAGGATTGAACACACCATGGAAAGGCTGAATACTTTGGACAGGAAATGCACCATACCACCTGAAATCTGTCAGTAATTATTACTTGAACTTCCAATCAGTGCAAACCAACATCAGCTGGGCTAGAGCAAATTGATGGTCCTATAAAAAAGGTGTTTTTTTCACCAAGCAGTTAAATAGCACACACCTCATGATGGGTAAAGGCAAAGAGCTCTCTGAAGACATTCACAACCTGATTGTTGCTCAGCATCAGAATGGAACTGGTTACAGACTTATATCAAAGCACCTGAATATTCCAGTCAGCACCGTTGGGGCCATTATTCACAAGTGGAAGAAGCACCACCTTACCATCAACAGGCCACGCACAGGAGCTCCTTGAAGATTTCTGACCAGGGAGTCAGAGAGATAGTCAGAAGAGGACTCAACCAGCCAAGGACCACCCTGAAAGTGCTCCAGAAAGACTTGGAGGCAGCAGGTACGATTGTTACAGAGAAAACAATAGGCAATGCACTCCACCGCACACTCAGCCCACAAGACTCCATTCCTCAAGAAAAGGCATGTTGAAGCTGGTTTAAAGTTTGCTAAACAGCATCTTGACAAGCCTGTAGAATACTGGGAGAATGTTGTCTGGTCAGATGAGACCAAAACTGAACTTTTGGGCTGTCATACTACAGACCATGTTTGGAGGAGAAATGGCTCTGCACATCAGCCAAAAAACACTACACCAAGAGTGAAGTTTGGAGGTGAAGCGTCATGGCATGGGGTTGTTTCTCATCTCATGGTGTTGGCAAACTTCATCTAACTGACGGAGCAATGAATGGAGCCATGTATGGGGAGGAGACGACAGGTGGAGGTTTAACAGAATAATGAGGAGAGGATCTTCATTGGGTGGAAAAGAGGGACCATTTAACAAGTTTTAGCAGAAAAAATGACGAGGAAAAAATCACTTCTGTATGAAAACCCTAAATCAAGGGGACCACAAAACATCACACACACACACACACACACACACACACACACACACACACACACACATGGATCCCCTCTGGTCAGCCTTTGAGGAAAGCTGAAAAACTTCATCCCTTGTGTTTTTCCAGCGTGTCGCTCTCTCCTGATAAGGACGGCGTGTATCCTGGAAGAGACGGAGGACGGCAGAGCCCAATCTTTATCTGAGGAGCGAGCGGATAAACTTAACCTCTGTCACGCCGTTATCAAACTCCGGTGAGCGCGACCATATTTTCTGTCCGTGGAAACATTTACCCCCTGGTCCCCTCTGAGCGCAGAGCTACTGTAGATCCTGAATCTCACATGTGGACAAATGTTCCCTCTGTAGCCCGCAGCGCTGTGCCGTAATAAATCCTCTAAATTACTCTTTGTTTGTTCTCAGGAAGAAACATGAAATTCTTCTTTTTGCAGTTTTACCCAACAGAGGAAGAGAGGATGGAGCCAGTTCATCAGAAACAGGAAGGATCACTGCAAAACAACGCGTTACAAAATAAACACAGGTTTAAATCTTAGTGGGAAGAGTTTAATTAGACTAAAGTCTTACTTCATGTTTAACCCTGAGGTGTGGATCCTTTAATACACTCTGACGCTCAGACGCTTCATTCAGGAGGAGAGGTGGAGGGTTAGTCCTTATTACATCAGCCCATCATTTAACACGGACAGAGTTGATTTAAAAGTCGCATTTCTCCCGTTTTACCAGAGATATAACAGTGATTAAAACATAAAAAATGCAAAGTGTTGGCGTTCCTGCTGCATGGATACGATCCAGGAGTCTGTGGACACGCTAACAGCTCTGACACGGCGCCACCTGGAGCTTAATGCTAAAACAAAGCCCCATTTTGCATTTCGTGGTGTTTACTTTGGCAAAAACCAGGTCAGATCCAAAATTACCATCGTTTGAAATTATTTTTAGAACAATGTCACAATGATTTTTTGTTTTATTTACTTATTTATTCCTGCACTACTTTTATGTACATCACTCTGTTTCAACTGAGGTTGTTTTAAAGTGCGTTATAAATAAAGTTGCGTTGAGAATAAAGTCGTAAACCTATGAGATTATTCTCAGAATCAGAAATGAGTTTAATTACAAAGTACGTTTGCACATACAAGGAATTTTACTTGGTTTGTTGGTGCAACAATTAACAAGAAAATAATACAGAATTACTTGCTGTACATTCTGTAAAATAGGACAGAATATAGAGAAAGTTAAGATAAAGAATATAAAAATATACAAAAAAATATAGAAAAATATAATAAATTAAAGAATATTAATAGAAAAACGAAATAACAATAATAATGAGAAAATAGAGGATACAAGGTGCAATTTAAAGTTCAGTTGGCGTCCGTCTTGTAGATTTATGACTTTAATCAAATAAATTTATAAGATTAATTTCATAAATTTACTTTTTTCTTTTCCCTTTAACCTCGGCTCTTATTCTTCCTGACGTATCTCACTATTCTCAAAAGAACTACAAAAGATCGTCAGCTGTCAATCATCGTTTAACATGATGTTAAATCCTGTTTTTAACCTCTAGTAACTAATTATAATAAAACTTTATCTTCAAATCCCCACAGCGTATAGATGGAGAAACATGACTTTCAGGTGTTTTTATCATTTAAAGTTTGACCACAGCCCATCTGGAACGACTGGGGAGATGGAGTTTTTGACCCATACTGCAGCCAGCCACCAGGGGGAGCAGTTTTTGTGGAGACCTCACTTTTAGCTGAGAGAGATGACGTCTATTTGCTTTACAGTCTATGATATAAACACATGAGTCCATGCTTGACTTAATCCTTGTTCCTCTACACGATCACTGCGTCCTCTCAGACGTCTGATCTGCGTTCTGATTGGCTGCAGGCTTCACCGTGACAACAGGAGCGTGCGAGGAGGATGAGAAATGGATTACCAAGTCTCTATAACAGAAGCGCAGTGGGAACAGAGCATCAGTCTGCTCTGATTGGAGCATTTGATGCTGATGTGACCAGTCACTCTGCACCTGTTCCCAGCAGAAAGCACATTACCAGTGTGCTTTACAAGCTGGCCGTGTGCTCGGCGCCGGGCTCTGAGCTAAATTACACGGGCTGAGCTGGAAACACAGCGAGCATCTCTGTGAGTCTGTCACCAGGCGGAGGTTTCATCTCCCAGTTATTGTGGAAACAGAGCGCTGAGTGGATGTTTGGGGAAGAAGTTGACTCCACAGCATCGTCATGAAAACGGCGAGGGTTAAGCGGCCTGGGCGGGGAAAACAGACGTTTACATTTGCATGAGCAGCAGATGCATTCCTCTGGCAGCAGAGCTGGAGCTGCTCGCCATTCACGGCACAGGGCCGGCGGACGCCGCGGCATCCTAATGTGGTCACCTCAGACGTATCGGAGCAGCTCCAGCCCCCGGGTCGGCGTCTCCGCGGGAATGAGAAGAATGTGTTTGTGAAAGCAAACATCTGACTCCTCTCTGGGGGAGGCTGCTTCATCTTTAACCTGTGAGGACAGGAATATGTCACCCACTGTTTCCAGAATAGCAAACCCTAAAGAAGCTAAAAATGCTAACAGGATCAGTGCAGGAAGGTGTGATTTCCAGCGTTTTTTATCAGCCTTCTTGACGAAATGATGCAACAGATGCATAAAAATTGTACAGCAGGTAAAATCCTGTTACTGTTCCTTAGATTGTTTCATATTTCTCCAAGTTGTGAAGCCAAGACTCTGAATTCTCATATCGACTTACCTAACAATGTGGCCAGATTTCACGTGGCACTCACCCATGCACCCACACAGGCACAGGGAAATAAACACACACCACACACAGAGCGCGCTTTCCAAGCCACGCTGCCAGCTCTCATTCAGCCGCTTTGCATCATACCCTGCACATTCCTGTAATTACATATATCTGAGGACGCTGGCTGCTGGAGATTTCTCCATTCTGGAAAAAGACGTCTTGATCCGCAGCCAATCGGGGAAACTCGTCTCTCTTCTCCTCTTTTGTAAAGTCTCTCGTCACTTTTACGGATCATTCAGATATTTCAGAAGTACAAGCTGCAAAATGTTGTGCGTATTCATGCTGTGCCAAGTTTCTGATGTGCTGTGCTGCGTGTTTGTTTATGTCTTGGAGACAGAATATGTGATTTATAGTTGGAGCGGTGGGGGTGGCAGCAAGGGAAGCTGTTATGTTCTTCCTTTGCTGCTTGTTGTGCGCAGCTGCTGTTCTCTCTGCAGCTCGCTGTACGTTCACCCCGATATGCACCCTCAGGCGGTACGCCTTTCATTATTTCTTTTGAAACTTTCATCTGAAGTCTCTGAGGGATTAGCCCTCTTGATTCCTGACACAGTCAATGAAAAACAAGCCTCATATAGAGGGAGGCTCACAGCCAGAGGAGCACAGCCCTCCCCTCGCCTCGCCTCCGAATGTGAAACTGTCAGATGGTTTACACCAGGAGAGGAGCTTCCTCTGGGTTTCATTCACCTTTTACACTTCCTGTGACTGTGGGCTCACAGATCACACACTGCTTACAGTACAGCCTCATTACAGAATGGAGGAAATTCATTAAAATTAAAATTAAAATCTTCACCTCCGCTCTGACTGGTCTCCTGCTGCTGAAAAACGTCCCCACAGCACGATGCTGACACCGCCATGCTTCACTGTAGGGATGGTACAGTCCAGGTGATGAGCCGAGCCTGGTTTCCTCCAAACCAGAGATGGACGAGTACCAATACCAGGTATCAGTATCAGGCCGATACCAGCCTTTTTCCAAGGTACTGGTGAAGGCTACAGATACCAGCAGAAGATACTCTGGGCAACAAGGTTATAATAGTTAACTGAAACAAAACCAAAAACGAAAACTTAAATATAAAATACATCGCAGTTAACTCAAACTAATAAAAACTAGAAAAGGAAACAAAAGCGACAAGTAAACTAAAACTGTATCTTGTGTTCACTAAACTAACTGAAACTAACTCAAATTAAAGACAAAATGTCCTTAGTTTTAGTTTCTGACAATATTAACAGCCTTTAGATTTAAATTAATCTGACACATTTCCCCAACCAGTTTTACGACAGTTTTCGGCAGTTGTCAGCGCCGTACGGCACCATCATAGAGACGTACTGGGACGTGCTTGTTTCCTGCACTGACTGGCTGTGCGCTGTGCTGCGACCAAACGTAGAGGAGCAACGAATCAGAGCATCTGTGATAGTTTAATTTCATCTGAGTCTGACTTTATTGTTACAGAGTCCAAGTTTCTAATTAATAAAGCTCAGATTATATTGTTTTATATAAATAATGTTTATATTATTTTTATTTAATTTATTTATCTTGACATTATTTTATATAATTTATGTTTATATCATTTTTTATTAATTATGTTAACATTATTTTTTATATAATTTATATGTATATTTTTTATCATTTGTGTCAACATTATTCTATATAATTTATGTTTATATTTTTATATTAAGTTTATATTATTATTTTTTTATATATGTTTATGTTTTTTTATATTAATTTATATTATTTCCTTGTGTTTAAGGCAGCAGCCAACAGTTCAGTATCAGCATTGACTGAGCAGTGAGCTCTATGTTGGACTGAAAATAAACAGTATGACAAAATATTTACTCTGATCTTTTTGAATCCTGCACCTGGTTAATAAGGTATGAAAAAAACTAAAACTAAACTAAAACTAAAACTAAACTAAAACTAAAACTAAACTAAAACTAAGCCTTGTTGCAAAAATCAAAACTAAATAAAAACTAGAATACCTGCTCTAAAACTAACTAAAACTAAACTGTAATGACAAATCTAAAACTATTATAACCTTGCTAGGCAATAAAACTTTTGTTGAGCAAGTCCTCCTCACCACTAGATGGTGCTAACTGCTGCAGTTTAACACCACAGCAAATGTTCGTCAGGTCCTGTTCAGACAACATGAATGAACCAGGGAGAGTTAACTGTTAAACTGTTTTATTTTGCTTTTCAGTTTACTTTAAAAATACTTAAACTCCGACAATTATAAGTTTCATTTTGCACTTTGAATATATTTTTTTAATATTTATCGAAAAAAAATTCTAAACTCAGAGAGAGTTGTTTGTGTTTTATTTGTGCTGTCTCTGATCAAAATGATCTGTGATTGTTAGTTGAAATTTTATGTATCCAAAGCACTGGTAGTATCGGTATTCGGTATTGATGAGTACTCAAAAGGGAGAACTGCAAAAAAAGTGGTATCGAACATCCGTACTCCAAACATGACGCCTGGCGTTCACTCCAGAGAGTTTAATCTTTGTCCAATCAGAGCAGAGGATTTCCTTCAGGGGCCTTTAGTCAGACTCCAGGTGGGCTAACCTGAGTGGCTTCCTCTGTGAGCTACATGTTAAGTGTTTTGGTTTTTCTTTAGAGTAAAAATAATATAGTTTACAGCAAAATAGATTTATTTTGTTATAAAGAAAGTTTATAAATGTGCAGTTATTACAAAAATCCTCGTTAAAGAAAGGACAAAGATGATGGTCAATGTAACTTTATGTTTCATGACAAGTTTATGGCTCTTTTCCACTTTCACGCCTTGGTCCCACTCTACTCTACTTTACTCTACTCTACTCGATTTGCAGTGCGT
This sequence comes from Halichoeres trimaculatus, assembly GCF_033239565.1. Taxonomy (NCBI): domain Eukaryota; kingdom Metazoa; phylum Chordata; class Actinopteri; order Labriformes; family Labridae; genus Halichoeres; species Halichoeres trimaculatus. Next base: position 27,929,032 of record NW_027437198.1, on the reverse strand, counting down.
TTCCACCAGCCCAGTTCTTTGACCACCAGAGGGCGGGGTCACAATAAAACAGCTGGGCGACACCACATCCACGACATTTTGAGCGCGACACAACGATTCAGCAGAAATACGACTGAAAAGTACAGGAGAGTTTTGAAGCTGTACAACAGGATGAAACCAAGGACGAGAGCAATCGAGCTGCAAAGACGAGACATATGACGGTAAGCTAAAGGTTGCTAGCGTGCTAGCTCGTAATGAAGTCTTGTACTGCATTGTTTTTCAGATGATTCTCTCATCACAAAGTTTCGCTTTAAACCGTTGGTTTGGACGTTCACCTGAGCATCTGAGTGGTGGGACGAAATAGTTCCTGGTTTCAGGAAAACTTAAAGATGTCTGAAGAAACCCTTAATTTCATCTCGAGTAGACTACGTCCGATTATGGAGCGGTAAGACACTTCTTCCCTTCTTTAGTGTAGGACGATGTGTGAACAGTCATTAAATATCCAGATGAGGATTTTACAGATGCTTCTTCATAAAGCAGAGAAGAAACAGAGAATAATTCAAGACTGGAGTTAAACGTTTGAGTATGTAAATAAATTATAATCCAGTTAAATGGAGAAGGAGAAACTGTTGACTTGTTTCTCTGATCAAACAGCGATCTTCATACGAGGTCTGTCTCTTCTTCTTCTCCTGCGTCGGCTCAATCAGGGCCTGAATCTGCCGTCCACCTCCTCCCACACATTAAGAGTAACGATATGAAAAACTGTGTCAGGAAAGGTGTGCACTGCCGAGCAAACTGTGACTCATGTGAGCATCAATCCTGGAGGTTGGGGAAGGTGGCGATGCAGACGGACACGCAGAGAAACCAGCTTCACCTTCATGAAAACTGATCCAGCTGCGTGACCTGTGCAGAGACCAGCCCCAGGCAGACCAACGTGACGATGATGATCTTTGGATTATGACACGAGAAACTCTCGATCATGAAGCTGAAACAGCACAGATCCTGTTTCCTCTCTGCGTTTGTCTTTCCTCACTGTTCCTCTTTTCCTCCTCAACATGCAGCTAATTTCAGCTCGGCTCCTAAAACTCTCCGTACGCCACCTGCTCGGCACCAAATGGCACACACACAAAGTTAACGACTGGCTGCGTGGTGAACATAGTGGAGCGTTTAGCTGCTAAAGAGCCAGATATTTCCCCCGGGACCTCACAGAGACTAAAAACAGAGTGAATATTGGATCACCAGGTGGACGCGAGCGTGACTACAGCGAGATGAAAACGTTGCTCAGTCTCTGGATGTGTCTGACTTCTTCTGTGGTGTTTCTGAGTCTGGTTTGGTGTTAAACTCTGCGTGTCCTCGGTAAAGCGTCGGCCTGTGATTGTCAGCAGAATCAGCGTTAGCCTCACCCCGTGATGAAATGTTGCTCACGCTGTAGAAGCTGAGTTATTAAAGCGGCGTCCCCCTGAGGTTTACACGGCGTGTAATGACGCACTCCTCCTCGTCCTCCTTTCGGCTCACTTTTGTCAGCAGTTTCATTACTTTGCTCTTTGCTACGAAGCAGGTGGGGCTAATCTATCCGCTTTGCCCTTCAGTTATGGTTTACTGTCCAGGGTACTGGACACAAGTGTCTCCAATAATCCCTTAATTAGGCGATGATGGACTGTTCGTTTAGTATGCGAAGCTGCAGATCTTCCCGTGCATCGAGCGAGGCCTCTGCAGTCGTACGGAGGCCAACGCTAATGATCTCAGCAAGTGGCAGCAATCCATTGGAGCGCTGCAGCAAGTGCACATTAATCTTTGGGGTGATCCAGTTGATGAATGACCCCGGCCCAGAAGCCCTGGCAGATCCCACCTTAATTATGCTGAGGGAGCCACACCTGGGAGCCACCGCGGGGACGGCGTGCTAACTCAGGAGCACAGACTCTGGAGGAGGCCTCGCTGCGAGCAGCTCCGGGCTGTGACGCCTGGGGAGGAGTGAGCCTTCACAGCAGCTCCTCAGAGGACGGTACAGTCGGCGCTGACTTCCAAATCACACGCTGTAGAAAGGGCAAATGGATGTCATCAATCTGAGACAGCTCGCGCAGATGGGCCATCATAGAGCGGAGTGATTTTATGAGCCCGCTCCAAAAGAAACTCAGTCAAGATGCTGCTTTTTCTTCCTGTAACGGCGCCTCCTCCACCTGAACACCTCCTCCTCCACCTGAACACCTCCTCCTCCTCCTCCTCCCCTGTTATCAGGCTGCACCGCTCTGACACGTTTAAAGAGGAGAAAGGCTCAGCAGGGCCAGGCGTTGCATCACTGTGACATCAACGGCCTAAAGATAGCACGCCGACACGATGGAAGGATGAGGGAAGGAGGAAAAATGATCAAAACACACGAGTAAACAAAACGAAGAAGGAAAACAGGAGATCGTCTGCAAAAGGTTTGATTTTACATCAAATTTAACCTTCGAAATTAGTTTCCTCAGAAAATTAGTTTTACAGCAGGTCATTTGGCTGAAATTTCATTTTTATTTATTACAGAAACTTAACAGGCTCATCATTAATTTAGTACAAAATCACGTGTTGGGATTTTTATCTTTATTTATTAATTTTTTAAAACAATTTTTTATTTTATTTTGAAATAATAATATGATAAAGATAGACTTGCATAATTTTAAGGTGTGTTAATATCATGATAAATAAATAAACAAATAAATAGATAACTGAATAGATGAAAAAATAAATAACTCAATAAGTAGATGAATAAAAAATAAATAAATAAATAAATAAATGAAAAAACAAATAATTAAAATAAATAAATAAATAAATAACTGAATAAATGAATAATACATCATTAAATAAATAAATATACAAACAAATAAATAGATCAATAAAAAAATAATACATAAATAAATGAATAAATTAATAATAAATAAATAAATTAACAAATAGATTAAAAAATAAATAGATGAATAAAAACAAATGAATTAATTAATAAAAAGATAAATAAATGAATAGATGAATAAAAAATCTAAATAAATTAATAAAATCATTCAGAGTAGGAAAAGAAAAAAAGGAGTAAAGGAAAAAAAAAAACAAGGAAAAAAAAAGAAATAAAAACACAACTTTACTAAAACCACCCATTCCCTGGAGCTTCCACGGAGCTTAGTTAAAAGTGAGTGCCAAGTTTTACAACAGAGTCTTCGGCTCCATGGATTCTTGCTTTAGATAACTTCAAGTTCACAACGTCCAAATACCTCAGGACCAATGCTTGGGAGAATAGTGAGTGTTGGGGTTTCCTTCCTGTGGCGACTAGTTTTTTACCTGCCGTGATTCCTGCCAAAACGGCTCTTCTCTTCTCCAGGGACAAGCTCAATTTTGGGAAATTTTTCAAAGGAAATACAGCAGGCAAACAACACAGTGTAATAATAAACAGCTTACAGAGGTCAAAGGAAACCATCTTCTGGAATTTTTCAGCATTATTTGTTCAAATTAATATTTAAAACATGACAAAACTGTTTTAAAAACTATTTAAAAAACCTGAAAAAAACCCTCTAAATCAGCAATGGTTTGCTCCAAAGTCACATGACCCCAATCAGCTGAGGTCCCATCCTTTTTGGTGTGAACCTTGAAGAAAGTGTGTCATGTTTCAGCTCCTCCTCATCAATATTTCATCAGAATGATTGTCTGTACATGGGGCGCATTAACTGTTCATCAACTGTGTTACCAACATTTTCTGCTCTTCTTACTATAGATGTTATAAAGAGCAAACTGTGAAGAAAAGGAGCAGAAATATGAGCTGATGGAGGTCAGGTGGTGCCATGTTCTTTAACTAGATCAGGGGTCTTTTCTAAGTCACTCAGGAGCCACAAAATTTACTTTATCTTCACAATAAAAACTGTAAAGAGAATAAAATTCTTTGCAAAATTAAAATCTAGTGAATAATTATCAAAGCAAGAAGTTTCTTTAAATTTACAAAACTATAAATGTAATGTCTTTTTATTTTTCTGAAAAAATAAAAATAAAAAAAATACTAAATTAAAAAAAAAAAATATTTATATTTTTTTAATCATAAAATGTGCAAAAACAGAATAAAAAATATTTGCAAAAAATTAAAAAATACTAAACAATTCAATCGCTGTCGCACAGGAAGTGACGATTCTTTGGACCAATCAGCAGTCTGCAGTGTTGTAGCTCCACCTTCAGAGAGCGGATCGGTTCAGTCTGGCTCCCATACGAAAGGGTCCCAAAAAGTGGGACGGCTCGTCTCGATTATTTGGGGATCTGTCCCGGGATGAGTCAGTGGAGACACCACAAAATGTGTGCCGTACTGAGAGGAACCGAACCGGTCTGCTTGGTGGAAACGCAGCTTTAAAATCATATGGTACCATGTTTAGGTTCCTGAACCCATCCTTGTGACTGTGAGGGAGTGCAAGAGTCGGAGATTTTCCTGCATCCCAACATTACAAGGTTATATAATGAAGAATAAATATGTAAAATTGAATAAAAACTATATTTTATTATGAAACAAATTGATGTTTTTTGCCACATAAACACACAAAAGCACCAAAAATTGGCACCGTTGGGCACCCGTGCCAAAGGTTCCCATCCCTAATCACAGCTCGTCCTGATTGGACTTGAAACAGTTATCATACTCAACAGTTTTGTCAATAGCAGCCTTTACCCACAGTCCTTCACTCTGAACAGTCTGGTTTGTATTTCCTGGTGTTTAAAGACTTCAGACTGAACTCATAACTGATATTTCAGTTTGCTGAGGCAGAGCCTCCGGGCCGAGCAGGGAGAAGCGTCTCAGCGATAACAGATGACGGCTAATTGTCGGGGCTGACAGATATTGATTTGTCGGCTATAAAACTTGTTCCTGTGCAGCGTTCAATTCCACTGGATTGTGATGTATAGCTACAATAATTTCCACTGAGAGGCTCTTTTTGTAAATGTGTGTACTTGTTTGTCTGATTTGTTTTCTCCTCTTCGCTCGTCTGATCCCGCGGTGACGCAGCGGAGGAGTCGACCTGCAGACGCTCGCCGCTCGCCTCTCGCCTCTCGCTCTGTGGAAACTCTGAATCCCTGAGTGAGCCGTTTGAAACTTCTGAACCAATCTGTCACTTCAGCCCAAAAACTGTTGCTGGAAAGCTGTTTCTGAATTGCTGAACTTGGCTGTACGCTCAGCGGGGTCGACTGTCACGTTGATTAAGTGATGCAGGGATTGACGGCGTTGGGCTGTTTGTTGTGATTCTGCAGATCTCAGTGGAGGTGTGTGCTGCTGTGTCCTTGAATCAGGAGCAAAAATTCACTTTTTCCTGAAGTTTAACAGAGGTTTAATGTTGCTGAGGTGGCTCTGGCTCATTTTTTACTCCATCATTTAAAACACGTCTTCCTATCGTCGTGTAACGCTGTCAGTCCCCGGTCTGCGGTTCCTCTCTTTGGATCCTCATCCCACTTTGCTGCCGTTTTATTGTCTTCCCTGTTTTTCCAAATGGCTGCAGAGTCGATGGCGAGGTGCAGTGATAGATACCGTCCTTTAACTGATCGATAATCCTGCTCCCCTCCATGTTGTCGGGCTGCCACACCACCCACTAATTAGATGATAAAAAGTGATGGATGTGTATTAAAGCTCTGCTGGCCCTTAAGAGAACTCCTCTGGGCTTTGTCCCATTTCCCGCTGACCTTTTGAATCCCAACTTTATTGTACGTGGATGCAGTTCTATCAATTTGTTGGATGTTTGTGATGCAGCTATTGACTCCTTCAGCGTCACATCGATTAAAATCAAACGGATCCATGGACGAGCAGACAGATGGAGGGAAAATGTATGAATTCCTTTAAATCCTGATTTAACTTTAAAAAACAGAGCAGCACACTTCCTCACAGATAAGTCGCAGCGAGGGCAAATTACTCGGCTCGATCTTGTTGTGCCGAAGAATCCAATAACCTCTATGAAGGGTCGTATGTTCAATACCGTCCTATGAGGGCTCGGGAACCAGTCGACCATTACTGGAGGGGAAATGAAGAAGGCATAAATCAAAGTAACTCCGGGTTCACGTGGATCAAGTAATTCCCAACGGGATCAGACCAAGGCCACGGGACTCTCCTCTCACAGCGAGCTGCACCGCGAGCCGCACCGCGCCGTCACGTGTGGCCTGTTTCACCGTGAGGGAACGCTGCCAAAAACAGGCGGTTTGTATCTCACAAGGGCAAAAAAAAGAAAAGACTGTTTTTCCCCCAACTGCACAAAATGACCAACACTCTGTTTTGGAGCAAAAACTCATTTCAAGACTCTCCTAATCTCTGCTCCTCATCTGCTGCTCCCCCCACACGCTCTCAGCTGCCGAGCCGCAGCCTGAACTCCCTGTGCCGAGTCGACCTGCAGAAAACCCTCAACGCTTTCTGAGATCTGAGGCTCCGACAGGTAACCAAACCTGAGTCAGGCTGTGATTACAGCTACAGTTTAGGTTAAAGGGAATTAGCAGCTTAAGATCTGATTAATTCTTAAATATTCCTATTATATATTTTACTAAATTTAGAGTTATTCAACATTTCTCTGTCAGACCACGCTCCCTAGAAATGTCCCTCATCATTTATTTCACAGGACAAGAAGAGAGAAACCGTGACGTGCTGGTTCTCAGGTGTGAGCTGAGAAGTGACGACATGGACCTGTCCTTCCAACAATGACAATAAAGTGCCATTCTATTCTATTCTATTCTATTCTATTCTATTCTATTCTATTCTATTCTATTCTATACTTTTGTTGTGTTGTGACTTTTGCAAATAGTCTGACACCTCCAGGCCACCGTACATAACCAACCCAAAGATAAACCTATATGTCACATAAAAAGGAGGGAAACTTGTTCATACTAAAACCTGCTGTCCTCCTCCTTTTACACCAACGCTCCGAGTGTTTCAAGTTATTAACATGATGTTAGCATGTTAGCTTCTCTAACAGCTCCCTCATTAGCAGATGCAAAGCACCCCAACCCAAAGCAAACTGCATACCCAGGATGCACTGCTCCAGAGAGACACATGTTTGGAGTTTGTGTTTGTTGGTCTCAGGTTTTGTGGTTTTGTTTGTGCTTGCTCTGTGTGCATGAACCAGATTCCTGATACAAGCTAACACATGCTAACACATGCTAACAGCTTCCCTTTGAAATCTGTGTGATACTGATCCACATTTTCCAGGCTCGGAGTATCTGACAGACCTCATCGTCTGGCTCTGCGTGGAGAAATGTGACGTTTACATTTTGTATTTTTGATTAAACTTAATTTGTTTTTTGAATATAGTTCAGGAGTGTTTTTCATTTCTCCATCGTTACAAAAACTGAGTAAGAAACATGTATTTTCTCCAGTGTTTCTGTGATTCACAGACATTCATGAGGAAAGTGCCTGGGAGAGTCACCGCGAGGCTTTTTCCTCCTGAATCCAGTTAACTCCATTAACCAGAGACCAGCCGGAGCCCCTGGTGAAGACTTCAGTTCATCTCACCTCCTCTTTCACTTTTAGCCTTTACATTTTTATACTAACTGAACTGAAGTAATCTAATTTACTTTATTGAGACTTTTTTATCCATAACTCACTCAGAGGTTTTATTGTTGACATCCAAATCAAAAACAAAGCAACAAATGGACTTTTTGACGACTCTTTATTCACTCATTTTAAATATAACCATTACTGAACAATTAGAAAGTGATGAACATGTGGATCTGTGAGGAGTGTTAAATGTTTGGATGTTAAAACTTTCTCGTTGTGAGTCTGTTTTGTGGTTCTGATGGTCTGGACTCGGCTCTCGTTGCAGCCTGTGTGTTCAGCTCCTGTAAACCATCTCTGCTGTCAGCTCCACTGAAACACGAGTGTTAGGCAGTGACCACAGCGCCCTGACTTATATTACAGCGCAGAGTAACAGTGAGCACCTGCCAAAACTTCCCCACAGCTCCCATTCATCTCAGCCGGAGGAGCCGGGCTCAGACTGAGCCGGGTTCAGAACCGGGTCACTTCATATATTAAGAGTCCCAAATCTCCAGGTGCTGCAGCAGCTTCAGAGCGCTAACTTCAGCGAGCAGCAGCCGGGGGCGCCACGCTGGCTTCCTGTGAGGAACTTCCTGTCTGTCTTCCTTTGTTTCAGCGTTAATGAGACGTCTGATGACGACGCAGACGCTGACAGATCTCTGTTAGTTCACCGTGGATGCAGAGGATGCAGAGTTTAAGAAGCAGTTTGCTCCTTAATCTCAGCTGAGCGAGCTGCCTGCAGGCTGTCCTGGCTGCACGGCCACCGATCACCGAGCGAAGCTGCCCGGCTCAGATTTAAAACTGCAGCCTGGAAATATCTGCTTATCTACGGACGACGACTGTAAATCTGCACAGGCTACAAATAACAACAACATTTCTGCACGTTTAGCCCTAAAACAACTCTCTTCTGCAGATTTAGAGAAACATTTGTGACATAAATCTGTCAAATATTTCATATAAATGTTGAATGTTTATCTAAACGATTCTTAACATTTCGCAACTTTCCTAAAGATTTAGTTTTCATCCTAAATATTAATCTAAGATTGCTAGATCTTAGACAAAGACTTTGAAATATGAAGTCAAGATTTTAAATCTTATGGTATAATTTCGAAATATTTAGCTAATGCGCAAATTCACATTCAGCTACATCAGTCGTTAGAAAATAAACGGGAGTGAAAACACTGTAGTGAGCATGCCAGGCCTGTAGGTGGCACTGTAACCGTCTTGTCCAGAAGCAGCTTTTGGTAGATCTCCTCTGAAGTAGAGTTGATCATCTGGTGTGTTGGTGAATGCTCAGAGCAGAAGTGGAGCAACAGATGCTCATTTTGTCAAAGACAGTCACAGATTCAGCAGATTGAGCAGAACAAGATCAACACGGGGCAGGGTTGCAGAAAAAACCTGCTCTGGAGGCCATTTTCAAAAGTTTGCGTTTTAAGTCGACTGAAACGCCGTTTCCGTGTAAACGCGAGGCAACAAAACTTTTGCGTTTCACCCTAAAACAGTTGTCGTGTAAACAACCCCTTATTTGAGAGCTTCCGGCGGGAGGGAGTGTGAATTTGCATATTAGCTAAATATTTAGAAAATGTACCTCAAGATTTAAAATCTTGACTTCATATTTGGAAATCTAAGATTTAGAAATCTTGGCCGAATATTTTAACATTTTTATATAAATATTTAAAAAGGAAGCTAAATCTTTGGAAATGTAGCTAAATGTTAAGAATTGGGACATTATGGGGCACGGATTGTAAAGTTTTACACACCACAAATATCAAAAACATTTCTCCAAATTTAGCTCTAAAACATCACTTTTTCTGCAGATTTAGAGAAACATTTGAGAATCATATCTGTTAAATATTGCATAGAACTGTTGAATGTTTTATCTAAATGTTGTAATAAATGAATGTCATGATTCTAAGATTTTTAAATCTTCAGCAAAGATTTCTAAATAGGAATTGAGATTTCTAAATATTTAGCTTATATGCAAATTCTCACTACTGCCCGCCTGGTAGCATCAATATAAAAGTTTGAGAAAGTGATTTTGAGAAAGTCAAACTCTACTTCTTTGATGTCGACCAGGGGATTTTCAACAGCACCATCACAGCATGTGGTACGTTTGTTTTCTAACGGCTGATTTATCCGACTGAGGCTGGGTCACTTCCTCAAACTTTTATTTTGGCGTTTCCCACAGGCTGGAGTGTGAATTTACATATTAGCTAAATATTTAGACGCTGTACCTTAAGATTTGGAAATCTTGACTTCATATTTAAATATACTAACAATTTTTATAAAATTTTGTCTAAATTTTTACAAATCTTTGCAAATGATTGATAAATGTTTTCTTTAGATTTATAAACCTTGGTAAATATTTATAAATCTTTGATAAAAATTTAGTCTTAGCTTAATATTTAAAATGAAAACTAAATGCTTAAAAATGTAGCTAAATATTTGGGAATCAGGATTTTTTTTTTTTTACAACATTTGTAAATAACATTCAACATTTATTTATAATATTTCATAAATATTTCTCTAAATCTCCAGGAAAAAAATGATGTTTTAGAGCTAAATGTGCTATTGTTTTGTTGTTTACAATCAGCGCCCCCTACTGTTGAAGATCCTGTGGCTGACACTGAAGAAGCAGAGCTTAACATTCTCAAAATCTGTTTGGCTAGATCACTTTCTCCAACTTTTATTTTGGTATTCCCGGCGGGCAGGAGTGTGAATTTGTATGTTAGCAAAAAATTTAGAAATCGTGGCTCAAGATTGAAAATCCTGACTTCCTGTTTTGAAATCTTGGCGAATATTAGGAAAGTTTTGCTAAGGTTAAGAAATCTTGGAGCAATATTTGTAAGGTAAACTAATGTGAAGAAACATAGCTAACTAATTAGCATCAGGACATTTATTTATAAGATTTAACATTAATATATAATATGTGACAGATATATTTCACAAATGTTTCTCTAAATCTGCATAAATGTGGAGAAACTGGCGCCTCATCCTTATCTCCACCTGATGACGGAGTAAACCAGAGAAACCGTTAGCTGCTCCATCTGACGCTGTAAATAAACCACGTCCATCTCGCTCTCTGCTGCTGGAGTAAATCCCTCTGTCCTCGTCCTCAGACTCCAGGTGATTTCTCCAACAAACCGTCTTCATCACTTCGCTCTAACAGAGAGTGGATCTTGTCAGGATGGAGATTCATGATTGCAGCAGAGCCGCAGACACATTTTTAATTCCAGGTGTAAATGTAATATGGATAATTCATATCTGAATGTGATCTGGACGCCGGCTGAATGCTAATGCTGGCTGAGGCTCTGTGAGGCGGTGAGCGGCGTTCAGGAAGCTGATGGCGTTCAGGTTTATTAGTGACTGCTTCATCTGAAACCATCAGAGAGCGACACCTCTGACGCTTCCTGAGAGCTGAGCTGATAAAGGAGGAAACACTCGTTGGTAATCCTCCCTGAGACAAAGCCCCGAGTTATCTCCTCCACGTCACGGCTGTCAGGACTCAAACCAAACTTCCAGAGAGCGCCGCGTCCTGACTGACGCCGTGTGTAAACGCAAACAGACGCAATCTGAGCCCTCAGCTTCCACAGGGGCCGACGGCGTCTGAGCGATTTATGAACGCCTCTGATAACAGACGCAACAAAGCAGAAGATAAATCGGGTCAATATGTTTTCCTCACTGCCTGATAATAATTCATCATCAGTGCTGAGTGGCGGCGGCGGCCATCTTAATGCCACTCCACATGTGCTGTCAACGCCGGAGCGCAGTCTGAGCATGCTCAGAAACCTCTGTCAGGGTGACTTTGGACGGACAGACAGGTAGGATCACAGCGGACTTTCACCAACAGGACAGTTCCTGTTGGAGAGCTCTCTGATTCTCCAAGTGGCAATTTACCAACGCAACAGTTTCAGCAAAGCCATCCAGCTCTCCCACGCTCTCTTGACTGCCAAACACCCAGCCGCCATTGTTCTCCCAGCACTCATCGTCCCCCACACCCCGTCACCTGCATCACTCTCGTATGTTCAGGTCTGCTTCACCACTGACTCCACATTTCATCCTGACGGAGCCAAACACCGACAGTAAACCAGGAAACGCTTTTTATCATCAGTTACAGCTGCTCAGTGAAATACGTTCACTCAGCTTCCTGCTGTTAAAGAGGAGGCTCTGCTCTTTCTCAGTCTTCATCCTGTCCCTAATTCCTCCAAAGGGTCTTAGTGTGATTCAAGGGTGAGGTCACAGGGACCATCTGTACCGTACCCAGACACACTCCAACCCTAAAGTCCGGCTGGATTGGCCACTTTAACCGTACCGTGCTCAGGCACAGTTCACGTCTTTGGCTTTGGCACATTTCAGCGAGGCGTACTTTGGTGCGGTACACTTAATGCACGAGCACAAATACGTGTCCAAAAGAGGACATAATCAACATAATAATGTACAGGCCTTGCTGACACGTGGCCAGGCATTTTCAAAGACGAATACCCCCCCTTTTTAAAAATACTTTCAATACTTTTCATCAAGCTGTAGTTTAACGTCACTAAAAATGATGTTTTTTGAAAAGTCCAGCCCAAGTGAAGATTTTGGAAAACTCTGGTTTCATGGTTTTGTGTAGACGCCAGGAAACAGAGCTCATTCTGATTGGCTGGCACAGGTTTCATGTCTGAAAAACACTGCCACCTATGGGTTTGGCATGCACCTAGCCTCCACTTATCAGCTGGTTTTCCCGCTCCTGGCTTTGCGTGGACATGGCCTCGGTCTGGCACATATTAAAGAAGTGTGACCACACTGACACGGTACAGTTTGGTACAGTACAGTATGGCACAGTACAGTATGGCACGGTACAGTATGGTACGGTACAGTATGGCACGGTACAGTATGGCACGGTACAGTATGGCATGGTACAGTATGGTACGATACAGTGTGGTACGGTACAGTTTGGTACAGTACAGTATGGCACAGTACAGTATGGCACGGTAAAGTACGGTTGGGTACAGTATGGCAAGGTACAGTATGGCAAGGTACAGTATGGCATAGTACAGTATGGCACGTACAGTATGGCATGGTACAGTATGGCATGGTACAGTATGGCACACACAGTATGGTACAGTACAGTATGGCACGTACAGTATAGCACGGTACAGTACGGTACGGTACAGTATGGCACGTTCAGTATTGTACGGTACAGTATGGCACGGTACAGTATGGCACGTTCAGTATGGCACGTTCAGTATGGCACACACAGTATGGTATGGTACAGTATGGCACGGTACAGTATGGTACGGTACAGTATGGCACGTACAGTGTGGTACGGTACAGTATGGTACGGTACAGTATGGCACGTACAGTATAGCACGGTACAGTATGGTACGGTACAGTATGGCACGTTCAGTATTGTTCGGTACAGTATGGCACGGTACAGTATGGTACGATACAGTTTGGCACGGTACAGTATGGCATGGTACAGATCGCCTTAGTTACTGTGCCCTAAAGATTAAAACATCTCTGTTTTTCTCCCACTGCTGTTTAATAAACTCTTATTTCAGGCTCTGCTGTCTCTTTAAACCTCCACAAGCCCCCTTCTGTCTGATTGGCTAGCCCTCTAGAGGTGGAGCCTTGGTGTTTAAGGCCCGCCCCTTCACAGAGCTTGTTTATCTGCTGGATGAGCTTCCTGCTGCTGCTGGTCACCACCTAAATAAAGAATATCTGTTTCCTGTTTTGCTCTCAGTCGAAACGCTTTGTGTCTGAACATGTTTGCATGCAGAGCACACATAAAGCCCAGAGACACGGGTGTGTGTTTCCTTCTACATGTTAAACACAGGCGTGTGTGTGTGTGTGTGTGTGCATTCTGCTGGATTACCAACGAGTGAGCCACGCGTTGCAAATTATTCAGGGCCCGGTGCTTAGCGTGTCCCTGGCTCTCCTGGTGAGCTGTAGGTGTGTGATGAATGAGAGCCTCTAACACACGGAGACGTTTCAGTGGCGTGCAATTTTCAAATCCCCATATTGCAGCAACAAAGTGAACAAGTTAAGGTCTGGTGGATGTGCAGCACTAATTATAGTCTGCAGCCATGTATAATAAATCCAGAGAATAATGTGAGAGCAGGATCCTCATCCTCAGCACAGAGCAGAGCACAGGCTGGGAATCAGACCCTGATGAGTCCTCATCCTAATCCCCATCATGTGTTTCTCATGATCCACTTTGATTCATGCAACCTGCCTCTGCATTTATCAGATAAACTTCTTTATTTCTGCTAAACTCGCTTATGCAATTACACTGACTCCACAGAAAACCAGCAGGGTGCAGACATGAGCTTTGTGTGGAGCGCTATCTCTGTCAAAATCATCCTCCTCTGACGGACTTCTCCACGGGAAACTTTCCACGCTGGATGCAATAATCTCTGCAGCATCAATCCAGCTCTGTAATCTGAGTCGGTCCAGCGCAGACCTGCAGCCCGTCCCTGTCCAACAGCAGGCTTCAGATGAAGGACTCGGACGTTCACAGCTCTACTTGTTCACGGAGAGAGGAGGGAAAAAGTGGGTGTACACAAGTTGTGCTGTGTGGCTCCACAGAGCTTCAGTTCAGATGAGCTCACGCAGCCGATGCGCACAGCGGAGGAGCCGAGCGGCGTGAGAGGAGCGCGGAGAGGAGCGCGGAGAGCTGCAGCCTGTGGTCCGAGCGCAGGGAGGAGGTGTCTGCGCTAGAGCCTCCTACTTTACTCCTCAAAGTCCACAGAGAAGGAGGCAGGGGAGGAGAGAGGGAGCTGCTGGAGAGGCTGCGTGGATGGATGTGGATCCACAGACTGGACGTGGACGTGGACGGAGCCACTTTGAGCACTTCACCCTCTTCTTGTGTTTCTCTCCTCCTCAGTGAAATGCCAGGATCTCCTCCATCATCGCGCCCAGGCTGCTCCGCGGGAAGGACGCCAGACCCGCTCTCAAATCTGCAAGTTCGGTCCAATAAATTGTGACATTGTCTGTCAGGCTGTGGAGGGAGAAATCGATGCCGGAGAAAGGGGGACGCGGTATTCTTCCGGAATTTTAACGATCTGCTCCTCACTTCTCCGTATAAAAATGCCGTTCAGCTCGGAATAGCTCGGTCCAGCTCGGTTCGGTCCAGCTCCACGCTCTTTCCTCTCCAAGCTGATGGAGCAGCTGATGTGACTGATTATTGCTGTTGGTTTTTTTGTCCATGCGAGACTCGGGGTGGAAACATGTCTGGCCACTTCTCTGAGGGGATCACTGCTATCAGATATGGCATTCTGGTCCAGCACTTCAGTTTTCACGTCTAAAGTGCCCCGGAAGATCTTATTCATGTTCACCCTCTCCCTCTCTGTCACCTACCTGTTCTACAGCTTGATGAGCTGCTACAACTCGCTGCAGTTCCCGCTGCAAGAGACCTACGCGTACCAGGGCCGGCTGGTGACGGAGGAGACAACTTTTGTGACATTGAGGGAGAAACTTTACTCCGCGTCCCCGGGCTTCAGCCGCTTCACCGAGGCGGAGGCGACCACCGCGGGGAGGGAGCATGCCGAGGCCGAGCAGAGGACCCTGGACTGGATTAGGACTCAGGCGTCTCCGACGAAGTCTGCGGCGGCGGTTTCTCAGAGCAGCGCGCAGGAGCGGGAGCACCAGGACTTCAGCACCACGGACAGCGAGCTGCGGGTCAACTGCACCATGGATTACGGAGAGAAGAAGCTCCCCCAGGCCATCATCATCGGGGTGAAGAAAGGGGGGACCCGGGCCCTGCTGGAGGCGCTCAGGGTGCACCCTGACGTCAGAGCCGTGGGCAACGAGCCCCATTTCTTTGACAGGAACTACGAGAAGGGGCTGGACTGGTACCGGTGAGTCCTCCTTTCTGTTTCTCTCATGTCTCTCTGCTGTGCTCCCTCTGAGGGACTCTGGGATCAGATCTGGGCAGGTTGAGGGACTGATAATCCACCTTCTCACTTCCTGCTTTCTGAAGTTAAAGGGAACTTGGTGCTTGAGTCTTGGTGCTGTGAGGTCTCCTGGTTTCTGCAGATACAGGAGGAGCAGGGACTCTGGTCCTTTTCAACCAATAGTTTTAATCCTGCACCTGGAGCAGTGTGTGGATCCAAGCTGTTACACACACACACACACATACACACACACACACACACACACACACACACACACACACTAAAACCTGCTGTGTCTGAATCAGAAAGATTGGATTGAAAATATCCAAAGATCCACTTTCACCTGGAAGAAAAATTGTTTTATTGTTTCTTTGTTTTAAATGTGAAACCACAGCCTGTGATTTCACATTCTTGATGCACCCTGTGTAGAGTGTGAGGTTAGACTGAAGACTTGTGCATGAGGCCTTCGTGTGGAAATAAACACACACACCGCTCAGTGATTCATGCAAAGCTCTCTGACATATGAGTGAATCTGTAATCAGAAAAAAATCTGCTTTTTTTGCTCCATCTTCTGTATTTTTTTGCAAACTATAAACCTGGAATTAACTAAATTCCTTAATCAGCTTTTTAGCAATAGACTATTTTTCAGTATAAATCCTTATTATCCTGAATTTAGAGTTATTCAACATTTCTCTGTCAGACTACGCTCCCTAGAAATGTCCCTCATCATTTATTTCACAGTTTAGACAAAATGTTAAAGAATTATGTCTTAAAAAATCCAAGTAACCAGCTGACAGGACAAGAAGAGAGAAACTTTGTGCCAACTGCTGACTTTATTTTTAGGATTTTTTTTGTTACATTTAAAGTTCACAATTTTTTTTATAAAACAAAGTCGAATTTTCTAATTTATAAAGTTCTTAAAATTTTTTGAAAAATTCCTGTTTTTTTCTTGTATAATTTTGCAATTTTTTAAAATTCTTTTTTTTTTTTAATTTTTGCAAATATTCTGTTTTGAGGCATTTTTGGATTTTTTTTTAATGTAATTTATTTTTATCTACTAATTTCTTTTTTGGAAATTCTTAAATATTCTTATTTTTTTCAGCTGTGTTATGGACAAAAATTTGTGACTATTTTTCAGTATAAATCCATATTATCCTGTATTTAGAGTTATTCAACATTTCTCTGTCAGACTACGCTCCCTAGAAATGTTCCTTCATCATTTATTTCACAGTTTGGTCAAAATTAAAAGGAATTATGGCTCAAAAATCCCAGTAACATCTACATTTAGTGATGCTAACACAGTCGACATTTCCTCGATTTTTTTGCCCTTGTGCTAACTACAGACTTTTTTATTTTTTGTTAAATTTTTAAGATCACAAATATTTTTACCAAATGTCAATTTTTCTAAAATGTTAAAGTTCATAAAATTTTTCGTGAATTTCTTTAAATTTTTTTCTTGTATAATTTTGCAAATTTTTGAAATTCCTTTTTTTATTTGAAAATATTTTTTAAATTTATTTTTTAGCACATGTTTGAAAAAAAAATGTGTTTTTTCTTATTTTGGATTTTTATTATTATTATTTTTTTTTTGCAAATTTCTGAAAAATAAAAAAAGACATATGTATAATTTTGTAAATTTAAAGAAAATTTTTGTTTTTATAATTATTCACTAGATTTTAAGTCTGCATAAAATTTAGACACTTCAAAGTCTTTATTGTGAAGATAAAGTAGATTTTATGGCTCCTGAATGACTTAGAAAAATGTGTCCTATGAAAGTGAAGGTGTCAGACCACTCCTCCAGACCTTGAACATGGCACCACCTGACCTCCATCAGCTCATATTTCTGCTCCTGTTCTTCACAGTTTGCTCTTTATAACATCTATAGTAAGAAGAGCAGAAAATGTTGGTAACACAGCTGATGAACAGTTAATGCGCCCCATGTACAGACAATCATTCTGATGGAATATTGATGAGGAGGAGCTGAAACATGACACACTTTCTTCAAGGTTCACACCAAAAAGGATGGGACCTCAGCTGATTGGGGTCATGTGACTTTGGAGCAAACCATTGACACATGATTTGCATTATTTTGTTAAATAAATGATGAAATATGAATATCAGCCATATGACCCACTGTAGAATCGATGAGTAAACCCTGTGGATGTGAAACGTCCCCTGGTTACAGCCTGTTTCTACGGCCCATGCTGATTGGTCGTCGTCAGTATTCAGACCGTCGGTCAGAGCTCCTCTAACATCCCCGGCGTTGAGCCTGCAGTCGTCTCTTTGTGATGTTTGACTTTCACTTTGAGTTTTCCAGCCTCAGCCCTCCTCTCTTCATCACGCCGTGTTTATAGAAGCAGGAGGAAAGAGAAAAAAATCAATGTGAGGGTTCATTCATGGTCAGCTGGTCATGGCTGTGTTAGGCACCGTTCTCACATAATGATGTTTGACTCCAGATTTCTCCAACTGAGTCAATGAGCTGATGAGGACGCTGCTGACTCAAAGTCCCGCTGATGTTTCCCTCCCCGCCGTCGAACCGGGCCCTGTCACACCCGGTGTTTGGCTTTTTTTCTTCCTGAGCATCTGCTTTCATCTTTGCTGCATAGACACGGGAGCTCTGGGCTGTTCATTTAGCTTGTGTTAATGCAAGCTGTTTCATTAGGCTGTCGGTGAAAGGCTCATTAGACAGGAAGATGACATGCTTACATAAATAATAATAAGTGTGCTCGTGGGTTTCGGGGCCCCTGAGCTGAACAAATCCCTGAAGGGGCCTTCGTCTGGATGTGGTGGTCCTGTGTGGAGGCTGCGTTCAGGACACAGAGACTCACAGGCTCCATTTGCAGCCATCTAAAATTAATTGTGCACCAGTTAAAATAATCATAAGTCAAGACCAGACGGCGATGGGAGCATCTATTCATCCCACGTTTGTTTGTTTGTCTCTAAACGATGCATTATACTGCCTCCCGCTCGGCTAATGTGCCCTTAATGGAAGTGAAATTATGATCAGTTACAGATGTTTGCAGACATTTGACATTGCTGGAGTTGAGTGAGAGCCGTCGTCTCGCAGAAACACGCCTGATTCATAAATTTGGCGCCTGTCTTTGTAAACACCTGCTTCACATTTTGACAGATGTGCTGCAGAGTCATGTGAGCGTTCAGCGACGCGGCGTGGCGACAGCTGAGAGAGATCAAGATGTTTGTTTGAGTCTTTACACCAAGGGTCTTCAACCTGTGGCTCTAGGAGCCTCATGCGGCCCTTTGACTCCTTTGCAGTGGCTCCTTGTAGCTTTAAAAAATATTATTGAAATAAAGGGCTTTTAATATTTTAATGATAAGAACACAGATACTGAGTAAAATCATAATATACATTTTTTTGCAGTTTTTTGGGGGGGATTTTTTTTTTATTTCAATTTTTGACATTTTTGCAAATAAGAAAAATAATTCCATATTTTGCAATTTTTTTTTATATAAATCCCTCTTTTTTTGCAATTTTAGAAAGTTTTTTTTTTCAGTTTTTGGAAATTAAGCAAAATTTTAAAATTGCATTATTAAATTGTTTTTGTTTTTTGCAAATTTATGACATTTAATCAATTTCTTTGAAATTTTGCACATTTTTTAAATTCATTTTTATTTTGCAAATTTTCAATCTTTTTTTCAATTTCCAAATTTTGCAAAATTTATAAAATCTATGACACTACAAATTTCTTTTTTTTTTCTCTTAAATTTGCAAATTTGTTAAAAAATAAATTGAGTAAAAAACTAAGAAATCACATGTACAAATTTATAAACACTAAAACTTCTCGTTTAGATAATTATTCACCTGATTATACACTTTTTTTGTCTTAATGTGAAGATAAAGTAGATTTTGCGGCTCCTGAATGACTTTCATCCAGGTGAGCTGAGGAAAAACGTCTCTATGGAAAGTAAAGGTTGCAGACCGCTGCTTTACACGATGACTTCCCTGCGTCTTTGGTCAATCCTCTCTGAGATCCTGGACCGGGTCTCTGCTGTGAATCTTATGGATTGGTTGGATTCACTGAGCCTTTTGCCTCTGCAGCGTCGTGTGTTTCTCTGAAGGTCTCGGCTGGAGGAGTCAGTCCATAGTTTAATCTGTAAACACAGAATCATGAAGCATTTTTCTGCCACTTCCAGCTGAACATCACCCTCTGCTCTGGACACATCCTGTAAAATACGGCTGCTCTCTGTCCGGGAGCTTTACAGTAAATTTCCTTTTCACTCGCACTTTTGTGAAGCTGAGCCAAAGGATCGTAAAAAATCTGCTTCCTCCAAGGATGTTATCATTACCCTGTCTGACACGGTCAAACGGCGGTGACAGCTGCAAACAGGTTATATAGGTGTTCTCTTTGTAGGCAGCGGCAGCAGACGCCCACTCCCATCTGACAGCGGCGGTATGTGAGGAGGTGAAACACGCCGCGGGCGGCGGCTGCTGCTGAGGTAAACACAGGATGAGGAGTTCACAGAGTCAAACGCTGTTTTTAAAATATCTGCACTTAATGAAGTCTCAGGTGTCAAGACGTTTGAAAAGCACCAATCCAGAAGAGTCATGGCGTGAATTTCTTTGAGGTGGTTAGAAGAACAGGAATGAAGCTGTGAGAGGGATTAAAGATGAGGAGTCAGATTAAAATCATTCAGGATGTGAAGTGACTTAAAGCTCCGGTGATGTGGCTCTGACATTTACTGTTGTTTGGTAAAGTTGAGTCTAATCACTTCCTGACTCTACCTCCAGACATATTTTACAATCCCCGGAAAAAATACACAAGAACGGCAGCTGTCAATCATCATTAAACGTGACATAAAGCCTAATTTTTAACATCGTATAACTAATCAAAACGAAACTTTTCCGAAAAACGAGGACTTGGATACAAGGCAGCCAAATGATATCTTCAAATCACCACAACAATCAGACGTGAGAAACATTTCTACCAGGTGGATTAATTTTTTAAAGTTTGACCACAGCCCATCTGGAATGACTGGGGAGATGGATTTTTAAACCTATACTGCCGCCAGCCACCAGGGGGAGCAGTTTTTGTGGAGACCTCACTTCGAGCCAAGCAAGATGACGTCCATTTTTTTGGATGTCGCTTCTGGCATAAAAACTGCAACAACCAATAACAAAAGCAGAGATTGTCTGATGATTGGCCGATATTCGAAGCAGATCAGCCTTTTTTTCAAATTCAACAGCTGACAAAAGAAAAATCAGTTTCAAACTGTGTCAAATCTCCAGCATCAACCCACGGTACCACCTGATTGGTCACACAGAGCCGTGGCTCAGGTCACAGCCAATCAGCAGTGAAAGCTGTGCATGCACATACCCACACACGCAGCAGAGAGGAGGACAGGTCCACAGAGAAACAGTTTTTAAAGCTTTCATCGACCTTTATCAGAAAGCTGCTGAGCCTGGAGCTGTGTAATGAACATACGCTCAAAGGCTTTGAATAAAGTCAAGTGTTGGAGTTTGTATTATTCAAAATTTCGACGACAATATTTCCACTTTCACTGCAATATTTGTCGGCTCCAAATATCCATTATCAGCTTCTTTGAAAAGTAATTATTGGTTTTGGTCTATTTCTAGAGAGAAGTCGAACAGGATGTTTTTAAAGAGTTCACGAATATAAAAGCGAAGGTAGAGGTGTGAGGCAGAGTTTTAAAAAGAAATCTGAAATACTTCATTACTCCCAGGGAAATTTGGTTTCACTGTTGCTCTTCACATCATGCAGCAGTCAGAAAATAAGTGTTAGATACACAGTAAAATAAGCAATTAAGTATCAATTAGTACCACGTTTTGGTCCAAAAAGCCAATAAATCAAGCACAGCAGCATTGTTTCCAGGCTCTCATAGCCCCTCTGTTCAGAACGCTCTGATTTAGTGGGCGTGGCCTTCATATGTAAATGAGCCACCGCTGATACCGCCCCGCTCTTCCACGTCACTGAGAGCGGCGCCACGAGCTCTGAGTGCACAATGTTTAGAAAACAGAGAAGCTCGTTTACCGTAACATTACAGGCTAAAACAACAGGCTAACTGCAGCTAAAGTTAGCATCCTGAAGCTAACACAGAGACAGGGGGGGGCACTGAGGAAAAGCTCTTCCATCTGCTCCACAGCACACAGCATTTAAAATACTCACATTTCCAGGGTCCCAGGTTTGTTGGAGGATGGTTGGTAATGCGCCTGGATTCAGGACCAGTCTATTGGCTAGCCCTCTGTTGGACTGTCCAAAGTTGGAAAAGCAGTCGGCCGTGAAGTGACTAGCACACACATGCACAGTTTTACTGAGTGTAGCTGGAACATTTCCTGATAAATGAACTCGAGACACTTAGTCTGTCTTCTTCTGAGATGGGAAGCTTGAGCATGGAACTATGTGGCTGTTTACAGCCAAAAACAGAGCAGTGATGGCTCTTCAACTTTGGCATTCTGGAGTCGAAAATTGGTCAAAAAAGGTAATCGCTGACGTCGGCAAATCCCCAAAATCCAAACAGCTGGTTTTAGGTCAGGATTTAACATTAACAAGCTCTACTAAGAACAGGTTTGGTCATTAAATATCACATTTTGTGGGCTGGGAGGAAAGACCCACACATTTCACTAAAAGACTTAATAAAGAGATTTCTGCAGAAAATGGGACCTTTAAAGTCTCATTTTTGTTTTTCTGATGCTAAAGTAAAAATAAAAACATGTCATTTCATCGTTTCTGTGAACTTCCCTCTGTGGTGATGAACTGATTTATTCATGCAGACAGTTAAGTTTCCTCTAACGTCGTCCGCGCTGCGTGTAACACCAGGAGGATCCAGTCCAACCCTCCACCAAAGTTGTGAACCAGCTCACATCTCGCATTCACATCAGGAGCCGGAGTTTATGGAGCGTCTGCTCTGCGCCTCCTCAGCCGGGCCCAGATTGGTGATTGGTGCTGCTTGCCTGCTTTCCAGCGCTCTTGGACGTTCCTGCAGTGTGTTTTGGGCTTCCTTGAACAAGCAATTAGCAATGTAGCGCCATCATTAGCGTCCACAGAGGACTCTGAACAGCCAATTGGCGCTTCTAATGTTGTCTCTATTTTCTGGGTAAAGAGGATGAGCCGCCGCCGCCGCGAGGATTTCACTCGTGTGTTCTCCGGAGTGCGCCTCAACCTGGTGCTAACGCCCGTCCTGGGAAAGGAAACATTTGATGCATTAAGACCAAAACAGCAAATGTTACTGCGGCTGTGTGCCAGCGTCAGGAGGAAGATAATGTTCCTCATAAATTGTGCTAAATGATATCCGTGGTTATCGATCATACGCAGAGACTTTTAGCTCTAATTAGGCCGCATTAGAGAGGGCTCCTGCTCCGTTTTTGTGGCAGATTTTCTCAAACGGTGAACTAATTGTGTTTGTGTCAGGGTTTAAAAATGGTCTTTGAAAAGGGAAGGATTAAAAATTAAAGATAAATGCTGTTTTGACTTGCTATCATGTATTAATAATCAGGAGAAAACAGGAAAACAGAGTGTCACGTCATCAAATATAAATGGAATAAGTTTCTGTCAGCACACGAGCGGTTTCCTGGTTTTAAACACTTTGACTATCACATTACAGAATGAGAAAACACTGTTTCCAGGCACTTTAACATTTGAGTCATTTGGCAGATTAACAGTGGCAGAATCAGCCCCCCACGCTGTGAGCGGTGTCAGATTGTCCGTTTTCAGATTAATTCCTCTTGAAGAGCACGTGTGACCGGATCAAATGATACAGCGGGAGGCGTGAGGTTTCTCATCTAGTGAGACTCAATGGATCGGCGCTCGGCATTGATGTGTGAACCGGACAGTCAGCAGAGTGGGAGCACTTCTATCAGTCTTTTCAGCGGAGGAAGAATGGTTTCTTTTCTACTCGCTGGAGGAGTCCAGGAAGGAGCTAATGGCTGGAGGAATACGGCGTCTAATGATGAGACTACGTGGAAAATATTCAGCTGAGGAAACCTTTACATCCAGACTGATTGTGTCTGAGAGCAGCTGAAACTCAGATTTTATTCTGAGTCACCTCTGACCCCTGATACCAAAACCATCAGACACACACACACACACACACACACACACACACACACACACACACACACACACACACACACACACACACACACACACAGTTGCTGTAGAGCAGGGGTAGACAACCTAGGGCACAGGCACCACGGAGGCTATGTATGTGTGCACTCAGAGAAAAATTACACTGAGGCAGAGACAAAAATAAAAAAATGACAAAAGAATTATAAAAAAGATTAGATTAAAAATCAACAAATAAATAAATAAATGACAAGATATAAAAAACAAACAAAAAAATAAATAGTTTAAAAAATAAACATAAATAAATAAAAAATTACAAAATTTATAAATAAAAATAGAAATAAACAAGCAAGTAAATGAATAAATAGATAAATGACACAAAAATTAGAAAATAAATAGATTATAAAATAAAGAAATCAACAATTAAATAAATAAATGACAGAAAAACAAATAAATAGATTAAAACATAAACAAACAAATAAATAAATAATAAAAAATATTATATAAATAATTAAATTAATTAATTAACAAACAAAAAATAAATAAGTAAATCTATAAAAAAATAAATAACAAACATATCAAATGAATATTTAAATTAACAAATATTAACAAATTATTTAATAAATTATAAATGAAAAATTCAAATATATAAATAGATTAAAAATGAATAATAACATGCTGGGTGTTGAAATGCTGAAGTGACTGTCTTGTTTCCATGGTGACGGATCATTTCCCATTAATTTCTATGGGCTAAGTTTTGTTTTTAAATGTTGAATGTTTTAAAAAAGTATAAGCGGTAAAAATTTGAGTGATACAAGCACAATTGTCTCAAACATTCTGAGCATTTTGCAGTTTGATTGGTGAAAATCTGTGATTTTTTTTTTGTTGGAGGAATAATGCAAAAGTTGATTTCTTTATATTGAAATGTTGTGCTCAGTATTTATCATTATAACATCATCATGATGTTACAAGTTCCCAAATGTGACTTCCAAGTGGGTTATTGTAAATCTCTTTGGGGTTCAGTTAGCTAGCCAAAAATCACATCCATTTACGGTGTTGTCATGGCGACCAATCCAAGTTCCAGTTGTTCTTTCCAGCGTGAACGTCCACTAAGTCCTGAGTTTGGCCAATGTGGCGAGATACAGCGACAGAGGACTCAGAGGCTCTGCTGTGAGCATGTTTACATACTACAAAAATACTGTGAGAATGAGTCATGGAAAAGGTTTTCTCTGCCTCAGAGTCACGCCCTTTACGTTAAGCTAACACAGTGTGAGCCGCTCTTTGGAAACAGTGAAGTGTCCATCAGTTTAATCTGAGTGTATGAGCAGACCTATAAAGAGATTAACACTCACATCCCTCACCCAAAGCCATAAATGTTCTCATAAAGCCTCTCTGTGTAAGACTTTACAGGATATAAAATCAATTTACTGTGCTTAAAAGAAAAACCTCGCTCCAGATGAAAAAAACAACCCGTGATGTAACACCAGTTTACATCTGAATATCTGCTGTCAGCGAACGCACCGCAGCTGTCAGTGAACGCACCACAGCTGCCACGAACGCAGGCTCTGTGGGTTTGACCCGGTGCGACAGGATTTATTACCGAGCTCACCTGTTTATGAGGTGAGCACGCCATTTATCAAACTCACGGCCCCTCGCTCGGGCGGCGGCGGCGCTGAGTTAAAGAGGATATTTTAAGGAGAAAAGCGAAACAGGAAGAGGTCAGAATGGAAACAACTTCAGGACTTTTGCCGCACTGCAACAAAACCCTGAGTCCAAAGAAGAAACCAATAAAGATGGCGCGGGAGCTGACGGAAATTTGGGTACGTGGTTAAATCGGAGGAGTCTGCAAAGGTCGGCGTGCACGGTGCAGACGCTGCGTCCCTGTTTCCTCTGCCTGGTATTAATGCTGGAGATAAATCAGCAAACGGTGAACAGGAACCAAAGTTCTGCAGAGGTTTGCACGCTCTAATATCTCTGTGTTATTAAAATGACATCTTAACCCCTCTGCAATAAAAGCAGAGGGGATGTTCCCATAAATCTTTGGAGCCGTGTTCTTATCCTCGCCGCCGTGAGTCTCCAGCTGTGATTGGTCCCCGCGGACGCTGCTTTGAAGAACACTCACAAACTTTGGGCTTTTCTTTGCAGCTGAATTTCCAGGTCGTGTTTTTTTCAGGCTTTGTGAGAGTTTGGCGATTGAAGAGCGTCTGAAACCGTTTCCAAGGACGTCTCTGTTTGCAACGCGCCGCGATCGATAGAGCCAAACATCAGCTGATGGCGCCGCGTCCACTCCTCACCTGAACTCAGAGTGTCGTCTCTCCTCGTTGTGAGATATTAAAGTCTGTTCATGAGACTTCAGAGGAACAGAGCGTGCTCACAGCTCGGCTCTTGTGTACCTTCGACCTGCGGCGGCGGTGGTGGCGGTGGTACGACAGGCCGTGAGGAGGTGTGTAATGTAGACACGGATCCTCTGCAGAGCCCGGCAGCACAGAGTCTAAATCCAGCGTTTATCCCTTGTTTAGCCCTGCTCTCCTCTCTCAGCTGCTCCACGGGCAGCTTAGCCCCTGACTCACGCCACCTGACTGCGAGCCGTGACTCCTCTCAGCGGGGAGGTGGTGGAAAAAAGAGGGAGGTGGGCCAGATCCAGGAGCAGGCCCAGTGCCATCCCTTCCAGCTGGGGCTTCTGCTGCTGCGGCGGCTCCCTGTCCTGCGCCTCCCCGGCGTGGCAGAATCTGCCGACGCCTGATAAGACGGCGCCAAGACTCACAAGGACGCACCTCCGAGTGCTCTGATGCCAGGGCTGCAGTTGAGGAATTAAACTTTTTGATTAGCAGCACAGCCCTGTGCTGTGGAGAGACTGGACCGCCTCGGTCCTGTCGCTGGTTCCTCGCCCTCTTTCCACGCCATTAAACTCCCAAACACCGAGGAGCGCCCAGGTCCAGCCGCCACAGGAGCAGCCATGTTTGTTTCTGATGTGACGGTCTCTTTAGAGGAGGAAGAGTATTCAGGCATGTTTCCTCATCAGTACAATCGTCTTCCTCTGGACTTTTTTCTTTCAGTCTGCTGAAAGTTTTTCATCTTTTATTTCAAATATTAAACTATTCCCTTTCGTTGTTGGATCTTGCAGCAGTTTCTTTAAAGATCATTTTGACGTGTTGCTCCAGCCTGGTCCTGTTTTCTGGTTGCATTAGTCAAAGATTAGAGAAACATCATTTCTTCCATCGATTAAATTACAGTGGTACCTTGACGCCAGAGTGTCACAGCTGATGAGTTTTCTGAGACACAAACTGCCTCTAGGAGGATTTTTGCTGTGGGTTAAGAGCTAAAACTCAGGTTAGGAGCTAGTTTCACACACCTGGTGCAGTGAACACCAAAGTGAACGTCACAACATCTGCAGCATCCCGTCCGATTTGCAAAACTTTATTTAAAAGAAACACTTGGAAAAAGTTGCAACTGAGCGTTCAACAGCGCTGTTTAACACTTGGCTAACTCATTTAAGAATTATCAATACTACAATTTTATTTTTTTATTTTAAGTAAATATATGTTTTTTTTTTATGTGTATGTAGGTTATGAGTGTAGGAGCGTGCATATATATGTTTGTAGATATGTGTGTATATACTGTTTATACTTTTATTAGCAATCATGCCACAATTGAACTAATTATCAAAAACCTCAGGATCTGGGAAATTAAGGGTGGATGGGTTTAATTTTAGTTCATTGTCCTTGCTTTTGTCTGATATAACATTTTTGTCTTTTTTTTTTTTTTGTATAAATCTTTAGTGTTTGCGGATAACCTGAAATATTTCTGATCGAACTTCTTTATTTTTGTACTAACTGCAAAAATTAAAAAAAAAGATTTGAAAAAAAAAATAAAATAAATAAGAAAATTCAGAAAAGGAGGATGAAACAGAGCTCATTGGATTTTTTATCCAAAACAGTAGCGCCTCATACAGCCAGCGACTGACGTACGGTACAAACTCACGTTTGCTTGTTGACACATTTCAAACTGTAGCTTTTCAAATCCCGTTGTGTTGTATCCATAGACTGTACATAAATGGTCATCTTGCTCTGCTCGAAGTGAGGTCTCCACAAAAACTGCTCCCCCTGGTGGCTGGCTGCAGTATAGGTTAAAAATCCATCTCCCCAGTCATTCCAGATGGGCTGTGGTCAAACTTTAAAAAATTAATCCACCTGGTAGAAATGTTTCTCACGTCTGATTGTTGTGGTGATTTGAAGATATCATTTGGCTGTCTTGTATCCAAGTCCTCTTTTTTCTGAAAAGTTTCATTTTCATTAGTTATACGAGGTTAAAAACGAGGTTTTACGTAACATTTAATAATGATTGACAGCTGACGTTCTTGTGTATTTTTTTCGGGGATTGTAAAATATGTCAGGAGGTAGAGTCAAGAAGTGATTAGACTCTAGAAAGAAAAAAAATAATTATTTTTGTCGCCCAGCTCCACTCACAGTCTTTACTGCACAGACTCTGGCTGCCAATAGCTGCGCCTGTGACGGAGGAATTTGGCTTCAAAACCGTACAATGATGAATGGTGGACTTAAATCTCTTTTTTGGAAACATAACTCACTGGACAGGGGGTCAAATAAAAATACATTCACTTTAAAATAATAGGACCAAAAAGTATGCTAACTGTAAATATCACCTCTTTCAGTAGATTTTTTTCCAGTTTGATGTTGTGCTTGATATTTACATATTTTTTCTTTACTAAATTATTTTTTCAATATTTACCTATTGTAATGTTTTTCACTTCATCCTTTCTTGTTTGTTCCTGTTACTCTGTAAATTCCCCACTGTGGGACAAATAAGCTTCAATGGACCATAAAAGATTTCAAATCCAGGACAAAGTGGACTAAATGATGGATTCACTTTTTTCTAAATCAAACTAAAGTACAGAACTTGAGGAAATGCATTTAGTTGCGTTAAGTTAGCATGTACAAGATTAGCTCTGTCTCATGCCTTGATTCTGGGAAAGAGACAGTGGACCCAGGGAAGGCCAGTCTAGCTCTGAGGAAGAGGAGTTACAAGGACATGGAGGGCCCCATTGACTGGGTTTGCCCTGGGCCCCCAAACCACTAAATACGCCCCTGTTCCTGAAAGGTGTACTGTGGATCTTCCAGTCCAGCTTCACACGTGTGTTTTATCTTTTTCCTGCTCCTTCTATCGTGAGGTGAGAGTTATGGATGGAGTAACACTGCTCCGTGTTTTTAGCACATGGTGGAAAAAAGAGAAATCTCCTGAGCAGTTAATGTGTACGGCCAATGCTGCTCTGAATTCATGTGCGTTGCTCCTCTGGCTCACACACATCTATCTCTTTCTGCCGCCTGCTGTAGCTACACTCCCATGCTTTCAAGTGGAAGTCTATTTTACTCATGGTGAGAATTTAATTCACCATTTTTCCCCCTCCTCTCACTGCGATGAAGTGGCCCCGGGTTATGGTTCACCATCAACTCTCATATCCACTTTATTTTTGTGTCCATCAAAGAGGCTGATAAAATTCAGAGCAGCCTCCTCCTGCATCCCTGACGGTGCGTCGGGGAGGAGGACTCGGGCTCGTGTTTCGGCTCCACGACACGGCCAGATTGTCTGAAAATGAAAGACATCGCTTCGGCTGTTCAATTATTTATTTCAGTCCCGAAATAAAGTATAAGCTGGAGTCATTTTATGCTCAGAGGGATTCATCTCTCCCAAAAGATTATTTGCATGCAACAGAATTGCCATGATGTGCCTTTAGTCTGCAGGAACAATGATTGTGTTCCTGCAGAGCGCGGCTTCACAGACGTCTTTAAATCTCTGCAAATAAGACTACCTAGGGACAAACACGCGTGTCAATCATACTTGTCAAGATTCCAATTTTCCTTCCACATCTCCTGGAGCACTCGCATCGCGCCTCCTGCTCCTTATTGGCTGCGAGGGATGTGGTCTCATGACACGAGCTGATGCATTTGTTCAGTCAAAGGGAAAACCCTGACAGGAGTGGTCGTGGAGCCAAGATGCAAAGACTGCTGGGAGTATGTTTCAGACGTGTGTCCGCGAGCTGATAGGTGCCTCTGAGGAGCCGAGGGGCGGGGGAGGAGCTGGGCGCCGTCCCCTGAAGAGCAGGAGGTATTATTTTACGACCGTAGCTCTGGATGGTGTGATAATAACGCAGGAAAATGCAGCTGGTGGATGTTTTCCATGGGAAACCGTGGTTATTTTGCGTTAATGCATAAATTAGCATCTCACGCCAACTCTGATGCTACTTCAGCCGTTCGTTTTGGAAAGTTGGGACCGTTTACGGAGGTGATCTGATGCTCCTGCAGCGTCTACAGCTCTGCAACAACCTGACAGAGTTAATTCAATTACGCTGTGATGTGCTGCGGCTCCGGAGGTGCGAGCTAATTCCTCTGTTTACACCCCTGAGTCACTGTCACACACAAAGACAAACACACTCATTGGCTTCCAGGACGCTGTTTGCTGTGATTGTCCCGTCGCCTTTGAAGTTTCTCATCGCTTTATGTTGTTTACTTATTCATGCTCTTTCTGTGCTGAAATCACCACGGGGTACTCCGCAAGAATAATTTTAGCTCAGTGTGAAACAATGTATGAGCCCAGTATTAGAGATGTAAACTGCACTCGTACACGCTGCAGAGACACACACACCTCGGGTCGCCTGATTGGCTAACTCTGCGTGGAAACATGGGAGTGACTTTGCATGTTGGAAGTCATTAACACGAGCCGTGCAGCGCCACGCTCCCCGGAGACTGGGATTAAGCCGGTGAAATTCAAAAGGACACTTTCAGGGATTATGCTAATTGCTAACTGTTATATCAAGAGGTGATTGTTTCCCCAGGACGATCAGGATTATTTGCGTCAGGGATTTACGGCGGGGAGTCGACGTGTTGTGACTTTCTAACAGCGTGGTTAACCATGGAGCGAAGTCATGCTCTGTGAGGCCGCGGAGGAAACCGCTTCACACCACGACTTATATGAGCAACGAGTAGTGATTCATACAAAGAGGAGGACAGGTTCAGTTACAAACCTGCTAATCTGAGGCTAATGTGGCTAACAGCAGAGGAAGAAACACTCAGTGTGTTTACATACAGCTTAAGAAGTCAGACTATGACCTCAGTCAGCACGAGATCAGACTATTAACGGTCCCATATCCTGCTCCTTTCCTGCAGTTTAATCTGGATCATTGATGTCTTCATGAAATGGTAGTAACATGTTTTGGTCCAAAAAGCCAATAAATCAAGCACAGCAGCTTTGTTTCCAGGCTCTCATAGCCCCTCTGTTCAGAACGCTCTGATAAAAAATGCATGTAAACAGCTTGGACTGACTATGCTATCCTACTCAGACTATGGTTGGATTCAGTGTGAGCAAATTTCACCCATAACTGGATGTAGATGATCATGTGTATATGTTTATGATAAATAGGGTCGCTAAGCTTCAACACAACAAACACCATGGCAATGGAGAGCAACAAGTCTAAAGATTTGTAGCTTGAAATTTTACTGACGAACTGAACACAGAAATCTTAGTTACTCTCTCACAGGAGATTCCTATTCAATACATTCACAATAAACAAAACAGCGCTAGCTTGATGCGAATGTATATGGGAAATTACCTTGATATGCTAGCGGTTAGCATACATCGGTATAACTTTGACCTCAGGGTAGAATTTCAACTTTCATCACAGAGGCATATCACAGTTACTCTTTTTAAACAACACTAAAAACTCCAAATGTCAGAATACTTTAAAGCAAATGAAAGAAAAGCTAGGCTCATGGTTGGTTTCATAACTACGGCAAGGTTCCAAACAACTGAGAATATTGCTATAACCACTTTGAGACACTAGATGGCTCACTTGGGTCAACAACATATTACAAAACTGTACATCAACGTCACATGACGTGCAATTTTTACTCATTTCTATATATTTACAGCAGGAGATATCCAGATCCAGTGACCAATTACATATTTACTCACTTGAAAAAGAAGGAATTGATAAAGAATTGAATCAATAAGCAGAATTGATAAGGGCGTAGATATCGATAAAATCTTATCAATGCTCATCCCTAGTACTGACAGAATTTGGTCAAAAGTACCAGGTACCAATTCATGTAAAGTGAAAAGGAACCATGTTTAGGTACCTAAAAGCATCCTTGTAGCGGTGAGAGAGAGGAAGAGTAGGAGATTTTTTTTTTTACTGGACATGAACTCAGCATTGTGGGTTTATATGCTGAAGAATAAATATGTTAAATTGAAAAAAAAAAGTATATTTAATTATTAAACAAATTGATACTTTTTACCACATAAACACATAAAAGTGTTTAGATACCCATTCCTAGATGTCAACATGCTGCAAACACAAAGACACAACAGAACTTCATGCAACAGTGGCGAGAACAGAGCGGCGTTTTCATGACAGACGCTACCTCAACGTCATGGGTGTAAAAGGTAAAAAACAGACATGTGAAGTGAACATTTTGTCCCAAAGCAAAGTGTTTTTGTCTGTGAGAAAAACTCTGAAGCATCTCTCAACAGCACACGGCGCTAAGAAGCTAGCAACCAAAACCACGGCTAACACCATTGATGATGCTAGCTCTTGGAAAGCAACTCAATAATTACATTTATGAAGGAGTAATTCAGTTGCTTCTTTAAATACTGATACGGGAAAGTAACAAGTAAGTATAACTAATTACTTTTACTGCAGCTAGCATTAGCATTCAGCTACTTCCTGTCTGACAGCTGTGAAAGAAGAAAGAACCTGATCTGTTGTTGCTAACTTCTTTGGGAACCTCTCCTCTCTCTGTTCTCTCAGTTTGATAAATGTAAAAAAAAAAAAATCTTCCAAACTTTTTTGTTAGCTTTTAAAGTTTGTCTGCGAGCTACGACTTCATTTCCATAAAATAAAAAAGCCGGGCCAAACTGCAGCGTGTTTTTATTTGAGGAGACTGTCAGGGACAAAAGTGTAAAAACAGAGCAGTCTGCTCTCAGGCTGCTGCAGGATTAAGATCCTTGACTTCTTCTCTCTGCTGCTGCTTTTTTTTTTTCATAAAGAAGTTCATGTGAACTGCTCGGGGTAAGTCGCTGCATGCATTTAAAGCACGTCCATGGCGAATCTCTCGGTAGTGGCTTTCTACTCTGATCGACCTCTGGTTCGTCTCATGTCTACAAGAAAGGAGGAGGCAGAATCCTAAGTGTGGATTGATTTCTGGGTGAGCATACATTTACCTTTAAACACCTGCAGGACGCAGCGGGGGCTGTGGCGTGCAGCAAACAGCCGCTCTTAATTGATTTGAGTAATGAACAAGGACACGCTCTCCGTCTTGTGGCTCAAGGTTAGCGTGCCATCACAGCCGCGCGCTGCTTTGTCCTCAGGTCTTTATTAAGAAAAGGACGGCGCTGCCATGAGAGTGTATCTGGGCTGAGGTGAGGAGCTCGCTGCTGTGACTAATGGGTTTATTTAATTCAATTTATGGCTCAGCCGCTGCATCGTACGACACACACTGGTCACTGAAGATTGAGGTTTCTCCGCCAAAGAAAGGCAGATTAACCCTCTGCTCAAAGGCCACGGCGCTCTCATGTCATGCTGCATTTTCATGCCAGGAGAGCTGGATGCAGAAATCTGCAGAACCAAATGAATACAGGTTTGTGGCGGGAACGGGCCTCTCCGCCTTTTAATCAGTGTCACGCCGCGGCTGTGCTGCTCCGGCTGGGACGGGTAATAAATGAGAGCTTTGTCAACATGTCTGCTTGTGTCATGCAGGAGGGAGCGTCTTCGCAGCAGATTCGTCCAGGCAGATGTTTAGCATTCGCTGCTATCTTTGCATCTCTTTTGTGTTTCCATAGATTGAGCTTGGCGTCCTGTTTTCTCAGCCCGGGCGCGCTGTAATAATTAATAATCCTTAATGCAATTACGCCGGCTCCACGTCAGAGCAGATCTGCCTCTTAACACCGTCTCCGTTTAACATTTCCTACATTTCTGATCCGATCTGCAGAATGCAAATGCAGCGTCCCTGCAGCAGCTGCGGCGTCTCACCTCTGAGCCAGCTGCTTTCTCTTAAACTCCGTGTAAAACGCCTCGTTTTTACGGGAATAAACACGTAACCCGTGCTCTGCACGCCGGGTAAACTCTGCAAAGGCTTCTGGGTTGAGGAATTTAATGTGCCATGGTAATTACTTAAGCAATGCCAGAGGAGGGGATTTCACACCTTGAGTTTAATAATACAGAGTGTGATTTGTCTTGGCGCTAACGTGTGTGTGTTGTTTCTCTCGCGCTGATGTTGTGTTGTCACGTTTGAACAGATGGATTTTTACACACTGCTACGATCACATCGCTCACTGCGGCCTGACGCGTGCAGAGTGTGTGTATCCTGTGTTTCTCAGAGCATACAGAGGAAACGCTCCCTTAGCATGACTCCACAACAACCAAACATATAAAATGATGTCGTTACAGCGCTTCCACCGAGGCGTTTACTGCACCACGACTTCCACAGAGGAATCATTAGCTCCTCTGCTGCTGAGGCTCCAGAGCGCTGCTTCCTCGTGTCCTGCCAGCGAGCTGATTGCAGGTAATTGCCTTCACCTGGCGTCCCAGGTGTGCACCACTTCCTGATTACATGTTCGGAGCGAGAAGCAGCAGGCGTTAGTGTCCAGAGGGCTTCGATTGAGAACTACTATCTTAAACACTCATCTACTTTCGAAGCCATCTCGTCTAATTGCTCTCCAGCTGAATCAGCGCGTTTTCAAATCGCTGCTTTTCGGCTCAAAGGCGTCGGATCAGTGTCAATAAAATATCAGGGATTGTAATTCTTTTCTGTTTGCTTCTCCTCGTCCACGGAGGAGCGTCTGCAGAGGCGTGGTGCAATTTATTCACAGTAATAATGAAACAGTGGGTTGCGCTGACACTGACATCCAAGAGGCCGTGCCCCCTGCCCTGTGTAAGTGCTAACCCACAGAGTCAGACATGGCCCGTTTCCACGGTGACGTCACCGCTTTTTGTTTCCACAGCCATTTGCTCCTGACATGTGAAAGCTCGACGTCGGGAAAGCAGAACGCCGTCCTCGCAAGTTCTGTCAATTTCTTCAAAGTCTGAGGAGGGAGCGTGTGGAGAAAATTAATGTTATCGTTCAGGCTCCCGTTGTTTGATGCAATTATAGAAGAAGAATGTAAAGTGTTGGAGCTAAGTGCTCGGAAAACACGGATCTGAGATCAACGCCTGCACGGTGCGTGGAGGGAGGCTCTGAGGAGAGGAAGAAAGTGGAGTTTATCAAATGTTTAAGGGCACGTTTGTCTCTGAGACTCGCTCTGAGTGAGCTGGAAATCAGCTCTGACTTTATCGTTTTGACTCTTTGTCTCATGGTTTCAGGGTCTTGGGGGCAGTTGCAGTGACCCCCCTCCTAAAGTCCGGTCCGGTTTGGGCTGATGTGAACACGGCAGTTTCTCTTGGATGTGGGAAAGAAAAAGTACGGTGGCCAGTAGGTGTCAGCTGATTTGAGTTAAGAGGAGAGGTATCCCAACGGACACAGAATATAGCTCCAATGCTAACGTTTAGCGAACTGATTCATGAAGCTAAAGATCAGATGACTTTTACTGATAAATATAAAAATATAAAAAACAATGAAGGATATCACAAACTTTATTTATCACGGATGAACTTTTACGTTCGTTACAGCGAGACTGGGCCAGCGAAGCAGTTTGTGTTTGTGGAAGTTATGAAGTTATGAGGAATGTTGTGTTAGCGTTAGCTCTGATTAGCCGACCAGTTAACCCTCGTGACCACCTGTGACCCAGTTATTGGTCGGTGAAGAAACATTTGGGAGGAAAGTGAGATGACTCTTCTAACTTGTGACTTAAGTGAAATTTAACAGCAAACCTGAATTTGAATTTTTTGAACTGAAATTGAATTTTATATTTTTACATTTTAGCTTGAATAGTAGTTTAAATACAACTTCAAGGCAAATAGATTTAGTTTCAAAACATCAATTTAATTTCAGAACACGCTTTTTAAATTAAATTTTAAATTTAAATTCAGTTTCTGGAGGCACAGATCTCGGGCCGTGTCCTCCTCCGTCAGCAGCACTCGTTGAACCCGTCCCTGCAGGCGTCTCACGCTCTCCAACATGTGTCTCAGCTCCTCTCTCCTTCAGAAATCCTGAAACAGGAGATCCAGATCAGCCTCTAGTTGGTCTGGTTTTCACCCTCAAACAGGTTCATGTGGTCCAGCACTCTAAGGGGGGCGTCCATGGTCTCATCACCAGCCAGGCTCCCGCCCACCAACTGTCACTGACCAATCAGATCCATCTTCAGCCTCAGAGGTTTCCCTCCGGCGTGCTCCCAGCCTCACAGAGCTTCCTGGAGATGACTTTGTTTTAATAAAGCCGCAGTCTTAACACAGCAGCCAGAGCCGTGCTGGTAACGACACACGTGTTGTTTTTCAGCAGAGCACACCAACATCTACAATAAGGGTCTTCAACCTGTGGCTCTAGAGCCTCACACAGCTCTTTGACTCCTTTGCAGTGGCTCCTTGTAGCTTTGAAAAAAAAATTGTTAAAATAAATTCTTTTAAAATAAAAATATTTTTTAATTTTTTTCTTTTTTTCTTTTTTTTAACTTTCACAATTGTTTAAAATTATTTTTTGTTTAATTTTGGAATTTCAAAAACTTTTTTTATATTTTTTGCAAATTTATGAAATTTCAAATATTATTATTTTTAACAATTTTAAGAATTTCAAATTTTTAGAAATGTTTGCAATTTCTTTAAATTCAATGTTTTTGAAAG
Source organism: Halichoeres trimaculatus (assembly GCF_033239565.1). Lineage (NCBI taxonomy): Eukaryota > Metazoa > Chordata > Actinopteri > Labriformes > Labridae > Halichoeres > Halichoeres trimaculatus. The sequence goes on along the minus strand of NW_027437198.1, from coordinate 27,892,861 downwards.
TTTTGCAGATTTATATATTCAAAATTTGACGAAATTTTTGCAGATTGTTGAAGATGTAATATTGTGTGAAATGTCTGCAAAATATATATTTTTTTAAACTTTTTTTCCAAAATTTAATTTTCAGTTTTTTTTATTTTTTTCGCAATTTTTTGATTTTTCTTTTACGATTTTTTTTAAATCTGAAATTTTAATCTTTTTTTTATTTTTTTTTATTTTTTTTATTTATTTATTTTTTTTAGAATTTTTCAATTTATTATTATTTTTTTTAAATGTGGACATCACACGTAAAAGTTTATTCAAAATTTTTTATTTTAGATAACTACTTAGAATTAAATACAGATAACTAGATAACTAGAATTAAATACACTTTTTTTTTCCTTTATTGTGAAGATAAAGTAGATTTTGTGGCTCCTGTTTGACTTTGATCCAGGTGAGCTGAGGAGAAATGGCTCCTATGAAGGTAAAGGTTGTTGACCCCTGATCCAGAAGCTGATCCCTGTCACTGCTGGACCTCCTCCCTCCCTCGTACAGGTCTCCACACTCTTAGCTGAGCTCAGAGGAAGCCTCCTCCTCCTCCTGCTCCTCCTGCTCAGCCTCTGCGCGTCAGGGCTGCTGTTTCCTCTCAGCTGATTCTCCATTTCTGCAGCTTTGATGCTTGTTTGCTTGTTTTCTGGTTGGGAGTCGCTGTGTGTCTGAGCTGGAGTCAGTTTGTTTGTTTCTGAATGAAAACACGGCTCTCAGCTGTTATTGACCTGCTGTCGCTGAAACTGGCTCAGACAGAGGAGCTGTTTTAAAGTCCTCACCGTGGAAACATCCCTGCTCCTTTCTGTGTGTTTGTAAAACCATCCGTCATGTGGAGTCTCCTTCCACAGATCGTCCAGTTTGGGCCTGAAAACTGGATCTTCATCAGGGTTTGGACGTGTTTTCAGCGCCTGTCTTTGAGCGTCTCTGAGCCTGGATCTGGACACGTGAGCTGTTTTTAATAATCCTGAATCAAAGCGTGGAGAGGAAACTGAGCGCGGCTGTGAGTGGGAGTCAGCAGACTGGATTGTGGGGGATGTAGTCCATTGTTTGCTTAGAGTGACTGCTCCAAAGACGTACAGGAAGTTCAAGATCATGATCTGTTTGAAGTCACACTCCCTGTTTCTTCTCTTACACCGTTTGGAGAGTAGTTTAGCAAATTTAAAATCACTGAATCTCTTTTTTTTTCCTGATTAGCTAATAAAGAGGTGATGGAGTCAATGACTCAGTGATGAAAGAGCTTTTCTCGAGTGAAACAAACAGGGTGTCATAACCAGCATCCTGAGAATAATCACCAGAGGCATCCATCAGCCGGCAGTGGTTGGTTCGATACGGCGTGTAGGCGGATTCTGAACTGTTTTCTCTGGTCCCTGCTGAGTTAGGAGTCAGCGGTTACTAAAGCAAAACAAAGAAAGAAAAAAATCAATGAGGTGAAAAATCTTCAGAGCTCGGTTGAGACTTTGAAGAAGAAACAAACTGGATGGAGATGAAGACTATCGCTAACAAATGAGGTAAAAGGAGCTGACGGGGAACTGACGACGCTCAAAGGTCGACTCTGATGGTCCATTAGAGAGACCTCCTCTGGAGAAATCCCCATCAGACCCCGGGTGGGTCAAAGGGCCAAATATGGAGCGATTGAAGTAGCAAAATTATTATTAAACGTAAATGTAAATTCACAAAAGTGTCTGCAGATCAAAATGTAAATGCAAATCCACAATGCACAAACTGAGTTGCAAATATCTCGTCTTAAATTCCTGTATCTGTTGGTGGAGAGCCTGAAATGTCCTGATTTAATGCGCTCAGAGGTCAGATCTCGTACTGGCAGCCACAGCCCACTTCCTTCAACGCCGCCCCGTTAATAACGACCAATAAATCAGAGCGCAGGCTGAACTTCCTCACTTGCATATCGGAGCTTTCTGGGAGAGCTGCAGGGACGTCTTTATTGCACGGAGGAGATATTGCCAAGCATCTGTATACACCTCGGTCCCACGTCCAAACCGGGCGGTGTATGTCCAAATTAATTAAAGGTACAAATCCCAGCGGTATACTTACATTTGCATTCCATTAGCAAACCTCAGGGGGGCAGCAAATTGATTTGGGGAAGATTCATAAGAGCCTGTAATGTTCACTCACTCCACAAACTCCTGAACCTCTGAAAAAACACCCTCATTTCCTCTCCGGGGTCATTTCCTAAAAAGAAAAAACAGCGACCAGCTGATTCTGAGTCTGCAGCACAAACCACGAGGAGCTGCTGGTGAGGAGCTGCTGGTGAGGAGGAGCTGGTGAGGAGCTGCTGGTGAGGAGGAGCTGCTGGTGAGGAGGAGCTGCTGGTGAGGAGGAGCTGGTGAGGAGCTGCTGGTGAGGAGCTGCTGGTGAGGAGCTGCTGGTGAGGAGCTGCTGGTGAGGAGCTGCTGGTGAGGAGGAGCTGGTGAGGAGCAGCGTTAGCTTCACGTTTTATAACCGACCCCAAACCAACCAGACCAAACAAAGGAGGAAACGAGAAGCTGCAGCGTTTCAGCTTCCCGCAGGTGTTTATCTACGGTGGCCTGTGGGTGTCAGACGGTTGGCAAAAGCCACAACATGGATGCAAAAGCTATGACAAAAATGCAATAGCTGCAACATGAATGAAAAAGCTGCAACACAAATGCAAAAATATAAAACAAATGAAAAAGCTGCAACATGAATGCAAAAAGCCTCAACAGAAATAAAAAAGCTACAACATGAACCAAAACTGCAACACAACTGCAAAAGCTACAACACAAATTCAAAAAGCTACAAGACAAATGCAAAACTTACAACACAAATAAAAAAATATTCAACACAAATGCAAAAGCTTCTTCACAAATGCAAAAGCTACAAAATAAATGAAAAAGCTGCAAATCTTAATGCAAAAGCCACAATTTAAATGCAAAAGCTGCAACACAAAAGCAATAGTTACAACATAAATACAAAAGCTTTAACATGAATGCAAAAGCTGCAACACAAATGCAAAAGCTAAAACTCAAATGCAAAAGCTGCAACACAAATGCAAAAGCTAAAACTCAAATGCAAAAGCTGCAACAAAAATGCAAAAGCTGCAACAAAAATGCAAAACTTACAACACACCATGAATGCAAAAGCTACAGCACAAATGCAAAAGCTACAACAGAAATGCAATAGCTATAACATGAATGCAAAAACTAATACAAAAATGCAAAAGTCACAACATGAATACAAAATCTGCAAAACAAAAATGCAAAAGCTACAACACAAATGCAAAAGATACAACACACCATGAATGCAAAAGCTGCAACACAAATACAAAACTGCAACAAAAATGCAAAAGCTACAATATGAATGCAAAGGCTACTTCACAACAGTAGTCAAAAGAGGTCACTTATCCCAATGGAAACAGAAAAATTGCAAAAGTCAGTTAATTATTTTCTTTTTTGTCGGCTTAGTCGGCGTCTAAGCTTCTAATTTCCTTTACAGTTCATATTTTCCATCATTAGCTTTAGAAATCAATAGCGTTAGCATTAAAGTCATTTTAATCATCGCTGAAGGTAAAAAAAGAAAACCATCATTCACCTTTTTTTACAACTTTTCTGTCTCCATTAGGATAACTGTCCTCTTAACTTCCATTGTGTTGTGGTTTTTGTTCATTCAGAGTGTTGCTTTTGCAAACCAGCTAACACCTAGCGATCAGTAATTAATCAGGAGCATTAGAAGAATTTCCTGTTTTTATCATAAAACCACAAAGACAGCACCTCTCGGCGCACATGCAGCATGAAAACCTGCACGTGCTGGTTAAGATCAGACTCTGAATTACGCCAAAACATATGAATAAATGCATGAACATCCACGGGACAGCGCTTCCACGCTTACACAGTCATTTATATTGTTTATGTGCCATTAATCTCCAGCAGCATTCTCCCCTTCACTTTTCACATGAAAGCAGAAATTGCTGCAGGCGACTGTCATGCAACAACGGCTCCTACTGTCCAAAGTGTTGGCAGAGGAGCAGGCTTCACATCCACACGGCGCCTCCCTGAAGAAAGGAACATATACACGGATACGCACGGCGCCGTGGGTCACGGTCGGAGGGATTTTATTATACATAATGATGATTTTGTGGAAATATATTTTGCCTTGAAAGGAATTTTAATTCCAGTGAAGTAATCAAAGGCTGCATTAATTACAGGCCTGAACAAAGGGCGCTTGTTGACGGCGATGAACACCATCAAAGTTGCTGCAGAAACTTAATGCAAATAGGATCCTTGAGAGATAATTGTGCCTTGGTGTGTGTTTGTGTGTGTGTGGGTGTGTGTGTGCTGGCATAGGGACAGTGGGCTATATATGGGAAGTCAATGATTCCATGATGAATCACGCTTTTCTCAAAGAAAACCAAACATGTTGGTCTGCCCAACTGAATAATCAACATCATTAGCTATTCTATTTTTTCTCCCCCTGCTATTAAAAATGAACAAACCCACTATAGCTGCAAAACTTGGCAGCAGGGGCTTCGTCTTGTTTCGAAGGCAGCCAATGAAACATCTTGGCGGGGGCGGGCATTCTCTCAGATGTTAAGACGTATGAATTATGCAGAAAGCAGCGATTGCAGTCATGACTGTATGTGATGGTCGGTGTTGCATGTGCACGGGGCGGGGGGGGGAGCAGGTGGGATAAGACGGAGATGCAAAAACTCAAGTGGAGGAAAAAAACCCAGAAAGTGTCTGATTGTCTTTTTTTGCAGTGTTTCAATCCCAGTAATCTCATTACAGCCCTGCAGTCAGCTTAAGTGGATGCTAAGAATACGACTGAGAGCGCGTGAGTGAATGGATCTTATGTTTTCACGTCCATGCTCGGCTAAATTATGCACTGGAGCATTGTTTATCCATCAAACCAGGCCCTGTTCCAGCAGCCACTCACAAAGACACTGAATTAATTGGCAGCACCAAAGTAACTTTTCCCCCTCTCCTCCGTCCAGGATGCAGATATCATCCAGCGTGGGGGGCAGCAGCCTGCTTTTAATGTCACGTCCCCTCTAAGTTCCTACGCCAGCACTCGGTGGAGTCTTTAACCTCCCCACCCACGGCTCCCCACGGCTCTGGCAGGGAGATCCTCACAGAAACGAAAGCAGCAGAGCTGATTGTGAATGAGCAGAGCGGTAATGGAGGTCTGCTGCAGCTCTCAGTCCTCCTCTGATCCGGGGACAGGGGAGCGACGGGGGGAGGGCCACGGCTTAGTCAGCAGAGGAGCCCATTGAAGCAGCGACGCAGCAGCCTTTACCTTTTGCTCTGATAATCGCTCTTTAAAGGGACCTGCTGAGACAGAGTGCATGTGGCGTTCTCATTTCAACACTTCCTCTTCAGTTTGCCGCGCCATCGGCAAAGTGCGGCTCAGGCTCGGAGCGTGCCGGCGCCCGTGTTTACCCGGCGCGGTGACACATGCTCTCACTTGGACTAATAAATCATTGAGGGTCTGATGTGCATCGATGGGAGCGCCGTGTCACTTTTGATACTTGATTAGCATTTCTGTCACTTCGCCTTTCGTTTAACATAACTCCAGCTGTGCGACTCAATTCACACTGCCCATGGGCGCCGCGGTGACGAGCCATTCCTCAAAGTGACAGCCTGTTGTAGCAGCGTGTCCAAGCGTGTGTGAATTAGCCTGAATATATGAAACAAAGCAGGTGCAGAGCGTGTGGAGAGTGTTCACACAACAATCAGAGGATTTTAGGAGAAGGGACGTCGCTTTGGCAGCTTCACTTTGCTTTATGTGTCTATTTCACCCTCTTTGTTTTATTTATAGTTACCGTAACCAAACTGTAACTTCTGAGGAGGATCTGTTAATCAGACTGCAGCGCCACCTTTTGGCCTGGAGTCTCATGCATACTGTTTGTACATACAGTTTGTAGCGTAGCTTAGCAGCTGCTATATTTCTCTCTCCTCACAGCCCGGTGCTCTGAGACGTGTCTGTAACGTGTAACGTTAGTGAATCCTGGTTCTGTCCTACCAGAGCTCATCTACCAACTCCAACCTCACCAAGCAGAGCTAACGTAACCTGGCTCTTCATTTTATTGATAGACTCAAGTTTGAACAGACCACTGCAGAATAACTGCTGACTGTGGGTTGGAGACAACATTAGCACAAACACATTAACCTGGGGGTTAGCCTTTAGCTCATGGTGATGGCTTTAGATTGGAATTAGCCTTCAGCTCATAATTTTGCCTTGAGCTTGTGTTTAAGCTGTTAGCTGGTGTTAAACGCTTTAGTCTTGTGTTTTAGCCTTTAGATTCTGTTAAAGCATTAAGCTAGTGTTTTGGCCTTTAGCCCACGTTAAATACTTTTTCTTGTGTCTTAGTCTTTGCCTCATGCTTTAACCTGTAGCTTGTGTATTAACCTTTAGACTTTGTTTTGGCCTTTAGCTGACTTTTTAGCCAGCTTGTGTATGAAACTTTAGCTTATGTTTAAGCTTTTAGCTAGTTTTTTAGCCTTTAGCCCATGTTTAAGAGTCTAGCTTGTGTTTTAGCCTTTAGCCCTTTTTGTAGCCTTTGGCATATGTTTAAGAATTTAGCTAGTGTTCAAGCATTAAGCTAGTGTTTTGGCCTTTAGCCCATGTTTAAGAATGTTTTTCTTGTGTATTACTCTTTGCCTCATGTTTAAACCTTTAACTTGTAAATTAGCCTTTAACTTGGTTTTGGTTTTTAGCTGATTCTTTAGCCTTTAGCTTGTGTATTAGACTTTAGATTGTGTTAAAGATTTTTGCTAGTGTTTTAGCCTTTAGCCCTTGTCGTAGCCTTTGACTTATGTTTAAGACGTTAGCTTCTGTTTAAGCCTTTAGCTAGTGTTCTGGCCTTTAGCTGATTTTTTAGCCTTTAGTCTTTGTTTTGGCCTTTAGCTGATTTTTTGGCCTTTAGTCTTGTGTTTAAGCCTTTAGCTTCTGTTATAGCATTAAGCTAAAGTTTTGGCCTTTAGCCCCTGTTTGAGACTTTCTCTTGTGTATTACTCTTTGCCTCATGTTTTAACCTTTAGCTTGTGTATTAGACTTTAGATTGTGTTAAAGATTTTCGCTAGTGTTTTAGCCTTTAGCCCTTGTCGTAGCCTTTGACTTGTGTTTAAAATGTTAGCTTCTGTTTAAGCGTTTAGCTAGTGTTTTGGCCTTTAGCCCATGTTAAAGACTTTTTCTCGTGTCTTAGTCTTTGCCTCATGCTTTAACCTTTAGCTTGTGCTTAAGCACTAAGCTAGTGTTTTAGCCTTTAGCCCTTGTTGTAGCCTTTGGCTTATGTTTAGGACTTAAGCTTGTGTTTGAGTTAAGCTAGTGTTTTGCCCATTAGCTCATGTTATAAACTTTAGCTTGTGTACCAGCTTTCAGTCTTTGTTTTGGTCTTTAGCTGATTTTTTAACCTTTAGCTCATGTTTTAGCCTTTAGTCTTTGTTTTTGCATGTAACCAGACATTTAGCTTTTAGCTTGTGTGTTTGCCTTTTGCTCCTGTATTAGCCTTTAGCCTGTGTTTTAGCATCTAGCTCCTGTGTTAGCCTTTAGCTTGTGCTCTATCTCTCCCCTGTTTCTCTTTCTTCTGCTCTTCTGTCCTTTTTCTGTCTGACAGTTAGGCTCCAGTGTCCACCATCACTACAGAATTAATCACAGAGAAAAACTCAGATCTCTCTTCTCTCTGATAAACTTCATCAGCTGGCGTGGTGTTGTCATGGAGACTGAGACGTCAAAGCACTTTTCATGCACAATAGTGACAACACAAAGTGTTTGACAAAAAAAAACAAAACAAAACAAACAAATAATAATAATAATGATCATAAGTGACCTGATAAACCCACATAAACAAAGCCCTACTGGCCAAGGTGAACACAGTTTAATTTAAATCCCTTAAATGACCCGAGGAACTGAGGAAACGCTGTCTGGAGACCTTAACGAGGAAACACTGAAGGTATAATAAGATGTTTAATCTCAAGATAAGAAAATAAAACCACCAAATTAAAAGAAACAAACAAGATAAGGAAATATAAAAAGACTGAAATGCAGACTTTAAATATATTAAACTAAAGGTTAAGGTTGATTCATACCGCCTTCACCAGGATGATTTATTGATTGATTGGAGTTGAAGGGGTTTCCTGCCCTCGCTGTATGTTTACTTCACTTTCTCACGCCACTCCTGGTTAAATGTAGACTCCCCGACACGCCAAAGTCCCTGAAGATCAGCTGTTTCTGGATCCGACAGTCCTGACTCGTTAAAAGCTGCAGATCACACGTCCTGCTCGTCTTCAGGAAACAGAGCCTCTCCACGGCGCTGTGTGTTTTACACTCCTGTGTTATTTATACACTCTATGACTCATTGATTAAAGTCAGCTGTTAGCGTGCCCAGTAATGTAGCTGTGGTGTGTGTGATGTAAAGTAGCATGCAGTACGAGGTGAACACTCCCCTCAGAGTATTATGTAAACAGCATGCCGCTGCACAGAGATGGGAATTAGCATCCTGCCACAGCGTATGTTAACCTGCGCCGCGCTCAGTCCTCCCCATCTGTTAGCCCGCGCTCTGCTCCACGCTCTGCTCCGCGGCGCCATGAGGGAGGCCAAACCGCGTGTGACACTCACTCAGTGACAGCGTCATTTAAACGCCGCCTCTCCAACAAAACCTGCGTCTCTGTGTCAACAACTCTGGGTCTGAGTCTCCCATTCATCATATTAAAGTTATTTCCTGTTCCCCTTTTGTTGAAATGTCAAAAGTTTCCAATGAGAGAGTAAATGCCCTTTGAGAAGAAGAATCCTGGTCTGAGCGCCGCACTAAGCGAGAGAAAATCACCTGAAAACACAAACGCCTGCGCAGAAACACGGCTCACTCAGCTGATGAAATAACTCCTGCTCGTTGTTGACCCCTGTTTTTCAGAGTGAATATACATCACAGCGAGTGCCGAGCGCCGAGCTAACTGCACGTTGGAGGAGCAGAGTTAATGTAGCCGTGACCTTGGATTCAGCTGTAGGTTTATTGCATTAAGAGGAGGATGACATTTTCCTGCACATTGTTAAAACAGGAATTAGAGGACGGACCAGTTCTGGTCCTAACTCATGCTGCCGTATGAGCCCGCCTGGTGTCCTCCTCCTGCACGGTTCACAGTGTCACAGCAGCTCTGGAGGTGTAAATGCACTTAACCCTTTCTCAGACCTACATTCACTGAGCAATTACTACATTCATTCAGGGAGCAGCACAGCCTGCACCCAGTCTGAGCCAGGACCAAATCAAATCTCCCTCAGACACTCAGACCAGGGTGTTGCAGGACTCTTTCTCTGGGTCTCATTAGGCCTGCAGAGTTATGGGAGTTTCCAACGATGGAAACTTTCTGTGGGATTTATCAGAAATCACTGGGATTAATTTATAAACAGGCATACAAACATGTGAAGTGTGATACTTTTAAATGACATTTTAAATGATCTTTACAGAACATAAATTTATGCTTAAATATTTGTGTCGTGGCCGTTTGTCCACCAAAAAAAAGACAACAAAAAGTTTCAAACAAACTTTCACAAAAGGCTCAAAAGGCCACTCATGCACCGTGGGTTGTGGTGTACACGGATGGGAAAATAAACGTAAGGTCCAAACAGATGTCCAACTTTTACAAAAACGTGGTTTATTAATCCAGAAATCGAGCAAATGAAGAACAAAGGAAACTCCCGCTCCGGTAAAAAACATTTGCCCACCCAGGTGCATGCTGGTCCCTACTGTAAGCCTACCTATATAGCCTATTGTGCCACCGTGCCCAAACTAAAGGGATGATAAACTACTGAAATACTAACAACACGTCATCATAATTAAATCAAAATTGATTGATTTAAAAATCTAAACACTAAACTAAATTCTGAACAAAACAAAGAAAAAAACACTAAATATCACCTACAATTTGTCTTAATCAAACAAACATGAAAATGCACCTGATACGTTTATCAATTATAACTGAACAACTTTAATGGTTTCTTTCACACAACAACAACAAAAACATAAATGGAAAAATAAAAGAAGATTCAGGTATTTAAAGAAGCGTAGACATTTTCCTCCTGTCCTCTCAGGACCCCAAGAAAAAAAAAATACCCCAACCAAAAGTGTGAAAACATTTAATTTAGCTTCTCTTCAGGCCGTGCCCTCTGCTCAGTAAGAACCAGTGCAACTAAAACTATAAATGGTGGAAGAAAAATAAAGATCAAATTAAAAAAAAAAAATTGAGTTAATAATTTCCAATTTTGCTGAGCTTAAATCCATGAAATTTTCAGAAAACTTTCCTAAAAATCACCAGAAATTTGCAGCTTTAGTTGTCACACTGCAGTGGCTTTAAAAAGCTTCAAAAAGTCAAACTTATTATTTCTTCTCAATGAAATTTTAGTCAGCCATAAATACAGGAAACATGTTGACAAAGCAGCATCGTTTTTCTTACTAAGTCTTATAAAACATTTTTTAGTTTGAGCCAAAGAGGCGGAGTTTTAATGATCTTCTCAGAGTGATAAAACTTTAGAGAGTTGTGTCTTTAAAAAAATCTGAAGATAACGTTAAATTATGACAAGGAGGTCAGGGGTCAAAGGTCAGGGGTCAGTAAATGTCAGGATTTAGAAAATATCTTGAGACCAATGCTCTTATCGATTTGATTCTTTACAGATTCGCTTATCAATTCTTCCTGTGAATTTTCTCTGTACAAAAAGTAACTTGACAGATTTTTCATTTTGTTGATTTTATAAGTAAATAAGTACAAAATCGGTCACTGTATCTGGATATTTCTTTAAATATAAACATAAAAATATAGAAATAAGTAAAAAATTGCTCATCATGTGACGCTGATGTACTGTTTTGTTTTATGCTAATGACTGAACTAGGCCATCTAGTGTCTCAAAGTGGTTATAGCAGTCGTTTAAGTCGTTCGGAACCTTGCCATAGTTATAAGCAGCCATGAGCCTGTGCATAATGTTTCTTTAATTTACCTGTGACTGTTTTGATGTTTGGAGTTCTCAGTGTTGTTTAAAAAGACTAACTGTAATATGTTTCTATGTATGCTAACCGCTAGCATATGAATGTATTTTCCCATTTACATTATCAAGCTAGCGCTATTTTGTTAAAATAATTTCTGGTTGATGAGGAGATGTAAGTAAGTAAAAAATGAATTCCTGAATCAGATTTTTTTTGGACAACTGTTAGCTAACTGCTAAGCTAAGCTAGCTGTGGCAGACTGGTCGACGTAAGGTCTGGTAGCTCTGACACAGCATGAAGAATCAATAAGATAATCATTAAGAACGAAGGCTAATGATATTGATAGACTGAAACATTTCTTATTGATTCTCAACAGGAAGCAGTTTTCAATACTCATCCCTGATTGGTCGCCAGGGTCAATCAAAGACTTCAGGGGATCAAAGCCTCGTTTCTGGTTTGAAGCTGATGCAGTAATTAAAGATGTGTGTATTTATAAATGTGTGTGTGTGTGTTTTTTAGGGCATCTTGTTTCCTTGATGAACCTGTCTAAACTCTTGACTTTTAATTACTGCAGTAAAAAACGCTCACACACACGCTCACACACACGCTCACACACACACGCTCACACACACGCTCACACACACACCTGTCGTTCTCTCCTGCAGCAGGCTTTCACTTCATAAATGTTCTGATCAGTGAGATCTCTTTGATCCCGGCTCCTCAGAACTTACTGGAGAGGAGAAAAAAAGCCTCTTTTGAAATGCAGAGCCGATCAATGTATGAGACACAGTTTTCCATGGCAACAACAAAGACACTTCCTCACTCTGCTAGCCAGCTAATCAAAATCAGCTCTTGACACTGCACAACAGATTAGCCAGAGAACTACTCTTGAATCAAGGAAAGTAATGAGTCTGGCTGCGTGCGCTGATATTCAGCTGAAGAACGCTCGGTGTAATTTGCCGCTCTCTGATGGCGGGGGAACGGGCCTGGACGTGAATGCAGATGGAGCTGAAACTGCAGCGATCTCTGTTATTGTGATGAGCAGATAGTGACACTGTTGAGCTGTTGTGGAGTTTAATATTTCCCCAGAAACAGGGAAAAGAACAATCACTCTAATCAACATTTGGTAATTAGATAAGTTCAGTTAACCCGGTGAAGTCCACTGGATAGCATCAGACGCTAATGATGGAGCTTATGGTTAATTTGGAAAAGAGGAAGACTCCACTTCATGGCGTCTGATCTGCTCAGAGATGAATGTTTGGACGTGATTCATTTAATTCTGTTTCCTGATGACACCAGGTCTAAAAATACCAGCTGGAAAAAGGTAATTTTATATCATTTTGACATTTCCAGTCTAATCTAATGTTGCGAGCTGTCTGCAAAGAACACATCCTTGTTGAATCTCTTTAAATAATCCGTCTTTGTGAGAAGTCTCTGAGCGCTGCACGTGCAGCGACTGAGAAACTGTCTGACTCTTCCTCTCAGGCAGTGCTGGGAAATTACTTCAAAAAATTATAGTTACTTATGACTTTGCCAAAAATTTAATTGAATTAGTAACTAAATTACTTCTTCATAGATTTAATTAGTTACCAGGGAAAGTAATTACATGATGTTAATGTCTGTTTTTGCCTTTTCCATCCATGATTTTAAAGTGGTGTCTGTTTACTCCCATCCTGAACACGCCAGTTTCAACCCCTCACTCCTGTAATTTCTCCAGATTGACCCCTTATTTTTAAATCCTTTGCACACCAGATGCATATTTTTCATGCAAATATTTTGCACGTTATCTATCTTTTTCAAATCTACTGTTTTATAGTACACATCTGACCAATCAAAATGCTCCTAGTTGACAAGTCACATAAAAAAAATCAACATTGATCACGTTTGTGTCCCAGCATCTGCTTCTTTATGACAAAAGACATAAAAAATTACTTAGACAATGATTACGAAAACCTCGTTTGGAAGAGAAAAGCTGTGGAGAGTGAATATGACGCCTCTGAATTTTTCGCAATTTCATGCCGTTTATTCACATAGCCGTTGGTGTGCAAAGGCTTTAAGTCAATTGAGTAAATTTAAGTAAAATTCATAGAAACTAGAAAAAAACAGTAACCTACCAGTTGTGACTTGGGATAATAATAAAGGCCAATGAGAGCTTTTTCACCATAACCACCTACGTATGTCCCAAACCAGCTCAATTCATGTTTTTAAGAACACACTGGGCTCAGCTGATCCTCAGTCGACTCTACAATGACTCTATGGTGACTCCAAAACAACTCTTGGGTAAATGTAAACAACTCTTAGGTAACTCCAAGACGACTCAGAGGTGACTGTATAACGACTTTGAAATGACTCTAAAACGACCCTGAGGTGACTCCAAGAGACTCTGAGGTTACTCCAAAACAACCTAAAGGTGACTCTAAAATGACTTTGAAATGACTCTAAAATGACTCTTAGGTGACTCCAAAACGACTTTGAGGTGACTCTAAAAATGACTCTAAGACTCCAAAACGACTCCATAACGACTTTAAGGCGAATCTAAATCAACTCTGAGATGACTCCAAAGCAACTTTAAGGTGACTATAAAATGACCCTGGGGTGACTCCAAGAGACTCTGAGGTTACTCCAAAAAAACTTTAAGGTGACTCTAAAACGAGTCTTAGGTGACTCCAAAATGACTTTAATTTGACTCCAAAACGACTTTGAAGTGACTCAAAAACGACTCTAAGGTGACCCTAAAACAACTTTGAGGGAATTCCAAAACGACTCTGAGGTGACTCCAAAACAACTTTAATGTGATTCCAAAACGACTTTGAAGTGACTCAAAAACGACTTTAAGGTGACTTTAAAATGACTTATAGGTGACTCCAAAATGACTCTTAGGCTATTCTTCAATGAAGTTTGAAATTTGGACATCATTTTAAAGAAGTTATGTACTAACTTCAAAGAAATTAGAAAAAACTTTGTAGAATTATTACCCAAGTATGATGAAATTTGCGTACCTCTTAAATATACTGTCACCTTAATCTTTTTTTTTTCCAAAAAAAAAGAAAAAGTTTTAGGTTGGCCTGGGACCATTGGGCCCACCCATGACGCCGCCCCTGTGCAGGCCTACCCCCATCCTGAAAAAACACCAGTTTTAACCAAACATTCCTGAATATTAAATATATAATTTTTCCAGATTAACCCCTTATTTCTAAATCTGCTCCTGTCAATTCTGATATTTTTTCCAAGTCAGCAACTTGTGCCTCACATTAAAACCTGGAAAAGCACCCCCCCCCTCCTCTCCCTGGAGTTGGTTTGATCCAAAGACGCTGCATGAGATCCTCTCTGACTGAGGTTACACAGACACACACAGGTAGCTGTGTGAGATTTGTTGCTGAAAACTTGACTTTAGCATCAGCTGTTTGTTAAACATGTTGAAATATAACATTTAAAAAAAGTTATGAATTAGATCACTCATTACTAGAAAAAGTAACGTCGTTAGTGCAGTCACAGATGATCATGATTTACTCAGAGTCAGACAGACCACAGCTAGCAGACTTCAGGAAAAATCACGCAGTAAAATAATTTCTTACATGAAATTAAAGTTGTTTCCTCTCCTGGTTTGGATTCAGCGAGTGTGGAGACGCTCGCCGCTCTCGCCTGTGGTTGGCGTTTTTTCTCTGATTCGCTTCCAGACGTGGTCAGAGAATCCTCTGTGGGGCTTGACCCTCGCTTTAAGGCTTCTGACCTACATTTTATTGAACAAAGTAAATCTTCTTTGTCTTTCCTCTGAAGGCCTCTGAATCAGACGTGTAATAGACACAGAAAGAGGAAATAAAAACCAAGCCCTCGCGCTCGCCGTGTCTTTGCTGCAGCTGCATTATAATGATATCTTAGCGTGTCTTTTGTTTTGGCCACGGCGCTGCATCCACAGACTGAAACACTTCATTTAAATTATGGCTGTATCGTAGCGGCCGGCCTGTGAAGCCAGTCAGTCTGAGATGAAAGCGTGACATAGCTTTCAAATCTTCTCATCTTTAGAACAAAGACACATCAGACTGCAACACAGAAGTCTGCAGTCTGTGGAAAATCAGAGCGTCTCTGTGTTTCAGCAGCTTGTGCTGTCCAGACTTTACACTCAAGAGCGCAGGATAATTAATCTCAAAGGTTTAAAGCCATTGCAACGCTGCAGAATTACACCATTGATTAAAATGTAAAAAGTATTCACTGGCAAAATTCAATTTCTGGTGGAGGTCATGGTTTTAAATACGCCTCCAATCGTCTGTAATGAAGAACAGTGAAATGTTAAACAGATTCTTCTGGAGCGTTTACAGCGTCGCTCCTCTGCTGATGACTGCAGAAACACTAACAGCGTCTCAGGAGCAGCTGTGCTCGGACCACGCCGGCCCCTCTCTGACACGTCTAAGAGGAGCTGATGCTCTCAAACTGACGTCACCTCAGACAAGGATTCACACCTTCAGGATGAATGACCCTCTGGTTCTTGGTTCAGTGTGTGGGAAAGAGCAGCAGAAGGTTTGAAATTGGCAGATCAACATTAGCCTCTTCACATCACTGTGCTATAAATTAGATAAATAACAGCATTTATTGTTTCCAAAAGGCCAACGAGAGATTTTTCACCATAACCACCTACATGTGTCCCAAACCAGCTCAATTCTTTTTTTACGAACATAATGTGCTCAGCTGATCCTCAGGCGACCCTACGATGACTCTATGGTGACTCTCAGGTGACTCTAAAACGACTCTTCAGAAACTCTAAAACGACTCTGAGGCGACTCTAAAACAACTCTTAGATGACTCTAAAACGACTCCTCAGAAACTCTAAATGACTCTTATGTGACTTTAAGTTGACTCATAGGCTATTCTTAGATGACTCTTAGATGACCCCAAGACTGCTCACAGGAGACTCTAAGACAACTCTCAAATGACTCTCAGACAACTCTTAAGTGACTCTTTGACGACTCTTAGGTGACTTCAAGAACACTCAGTTGCCTTTCAGATGACTCTTAGGAAATTCTTCAATGACTCTAAGGTGATTCGAAGACAGCCCACAGGTGACTCCAAAATGACTCTTAGGTAACTCTAAGCTGATTCTTTGGTGACTCTAAAACAAATGACTCTAAGGTCACTCAAAGACGACTCTTTGTTGGCTCACTATGGAGACAGTGGACAATTCTTTGGAGACTTTAAGATGACACCTAGGCTATTCTTAGATGACTGTAGGAGCCAAATAGGCATCAGGAGGTTTATGCAGTTCACTGTCTCTACACTTGGGGTCACTATATGCCTGAGGCACAGGTATAAAGATGGGCAGGTCTTTGTGGAGGTGAAGGGTCACGAACCCCTGAGGGCAAAAAAGTTTTTGACCGCGACATGCTGTATGCTGATCTGATTGTTGATTCGCTTGAATGGAAATAAATGTAAATATTTGCAATGACGTCGAGCAATATGTGGATCTTTGGACATGTAGCTCAGGTAAGCAGGTGAAGCGCGTCAATAGAGCAACGCCGGGGGAAGACGCCTCAGTAGTTAGCATTGGGCTAGCTCCTACAATGACTTTTGGCTGACCTGAAGACAGCCTAGAGATGACTCTAAGACGACTCTCAAGTGACTCTAAGGCGACTCTTAGGTGACTTCAAGATGACTCTGAGGTGACCCTAGAATGACTCTTAGAGATTCTTAGGTGATTCTGAAACAACTCTAAGTCGATTCTCAGGTGACTCTTAAACGACTCCAAGACAACTTGATCCTTCATTCTTATACAACTCTTAGTTGACTCACAGGTGACTCTATAGTAAGTCTAAGACAATTCTTAGATGACTACTGAGTTACTCTTAGGCTATTCTTAGATGACTTTTTTCTGACCTGAAGACAACCCAGAGGTGACTCTAAGACGATTCTGAGGTGATTCTAAAATGACTCTGACTTTAAGACAACTTTAGGGTCACTCTCAGATGACTGTTAGTTGACTCACAGGTGACACTAATGTGACTCTAGGACAACAACTCTTAGATGACTTTTAGGTGACTCTACGACAGCCCAGAGGTGACTTCAAGACGACTCTCAAGTGACTCTAAGACGATTCTTTGGTGACTCAAAAACAACTCTTAGGTAACTCTAAGATGACTCTCAGGTGACTTTAAAATGGCTCCAAGGTTACCAAGATGATTCTTAAGTGACACTAAAATGACTCTTCCATGACTCTAAGACAACTTTAGGCCACTCCTAGTTTGACTCACAAAGGACTATAAGAGGGCTCACAGGTGACACTATGTCGACTCTAAGATGATGACTCTCCAGTGACTTTTTGGTGACTCTTAGGCTTTTCTTAGAAGACTTTTAGTTGACTACAAGACGGCCCAGAGGTGACTCTAAGATGACTCTCAAGTGACTCTAAAGTAACTGTTAGGTGATTCTTCGTTTACTCTTAAGTGACTCTTTGACGACTCTTAGGCAATTCTTTAATGACTCTTAGGCGATTCGAAGATGACCCACAGATGACGATTCTTTGGTGACTCTCAGGTGACTCGAGAACGACTCTTAGGTTACTAAGATGATTCTTAAGTGACACTAATACCACTCTTAGTTTGACTCTATGACACTATGGTGACTCTAAGATGACTCTTAGACGATTCTTAGTTGACTCTTAGGTGACTCCAAGACGACCCTTAGGTGACTCTTGAATGACTCTGCTGACCCTGAATCGACTCTTATGTTGCTCTCCAGTGTTTTTAATCTGACTCTAAGCTGACTGTCAGGTGACTCCTGGGTGAGGTCATACTTCCTGTTCATGGACTTAAACTCACCCCTTTAAAGTAATCCTGTTACTCATCACTTTGCTTTGAATCCCCACGAAGAGCTCAACCTTTTGTACCCCTGAATAAAAACTATTTAGTCTAATTTTGTGATAACAGTCTCATTTGATACACGATGAGAATTTATTGCTCCCACAAACGGTTTTAACTCTGGTTGATGTTGGACTAACAGATGAAGTCTAAAGAGGAGCACCTTAAAGAGCCTCCCTGAGCTCTCCGTCTTCGTCCTTTATCATTTTAAAAGGAGCATAATTTCATTACTGAAGCGTTGATTTCTAAGGACAGCAGCGCTGTAGAGCCGCGGTGCCAATTTGGTGACTGTTAACACGACTGAAGGTCGTTTATTCTGAGTAATTGTTACTCAAAGTTTGGGTAATTATATTGTTGAATAGCTAATTAAAGTCCTTCGTATAGAGGCTGAGATATTCCTTTATTGACCTCGCTCCTATGGACTTCCTCTGCTCCCGTCATTCATTTCAAAAAGCTTTGCAGGGGTACACACACTCACACACACACACACACACTCTGCAGCCATGTCTGCTCACACGTCATGCTGGTTTAATAAGAGATAGCAGAGAATTAGAGAAAAGACAATAGTGTGTGTTTGCGCTCCCCCACGCTGGGGTAATGGCCTGGGGAAGCTGATTAAATACCAGGAGAGCTGCTGCCGAGCGGCTTCGTCTGGACAATAACACCGTCTGTGGGTGAAAACTATTCACACCCGCTTGGACCCAAGAATGAAATTAGCCACACATCCCACACACTCCAGTCTCCCCGTCCTCACACACGTCCCCGGTCTGACACAGTAATCACATACATTACGGAGAGTCTGAAGTGTTATCTTTGCACGTTGTGTTATTTAGGGACGAGCAGCCAATAGACACCTTCCCCACCCAGAAGCCTCCCTGAGAGCCCCTCCGCCTGCATCAGGTAGTACCGGCGTCTCCAGATGGCGGTGTGAGAAAGTGGGAGGGGGATGTGAGGACGAGCACAAAGGAAGAGTGAGCAGAGGTGCAGAGCTCACCCACTGTTTGTGACTTTTATGGAGCGAGCGCATGTGACGGATGATGCTAATTCAACTAGCTGTGTTGTGGTAGCAAAGTGATAATTTGATATTAAGGGAAGTGACAAGACTGCTGTGGAACCAATAATTGTCTCACAGCAGCTCTGCAGGTTTCCAGCTCCTGCTTTTAAACTTTTAATGGGAAATTATAGAGAAACCAGCACAGTTTTATTTCAAACACGAGACGAAGGCAGCGCCAAACCCTGCTGACCGCAGAACATACGTCTGCTATAACAGACACCTACAGGTCATCACCTGTGTTACTGTTACGCTGGGATGAAGGAACTTATACTTTTCATCAATATTTAAACCTTCAGTCCGCACACTGTAGCCAATAAGGCTGTCCAATCGCCACAGCACCAGTGATGTAAGGAAAGGAAAACTCCACCACCGCAAGCTCAGGTGTCTGGAGGTAAAATACCAACACAACAGTTGATACTCCAGTTGATACTTGACAAGTTCCCGTGGTCGTACCTTTAGATTTTCATGTACAGAGGAAGAAAAGGAGACGACCTCCAGCTGGATCAGTTTGCCTGAAAGCTTTCCATCATTTTCTGAGGTGTTTGAGCTTTTGTTAAACCTGCGTGTGGGAATAATTCACATTTGGAAATCACTAGCCATGGTTACATGGTCTTTCCGAATGACTTTTCAGAAAACAAAAGTATACATGGAAAGGAATATTCCAATCTCTGGTCTACATGCGCCGCTGTAATCAAACAGAATAGTCAATGGGGCACGTGCAGAAAAACGTAAACATCACGAGATTTATCAAAGCTGCTCACCGCCATTTTTAAAGTTGAGGAACGTCTCTAGTTGCGTCTTACGTCATATCTGAGCATGCGCTGAAAGAACGCACCCTGACAACTTTCCGTCTGAGTGGATACATGAAACCTCAATCGGTTTGGGGAAAGGAATATTTCACCTCATGTGAAACCGATTAAATGTCTGTTCAGATTGGCACTTTTCTTTCAGAATGAGGTGTAAACAAAGGTTAAATTCTTTCCGTTTGAGCAAATAAACCAAATGCAAGCGGAATATTTGGGTTCATGTATACGTGGCTACTGACTAACTCTGTATCAATCAACCAATCAATCTATCTGTAGATGTTCATGTCTTGGGAAGTTTAAGATGATAATGTGAGTATTCTTCTTGCTGTCAAACTCTGTAATGAATGCTGTTGGAGCTTTGTGCAAACGGTGATGGGGTCACAAATTATGACTGGTCGCAGATTTTTCTGCAACACTGGCAACTTTATTTTTCTAGCGTAAATGCTGCATGCGCAAGTTTAATCAATAATTTTTGCATATGTACAGATTACAGAATTAAGAATGTTACACAAATTTCTTTTTTTTTGCAAAGATCCAAAATTTGATTACACCCATGACATAATAAAGCAATATATCATGATGTGGGTGAATACTTGATTCTGATTGGCTGCAGGGTGTCCATTCCGAACAATAGTTCTGGTCAAATAGCCTGATCGCTCTGGCTCAAACTCTAGTTGGTAACCATGGCAACAGAAACTCATCTTGCAATGAAAACAATTCCGAAAACTATCTGTGGACTTTAATCCTTTAAAATTAAATTTCCCATCATCCTCTGGACACACACAAGCAGTAAGAGGTCAGACTTTGTATCATGTAACATACATAGACCTACATACAAAACTGCTCCCCCTGGTGGCTGGCTGCAATATAGGTTTAAAAATCCATCTCCCCGTCATTCCAGATGGGCTGTGGTCAAACTTTACAAAATTAATACACCTGGTAGAAATGTTTCTCACGTCTGATTGTTGTGGTGATTTGAAGATATCATTTGGCTGTCTTGTATTCAAGTCCTCTTTTTTCTGAAAAGTTTCATTTTCATTAGACATAAGAGGTTAAAAATGAGGCTTTACGTAAAGTTTAATGACGATTAACAGATGCTGTTCTTGTGTATTTTTTTCAAGGATTGCAAAATATGTCTGGAGGTAGAGTCAAGAAGTGACTTTCAAAAGAAAAAAATATATATTATTTTTGTCACAACTGCTACAATGGCTGCGCCTGTGACGGGGGAGTTTTGGCTTCAAAACTGTACAATGTTAAAAGGCAGAGCCACGCTGTCCGCTCTATATACAGGCTACAGTAACATAACGTTAAACAAACGTCTCACTTCCCTCCACTGATGAGGCCTAATGTAGCAGCTGCGGCCGGTTACCTTGGCAACGCATCACAACACATCACAACTAAAGATATTGAACAGTCCACTCTGCAGCTTTGTGTGAAAATTGTACAACTTTTGATAATGGAAACCTCGTCGGGCATTATTCCTTACATATATCTGCAAAATTTAAGTTACTGCTCATGAGTTTTTGAAAATCTGTTTTCCTTTTGTGCTGATTGAGGTGATGTAATAAAGAAATGCTTGAACATGATAAACCTATCTCTACAGACGTGACCATGACATCACAACACCTCTTCAGTAATTAATACTCTGAGTATTAATTTTCATTATAACACCAATAATTTTACTTGTAATTGAGTATAATTCAAGCAATGGGAGTAAACTAAGTAAATTAAGTTTTCTCTGTTCCTCCCTCCCACCGTCACAGTTTGACTTCTCCTCTACCTTTAAATGGTGAACTGTACCTTTACATGGTACTCTGTCCTGTTTGCCAGGCTGAGACTCCTCCCTGTCATCGTGACCAGGGGGTTCCTCACAGACCCTCCAACGTGCGCGGCCCACGATGCTATAGAAAGAGGCAGAAAGCTGCAGCAGCTGATCCCTTTTCATTTCAGTGCACTCAGCGCGTTGGGCCCATAATGCCTTGAGTGCTCGCCTGAGCTACACGACATCACTCTGCTCAGCCACTCTCCGGTTGGAGTTCTCCCTCCGATATCCAGGGTAACGAGAGCAGAGGAAGTGGAAGAGAAAAAGGTGGAGTGAGTTTTTTTTTAGGTAAGCAGACGAAAGCAGCCGAAAGCTGACCCGCGGCACAGCGCAGCAGAAAGCTCTCTGTGGTACACGCTAATCCGGCCACCCGCGAGCTGTGACCTATGTATTCCCAGTGTGAGCGCCGTACTCCAGGACAAGCCCACCCTTCCATCACTGTCACGGGCCGCGCTAATGAGAGCCAGAGGGCGCCGGGTCAACGACTGAGCTGATTTGCCTGCTGATAAGTGAGCGCTAGGAGGTAGAGCAGTTCTTCTCTGCATTCCCCAGACCTGATCCAGATTCCCCTTCCCTTTAAAAATAACCAGGATCATTTCACACCAGGAGTTCATTTCACTCAGTCTATATTTAGACATCCAGGTGAGCGGGCTGAGCAGGTAACCAACCTGCAGGTGCTGCTACATGTTTGGTTATTCAGAGAAGACGACGGTGTGATCTGAGCTCAGACGTGTTTTCATGTGAAGCAGTGTTTGCTGCATTAAAACTCTTATTCCTAATGGCTCAATAAGTGATCTGAGAATTAAACTGCCACTCAGTAACTGCAGCATGCCACTCACACAGGTGAGTGATAACAGCCCACCAACTCATTTCCATGTGATTATGCAGCTGTGACTGTGGAGAGAGGGCCTGGCTGTCTGACTTTACCTCGGAGCAAACTGCTGTGTAATTACCGGCTGAGGCTGACGTGGTACGGTGCAGCTTGGTACAGAACGGATTAAAAACAGAGGTGTTGTTGTGAGGTACACCACCTCTTACTTCCTTCACATCTCACCAATCCTCAGGTTTTATCTTAAGAACAAAGTGTTTCCACCTGTGGGCCTGTCAGGACGCGAAGGCGTGACCTCTCACCTTCTCTTTTAGAAGCTCAGGATGTATTTCACACCTGAGGAGGCTGTTTTCAGTGTCGCTGCTGCGTTAGCGATATATATATTCTTAAACGATTCATGGCACGGTGAGATTAATTTATGTCCATTGTACAAAGCATTTTTTAATAAACAAAACTACATTAGATTTGCAGTCATAAAAAGGGCCTTTCTAATTCATAAAAAAAAAAAAATTATGAGTAAATTTCCCCCCAAATAATAATTTATTTATTTTTTTTAATCTATTTTTCTTTTGATTATAATTATTTTTTTAATTTAATTTATGTATTTATTTTTATTATTGCTTTTGTTTTTTTTGGATAAAGTACAATGCTAAAGCCCACACTAAATTTTACACTTAACATTTTTTTCTATCAAGTGTTTTTCTTTTCTTTTTCTTTTTTAAACTCAGGTCTGTATTAAATTTCTCACAAATTATACACATCGCACCAAAAAACAACCAAACAAAAAAACCCCAATAAAATCAAATAACTTTGAAACAATTAATTATAATAAAAACAAAATGAAAAAAATAAAAATAAAAAAAAAATATAAAAAAAATGAAAAAAAATAATAAAATAATAAAAAAATACTAAACAAAATGAAAAAAATAATAAAATAATAAGAAATACAAAACAAAATGAAAAATAATACTAAAATAATAAAAATAATATATAAAATAATATAAATAAAAATAATAATGAAATAAATAATATATAAAAATATAAATAAAATAAAAAATATATAAATAAATAAGAAATTTTTCAATAAAATAAAAAATAATAAAAAAATGAAAAAAATATAAAAAATATTTAAATAAAATAAAGTAAAATAAATCAGAATAAACTAAAATAAAATAAAATATAGAAATTCATCTACCTAGATAGGTATAAAATAAGGTCAGATAGTCACAGGTCAATCTATGTCTGGGCAAATGTAAATGACTAGTACAATCATGATGTTCGCACAGCAGCAGAGCACAAAGATATACATCTTGTCTTCAGTATAAACTAACTGAGGCTCTCTGAACTCTCCATGAACTGGTTTAACGCTGTTAGCTCTCTGTGCTTTCCTTTCATACAGCAGCTCCTGTGTGAATAGGATGTTTAATGTCAGAGCTAACCATCGCTCTCTTAATGTCTTTATTCTGGACGGACACGGGATATCGGCAGTTCTCAGGGAGAGTGGCAGCCGCAGTGATCGATGAGGTCATGTGGTGTCAGGGGGAGACAGCGAGCCTGGAGGCGGCCCGTCCATCAGGGAGCGTGGCAGCCATCCCAGGACGTACAGGGCTACGCCTGCACTACCTCCACACATGTGCATAAATAGGACGCCTGCTCAAATGAGTCTGCGCCTCCTTGAAGTTTATTCAATTTTCAGAGCGCTTAGTGTCATTAGAAGGTGGTTAAATAATGCAGCAGGTACACAGAGAAGAGGAGGTATTTGTGCTGCCACTCAGAGGATTTGCAAACATCTCTGCAAGATTTAACAGTTCCCTCTGAAGCTTTTACATCACAACAGTTTCAGCCGACTTCACAGGAAGCTCAGGCAGGCAGCGGTTTCTGTAGCTCTCAGAGAGGGTCTCTGTTTGGAGAGATCTGGTTCAAAGTTTCAATGAATAATCAAAAGAAGAGAAAATGTCCCAAAGCCAGCAGTAATTAGCAGGACTTACTTCACTCTGCTGCGTTTACCGAGCAGACGAGCCGCAGTAAAAGCTGTAAACTGGTTCAGGAATTAATGCTGCCATCATTGCGCTGATTTATTCTTCAGGAGGATGGAGATAACATATGCGTCTGCAGGTGGTGTTTGTTATGAACCCGCCCAGCAGCAAGACCATAAAACTACATCCATTAAAAGAGCCTCTGTGTTTCTTCTCGTTGCAGATGAAAAATTAAACACAGTGGAAACAAAATGTTTCTTTCAGACATTAAATACTGGAACAGGTTACAAATATAGTCCCTCCAAAGAGGAAAAAACAAACTTTAGTTTGGTTTTCAAACACAGAGCTTGTTGGTTAAAATCACTGGAATAAATCTTTTTACATCAACATTGATCTGAGCTCAGTAACGTCAGGTCTGATGTTTGGATCAGGTTTTGTTTCTGGATGTCAGCCCCCTTTGAGTCTCTGGGTGTTTTGGATTTTACACATTTCACTGTAGAAAATGAGTCTTGTAGGGATAGGTACACTGTAAAAACAATAACGTTGTGTAAACTCAAAATTTCAAGTTGACTGTCTGCACTTTTTTCTTTTATTCCTTTTTTTTTTTAAATTTAATTTAAAAAATAATGATAATAAAAAATACTTTGCACATCTAATCTCTGTCCCCCTCCAACAAACGCCAACAAACTGATCCAAAGTTGACCAATCCTCCAACTGTAAAACTAGAGTTTAAATACAAGTAAAAGCATTTACCTTTGTGTCAAATTCATTTTATTCTCATCTGTTTTATTCATGAGATCAGGGGAGGTGGTGGCACATGTGGGAAATTGATAATGTAAATAAAGACCCCTGGAGGTTTGGGTTGGAGACCCCGTTCTTTGTTGAAAGCAGACTAAAAAAAATTGAGTTATAGCCTCAAATCTATAACTTGAAGTTCTGCTAATTTAACGTATGAGATGAGACCAACTTTACACGACAAGGTGGTCCAGGTTAGGGGTGGGCGATACTGGGAATTTTGGCATCGATCCGATCCTGATTCTAGTGAATGATCATTGAATGATTCTGTGATTTTGCCTTGAGTTGGTTGATATGATTATGTTCATGATAAAACACAGCATAAAGATTTTAGGCAATAATTTTAAAAGTTTTTTTGTTTAACTAAGCACAACGATAGAACAACATTTTAACAGAATAAAAGTAATAAAATTATTATTCTACCACCACAACTGTTTAGGGAAAAACATCACAAGTGCAAAATAACAAAAAGTTCCCTCCCGTTTGCACAGAGAAGTAAAGTAAAGTAAATTGCTGGATGAAACAAGATAAAACTGCAGTACTGATCCGATACCAATACTCATCTTGGTATCGATACTATCAATAGTTAAATGGCTACGCCCACCCCTAGTCCAGGTAACCACTCTAAAGTAGTTTTCAGCACAACAGAACATTTTTGTTTGCTTAACCGAAAAATCATTTTCAGGCGAAAAATGTAAGTCTTAATATTTATTTTGTATTTCAAAAAGCTTCATTTATCCCTGAGTGACAGTTAAAAGCACACAGTAAACAATGTAAATGTCTGTAGACAAAGATGAGAAAACAAACAACACAGAGTTCAATATTTCATATTAGATTTGGTCTTTAGAATAGAACTTTGTCATTGTGACAAGTACAATGAAATTGAAGTCACAGCAGAAATCAAGAAAACAAAGTAAGAAAGTGTATAGAAAGTGCAAAAAGCTCCATAAGAAAATAGATGCTGACAGCTTGTCCATCATTGTCCAGTCAGCCAGTCTCCACCTCCACAGGGTCCAGGACTGAGCTTCTTCAGCAGTCTGTTCAGTCTCTGTCTCCTGGATCCTGCTGTTTGCTCTGTTAGCCATGTCTGTGAATAGCATGATGCTACTCTGCCCTCTGGTATTCCCTCTGTTGCTGGGTTAGCACAGCTAGCTCGTCCATCTTATTGGAGATAGATCTTACGTTCCCAATAACGATGGATGGAAGGACAGGTCCATGTCCTCACTTCTTAGCTCACACCTGAGAACCAGCACGTCGTCCTCACCTCCTTCTCCTCACCTTGTGGGGAAACATCTGGCCTAGCACCAGTTAGCATTGACATGCTACAGGCTGCTAACAGCTGATTTTACATGTAAACAATGCAGCCATGGTTACATGTAGGATCTCCAGACAAACACAGGAGCAAAAGTAGTAAAAATATCACTGAAGCCACAAAAAGTTTGGTTTAACGACCAACAAATGAGCAAAACAAATTAATGATCCACTCCAAATACAAAGATGACAAAAGAGACAAAAAAATTATACATACTGAAATACTAACTCAAGTACTTTCTGGTAACTGTTTGACAATAATTTGAAGGATCCCTGCGCTACAGCAGCTTAAATATGATCTGGTTTGGACACAGTTTGTTTTATTTTGAAAGTCACACTGTGCTTTTTGTTTGGCTTCCGTGTACAACTTCCTGTCCCACTCCATCTGCTTTTTTGTAAACTGGATGCATCAGGGACATGACGTGCAGGGCCAGGCCAGAGACGTATGTGGTGTATTTGGGCCGTAATTTTTTTTTCAGACAAAAATTGTCTTCCATTAAATATTCAGATTTTTATTAATTAAGTTAATTAAATTAACTTCCTCTGGTCATCAGAAAAAAAAAAGCTGAAATAATTTTTTTTCTGAACAAATTGAAGAAATATAACTTAATGTTTATGGTTTGCTCTGATCAGATTGAGATAAATATCTTTAAAGAGAGGGTACTGTGTTTTTCTAAAATCAATTCTGTCCTTCTGGGGCCTCCGTAGTATCTTTCCAGGATTTACAGCTGAATAAAAAAATCCAGTTTCTCTCCCTGGTGTTTCAGCGTGTTAATATAGGACATGTATGTTATATAAGTATGTTGTTTGTGTGTGTATGTGTCAGGTGTGTTTATTGGGGATGAACATCAACACGTGATGAACTGCAGGTCTGTGACTCCCAGCTTTAATACACACACATCTTTCCGTCCTGTTTTCCTGGATCGTTTCCCCTGTGTGTGTGTGTGTGTGTGTGTGTGTGTGTGTGTGTGTCGCTGCTCGTCCATGAATGATACATGCACAGGCGGCGCTGCGGGGGCTCTTTAACGCTGACCCGCGCCGCCTCGCTGCCAGGCCTGAAGGAGAGAAGAAAGTGGCAGCCTGTAACAGTGTTGACATTTCAGAGGGAGTGATCCACAACAGATGTCCGTTAATGGCGTGTTGTGTTTCATGAAAATCTGTTGTTTCCTCGCAGCCCGGCTCAGGTCAGCCGAGCCGCGCTCGCAGAGGTGATGCTTCGCCAAGCGCTACAAATCAGCTTTCCATTTCACTCTGCATGGAGGAAGCTGCTCGGCCTGATGAGCCACACGTAGCTCCACGTCCACCAGCCGCCGCCACACGGGGAGCGTCTCACGTCGCCATCATAGTGAAGTCATGTTTTACTGGAGGAATTCTTCCTGAGCGTCCCACCTGCAGAGTGTTTGGTGATCAGCTGAGGACGGGGAGAGGGGAGCTGTTAGAGGAGTTTATTAAACATGAAGCAGAGCTCCTGGAGGAGAGGCCGGTGGGCGGGAATAAAACCTTTTTACTGTTATCCTGCTGGATCTGCGTTTACACACTTTGTCTCCTTTATGTGCTGCGATCCTATAATCTTATGAAATTAATTTTCACTTCACTTTTATGAAAGCTGTTATCAGGAGCTGTGGACGGGCCTGGAGTCTGTTTCTCCAAAGTGTTCACAGGTTTTAATGTGCTGAACTCACAGGTTAGCGTCAGAGCTAAAAGTCTCCTCAGCTGTGGTGTCAGGGCGGGAACGACTGTTTCCTGCACAGTATTACGTTTATCTATGGATGTGATGAGTGTGTGATTATTCAGAAAACTGATTGTTTCCTCCAAACCAAAACTATCAAACTCTGAAGATCTGAGCTTAAAGACCAAGTCTAGATCAGGGATTTTCCATTGAGAGGCTGAATTTTTAAACGAAGGACGCGAGCTGAGCCGCACGTTTTCAGCAAAGTGAAGCTGCTGTGATCTTCCCCTCAGCTACGCAGTAGGTGTCAGCGTATCTATCGATCTATATCGATCGATAGTATCGATACCAAGATGAGTATCGGTATCAGATCGATACTGCTGTTTCTCTTATGTCGTCCAGCAATTTACTTTACTTTACTTTTCTGTGCAAATGGGAGGGAACTTTTTGCTATTTTGCACTTGTGATTTTTTTTTCTAAACAACTGTGGTGGTAGAATAATTATTTTATTGCTTTTATACAGTTAATATGTTGTTCTATTGTTGTGGTTGGTTAAAAAAAGCATTTTTATTGCCTAGAATCTTTGTGCTGTGTTTTACCATAAACATAATCAACCAACTCAAGGAAAAATCACAGAATCATTCAATGATCGTTACATTTAATGTAAAAAGTATCAGTATTGGAGATACTAGCCCTTTATTTACTTGGTAATGGATCGATACCAAAATTCCTGGTATTGCCCACCCCTACTACGCCGAGCTGCTGTGAGACACAGTCAGACTCTGATTTTTAGCCGTTACCTTTTGAGATCCCTCAGGACAGTTTGTCTGAAACGCGACATGTTTTTCCGTGAGGCGCTTTCAGACATTGTTATTGTTCAGCGCTGTAACGCACTCGCTGCTGGTTTTTGGACTCTTTTCAGTCCACACAAGATTAAACTGATGATTTTTTTGTTTTAAGGTTAGGGGTGGGGACTGAATTTAGTACTTTTATAGGTATTGACCAAATTCTGTGTTTAGGTACCTAAACGCATCCTTGTGACTATGAGGGAGTGGAAGAGTAGGAGATTTTCCGACTGGACATGAACACAGCATTACAAAGTTATAGATTGAGAAACAAATATGTTAAATTGGAAAACTTACAGATTTTAGTATTAAACAAATTAATATTTTTTACCTCATAAACACACAAAAGTATTGAAACTTAGTACGGTTGAGTACCGATACTGACTTCCTGGTACTGCATTGGTACTGTACCTGACCTGTCAACTGTGTGCCCATAGTGTGTGCGCTCCAGGAGGATAAACTGCTCTATCATTTCGTCATGGTATATTATATGTGTCACATCTAATAAATTCAGCAGTTTCAACAACCTTACAGTAAAGATTTTTGGAAACTTGCATTTTTTCAATGCAGAAAATATTAAAAAAAGAAAAAAGATCAAGTATTTAGATATAATTCTTACCACAACTTCTTGAAAATGATGAGATTATCCTAAAAAGTGTGACTGAGTGAGATTTTATTAATGAACTAATTAGTATTTATTACCACATAAACTCACTAAAGTGCTGTTTTCAGCTGTGTAGGACGGCTGATGTTAACTTTCCAAACACACTGCTCAATGACACAATGCATTGTGGGTTAGTTTCTAGGTTACGATAGGTGTTCAGTCAATGGTTGTGTCTGAAATCATTCACTCATTCTCTCCTCACTACTCCCTATTAGGGCTGCCACGATTAGTCGACATAATCGACGTATTATTATTTTTCTTGTTGTTGTCGCATGGTGAAATCAAACACCAGGGGGTAATACTCATCTGTAACTTCAGTTCACAGCATGAGGTGCTGTGTTATTGGAGATTTTATGGGAAAAGATCACTAAGTTCATACGTGAGGAATATTGATGAGGAAAAATCTCCACTCCCAGAGAGCGCTGTGCGCTGACGGAGGCTCTGCATCTTTGGCTTGGACAGCCTGACAGCTCCCGGAGTTTAGCGTCTGATAACCTGATTTAGAGAGTCTCCTTCACTCTCTGTTACAGACAGTTTTTCAGGATCTGAGCCACAAACTAGAGTCAAAACTCCCCTAACTTTAGAAAAGAGAGGACATTTATCTGAAGGGGCTCTCACTCTCAAGCTCACACTGCAGCGCTAACACTCAGCGGGAGGAGGAGGGGCGGAGTGAGCATGAGCGAAATAGCGCATGTAGAGAAACGAAACTATTTCAGTTAACACTAATATTATACTTCTATATTTTCCATAACAGCCGAATATTATAGAAACATTCATTATATGTTTTTTTTTTAAATGAATAAACCATATATTTGCGCAGAGCTTATGCTGTATTTGAGAATTACAAGGTCCAGTGAATGCATCACCCGTGATGAACGGTTTAACGGCTAACGTCCGTGTTTTTTGTTTCTCTGCTCAAAGTTGTGAGACGGGCTCGTCCGAAAGTTAAACAGAGAGCTACGTGTTATTCTCTGACAGTTTTTAATGATGTTTCATGTTATCAGTAATCAGCCATTCCTTCTGTTTGAACCGCAATGCATGATGGGAAATATTGCTCATATAGTGAGCATCGCTACAGCATCATACAGCAAAAAAATGAAATCTCATCAAATGTTTTTGTCTTATCATCCGTAGAAAATGTCCTTTTAGAGAAGAACAAGAGAAAGGTTTCTTGTATTAAGACATTATTCTAGTTTTAAGCAAATTTCTCTTCTTCCATTGGCAGATTTTTCTACTTGTTACAGTAGTTCAGACCTCATTTAGTCTTTAAATAACTAGAAATCGGACATTTTTCTGGACAGATCAGGTGAATGTGGCTCATATTAAGTATAATAAGACATTTTTTACCTAAAATAAGACAGAAACACCTGACAAGGTTTCCTTTTTTAAACCTGA
The DNA here is from genome assembly GCF_033239565.1 of Halichoeres trimaculatus. Classification (NCBI taxonomy): domain Eukaryota; kingdom Metazoa; phylum Chordata; class Actinopteri; order Labriformes; family Labridae; genus Halichoeres; species Halichoeres trimaculatus. Next base: position 27,861,887 of record NW_027437198.1, on the reverse strand, counting down.
CTGCGTTGTGGCTCTAAGAAGGAGCGCTAACCGCGGAGGAGCCTCACAGCTCTGTTTTCTCCTCCTCTAACGCCCACACTCAGGAGCCCTGGGCGATATCCTGCGTCACAGCTCCACCACCGATCCCCGGCTGGGTCCCCGAGCTGAGACGCTCTGTGAATATGAAAGCTTACCTCCTGGATTACTCTTAATTTGTGCCATTTATCCTCTGGGAGACGATGTAATTTCTTGAAGAGCTTAGGATAAATCATGAGGAGGGGAGTAATGTGAGCGTATTGGAATAACTTATGGAGTATTTCTGCTCAGGTGTTCAAAGACGACTCCAGCGACTGGCTTTAATTAATATCTGAGCGTTTTCTTCCTGGAGTTTCTCATTGTTCACGTGTTGCATCTGCAGCTTTTTCTCTCGGTTATCTCGTCGTCGTGTGAAGAAGAATTCACACGTTCTCTGCTTCATGCATACAGAGAAAGAAACAGGACATTATCCAGCTCCAAAATACTAATTACCTGCTGTTTACGGGCTTTGTAGGAGCCACCTTTTCCTGGGACAATCGATAATTACACACAAAGGCCGGGGAATGAAATCGCCCTGATAACCATTAGCATGAAACTGGATGAAGTTCATTAGCCATTCTGCCAGCGTAGTGAGCAATATCCAATACCGGAGAGGCCGCGCGGCGTTATCCCTCTGCCTTTTGTTCCCGGCACATGAGATGGTATTCTGTGACAATTCATTACGGCCGCACAAACACACGGGCTAACACACGCCCTCCTCACAGAGCAGGAGGTGTTTTTGATGCATTTTAATGCAGGGAGCACCTTTTTCTCCCTCATCAGTTCACCTTATCCAGGTTTCTGCAGATGTTAGACGTTTCTCCTGGAGGAGGAAAACGACGGACGTCATCAGGAAGGAGGAGAGAGCTCCTCTAACCAAGGTGGAGCTGGTTATTTACGTCCTTTATAATCGTCCAGGTGGCTTCAGAGCGTCACTGAGACGAGTTACAGGTTCACAGTCATCACACTTTCATCATGCGTTAACCCTTCACCGACCGAGGCCACGAACTGCCTCACAGACCGTGTTCCTGTGGCTGTAAAGTGATCTGAACGGCTCTTTGTCTGAGTGCTCCAGCCCCTTTTTCCAGTAACACACTGAGTTTTTAACATCTGGTAAACGATCACTGCACATGGTAAAAGGAGAAAAACAGACTGAAACTGACGGAAAGCTCAGATTCACAGCTCTCTGTCAGCGTTTGGGTTTTGGGGATTGAGCAAAAACTCAACACTGCAGAAAAAAAAAAGAGAAAAAAAGACGAAATTTGATCAGAAAATTTCTCAAAACTAGAGAAAATATCAGTCCACGCAGGGAGATACTTCGACTTGACTGGAAATCTTGAAAAGGAATTTGAAGCATCGAAAACAGAAACACAACCCAAATCAAAAATAAAGCCTCTGAATAATTTCCCTGAAGCTCAAAAAGAAGTAAAACATGCTGAATCTCCAAACTGTCAATGACATAAATACCAACACTGACACCTCTTCATACGTGTTATCTTTTAACGTGACCCTACAATGATTCAAGTTGACCTTTCAGACGCAGAGATATTCATCTCTCAGTTTGGGTTTGTCATATTTTTGAGAGGTCAGGACTTAAAGGGATCAGAGTATGTTCCTTAGTTTAAGCTAAGTTAGCGAATACATGCCCAGGGAAAAAAAATAACATTTATTTGGGTAAAGAAAACAAAACAACAACAACAAAAAAAACAAAAAAAAAACAACAGAACTCAAACTTGGTATTAAAGAAGTACGGTCAAGATGTCAATTTCTCCTGAACAAAGTGTGTTGTGCCAAAATATGTAAAGTCTTTGTATGATTATTTGGGCCTACTTATTTATAACTGTTTATTTATTTATTTATTTATTTATTTATTTATTTATTTATTTATTTATTTATTTATTTATCTAATTGTATCCCTATTAGCTCCACCCTGGAGCATGGCTAGTCTTCCAGGCTAGAAAAAAACATATTTACAAGTATATAATGTAAATTCACAAGAATAAAAGAGTCTGTACAATCAGTCATATTTTGGAAAGAGAAATTAAAAACATTAGACTCAAAAATTGAAATTTTACTATAAGATCTTTCAAAAATTAAATAAAAAGGTATAAACCACTATACACTGAAAGAACAGCGCAACCACTGTGTTCCCATTGACCTACAAATATGAAGAACCACAGTGTTTTTTAATTTTAATTTTAATTTTCTGTCAAGAGTTGTATTGCTTTTTCCAGCGTCTTTGCCACATTAATAATAATAATAATAATAATGATATTGATGATGATGATGATGATTATTATCACTATTATAATTATTAATATTATTATTATTATTATCAAAATTGTTATAAATTTTATTATATTATTTTATTTAAAATTTTCTTATATTTTGTTTTATTTAATATATCATATTTTATTGTATTATATTATATTTTATTATTTTATTTGATTTTATATTATATTTTATCACATAATTTTTTTTAGCATATTACATTATGCATATTTTTAATATATTATATTATATTATACAATCCTGACCACAGGTTTGAAAATATTTTATCTTATTGAATATTTCATATTCTATTAAATTACATTTTATTATTTTATTTTATTTTTTGTTATAATATATTACATTATATTATATTATTATAAATTGTATTATTTTATATTTAATCATATTATTTTATATTATATTTAATCTTTTTTTTATTTTTTGCACATTACATTATATATATATATATATATATATATATATATATATATATATATATATATATATATATATATATATATATATATATATATATATATATATATATATATATATATATATATATATTACATTATATTATACAATCCTTACCACATTTGAAAATATTTTACACATTTGTGGATCAGTTAACATATTTGGATGAATTTACACACTCACAAATAACTTTGATAAAATAACAGCTCCACATGAGTCATTCAGTTGGTTTAAACGTGTTTTCAGCTGATGAATGATGTGTTAGTTTTAAATGAAACACTTTTGGGACGTTGCTGAATCTTGAAACAAGTTTAGACATCCAGGTAAACTCAGAGATAAAAAATTATTATAAGAAAAAAAACATTCAAAACAATCTATCATCTCTAAATCGAAGAGTTTAAGATAGATAGATAGATAGATAGATAGATAGATAGATAGATAGATAGATAGATGGATAGATGGATAGATAGATAGATAGATAGATAGATAGATAGATAGATAGATAGATAGATAGATAGATAGATAGATAGATAGATAGATAGATAGAAACAGCCTTGGAAAAGACTTGAGATGAATTCTGATGAAGTGAATAACGTGTGAAATATTCACAGTGTGACAGGAAGTTAAACTCCTCTGTTTGGTGAACGTGTCGTAGAGAAACAGAGAGTCTGATGTGATTCAGTTTCTCCTCAGCGTGTCCACGCTGTCCTCGCTCCTGCCTGAACACGTTATTGTGTGTCGCCGCGGCTGGCTGCGGCTGCTCGCTCTGACATTACGCTGCATGACTGGCTCCCTATGGCAGCCCACCAGAGAGGAGCTTTCAGCGCCGCCGACGACACACAAAGGGACCGAGCATGCAGAAAATAAATAAATGAGGAGATATGTTAAAAATTTACTATCTCTGCTTTTTTTTTCCTCTTCTCCCCCAAATGACCGAGGGGCTTTAAACCGGCACTATAGGCTGCAAAGTAGGCCACCGCCAAGATGGCTGCAGCCCGGCTGCTTCCTGCTCGAGTGGAGGGACAGAAAACAGAGGAAGAAGCTGAACATCAGTAACGTGACGAGATCTGGACTCAGTGATCCTCTATAAGGAAGCTCTCATTATCCATTCAGAGCCCTGTTTGCTGTACGAGTGTGTGTGTGCGTGTGTGTGTGCAGCGTGAACTCCCTGCTCCACTTTAATTAGCTGGTGTGGGCACATTTACATCGACTGAATATTTATATTGAGCTGCATCCTTGTCAAAAACCTGATTAATTAGAGTCATTATATTCACACGCCGCTCGTTAAATCAAGTCGACTGATTCAGCTTGAATCTGTGCGTCTGGACGGACAGAGCGCCGCAGGAAGGCGTGCTGCGTTTTGAAGACTTTGGCAGGTTAAAGGAGGGGTGTGTGTTCGGCTTTATTCATGTTTAAGGATCAATTTTACCAAGGTGGCTCCATTTCTGGGATCAGACCCACTTCAAAGTTTTACAAGTTGTGTGATGATTAATGCGGAAGGGAGGAAAAATCCTTCATGTTCACTTCTTGAACTTCTCTGTTTCCTTGATGTTGTTTCTTTGAGCCGGGAACGAATATTAAGATAACACTGAATCAGGAGGTAGAGGAGGAGAGTCTTTGGATCCACAAACTCTGAGCCAGACTCTGACTATTGACGGAGTTCTTGTTGTGCTTTTTCGTTTGCATTTTGTCCCTCTGGTGCTCCCGTAGTGTCTCTATCTTTAGATTAAACTATTATACCAAGGTTTGCCTTTAACACTTCTTTAAAGCAGCATTCATCCATTCATCCTCCGCTGTCCCAACCTCTCAGAGAGGAGAGGGATCTTAATTTATCACAGGACGAAGCCGTTTTCACCTCTTCACCCGCCGCTGACGGACATTAAAGAAGCGAAACTTTACGAGCAGGAACTTAAAGAGAGGATAAATCTCTGCGTGGCTTTAATGTCTCTGTTTAGATATTTCTCAAAGTTCTCTCTGACTCTGGAGGTTTTACTGCTCAGTTTATCGGTGTCCAGGTAGTTAAAAAAAAATATGTGGACACTTTTGATGTGGTAGCGCCCCCTATGGGTGATTAAAATAACGACTGTAATCTGTTTAGAAATAGTCTCTGTTTTCTGCACTCGACCTGACTCCTCCTGCTCTTTGTAGGCGAGACGTACAGACATTTCTCAGACGTTCGTTACACCGACCAACAATATCATGCGATAAACAGCTGTTATTATGTCAACAAACAAAACAAACAACAAAAACAAAAACAGCACAAAGCCTTCTTGAGTCCAGGGGCTAGCAGTTATGCTAGCTTGTTATCGTTTGACTCTATAACTATAACAGGCTGACAAGCAGGGCCAGGTCCAGACTTCTTATGCCGCGTTTCCACCAAGGAGTCCGGTTCAGTTCGTCTCAGTACGGCACACATTTTGTGGCGTTTCCTCTGACTTATCCCGGGACAGATCCCCAAATAACTGAGATGAGCCGTCCCACTTTTTGGGATCCTTTCGTATGGGTGCCAGACTGAACCAATCCGCTCTCAGAAGGTGGAGCTACAACACTGCAGACTGCTGATTGGTCAAAAGAATCGTCACTTCCTGTGTGACAGCGGCTGCATTTCTCCTGGTGGCTCGCAGACTTCTCTGAAACAAAGCTTGATTGTTCTTTGTATCAAAGAGCTACATGACAATCACAGAGAGGACGAAATGATGCATGTCTTCATCATCGCTCTTTGTTTACTGTGTCGTGTTTTTCTTCTTTGTTGGATTTATTAGCGGGGTAAACTGTGTCGCGCTGCTACGGCGTCACGCTATTATTTAACAGCTGCAGCTTTCAGCATCCAGCTTACACGCCACCTACCACAAGAGGGCACAGTTTGCTGTGGAAACACAAACGGGATCAGGCTTAACTGAACCAAACCGAGTCAAACAGTACTGAACCGACCCGGACTGCTTGGTGGAAACGCAGCTTTAGACTGGGGTGCCCCCGACCAGGGCACAGATTTGTGCAGGGGGATTAATTATAGTCCCGTGTCCTTTGACTTAAACCAGGACCAGTCCCCAAATTACCAACCTGTACCGTCCCACTCTTTGGTTCCCTTCTGTTGGGGTGACAGACTAAACTAATCTGACCCAAGAAGGTGGAGCTAGAAACGCTGCAGTCTGTTGATTGGTGGAAAGAATCGTCACTTCCTGCGATTCATAGTCTGTATAAAACATGGACGTAGTTTTACCGATGTCACCCGTCTGTTTCTGAAACAGAAAATGAAGCAGATCGGCTATGGCGGCCATATTGGTAGTGGCAAGGGCTTCGCTTACAGCTATAGGGCGCCTGTCGGTCACGTGACCATGAGCTTTGGCCTCTGATTGGGCGAGCTTGTGATCTTAATATCCTCTGAATGGCCAAGTTAGGGAAAAAATCCACCCTGTACAGTGTGCTGATAGTAAAATTAGCAACTAAACAGGTTAATTTCTGCTTTGAAAATGGGTTTTTTTAGCTTGGTGTGTTTGAGACTTCCTGTTCAGCATTGTCTCATATTCTTAGACGGAGGTCGCTGCTTGGTGCAACAGCAGAAAGACACAACACATAACCCTACCATGTTGGAAATGTCGTCACAAACGGCATGAAACTGCCGTCTGAACGAAACCATGTCACATTATTCTTCTTCATTGGATTTATTAGCGGGGTACACTGTGTCATGCTGCTATGGCGTCATGCTAGTACGTAGCTGATGCAGCAATAAACATCCAATTTACCAAGAAAAATGTTAAAAAATACAGGGTTAACTACTTTGTTATTGTTGGATAAGTACATTTTTACAGCTACCAATAATTTATAGATGTTTCTGTATAACAAAGCCCACAGACTAATATTATTATTATTTATATAACTGTAAACCGTAATATCGTCCAAAATCATCAGAACTGCGCTGAATTGTGCAGCGTTGATGTAAAGTGAGTGACGTATGTTATCTGATAAATAAAGATGGTGGTAAAAGCTGCATTAGTTAGGGCTAGCTCTGGTATTAGCATTAGCATTAGCATCAAAACGACAGCTTCAGAGCCTTTTCTTTTCTTCTTTAAAAGCTTAAACTGAAGCAGAGAGAAGCTGACAGGCCTTTCCTCATCATCTGTAACGTTTGGTAAAAACTGCTGCAGCTGCTGAACGTGCTCAAACTAAACTTCAGACCCTCATTAAGACAAAACTTTTTATTCACAGGAAGAAAAAACAACGGTGGTTTTCCAGCTGAAATATATCACTCCAAACAGATGTCCATCTCTGCCCCCAAAGGCTGTTTTCCGAGTTGTAGCTGGGCGTCTAAGTTTCAAAGTGAAAAAGATAATTTAGAGAGTGCCAGGGGAAGCCTCGCCTCACTCTACTAAACCTGTGTCTTTCAAGTTTCCCTCTTCGCAGTCTCTGCACTAAATCAAATGAGCACACTGCTCCTCTGCTCCTCTCCTGAGACACATTTTGTTTCACTTTTCTGAGAATCACTCAGTTTAGTCGAGGTTTGAGAGGCTTGTTTACTGCAGCGGCGTCGCAGCTCGGGAGGAAACGCTGTTACCAAACAAATCAACGCGTCTGACACAGAATTAAGCGTCAGAACCAGCTTCTGGCGCCGCTTTACGAAGGCTGAGCTTCGGCTGTTTTGGTTAATGACGCCTCAGGGTGACCAGAGATAACCTTTAGTTGTCTTTGTCTGGGCCCGGACTCGATGAGAGCCGGAGTGTGTCTGAAGAACGGGGGAGATGATGTTAAAGTGCTCGGCGTACCCTTCCTCTGACACTATCTGAAGAGAGACTTACGGCAAGTGGACAGGAACAGAGCGGAGGAAACGTGGCGGCGAACGGAGAGATAACATTCATCAAGGAGAAAAATAGGAGCCTCCTTCAGAGTCGTTCATCATCACCTCGCCGCGCCACTTAGAGTCCAGACCGCGCTGATTACTGTTTGCTGAGAGCGTTTGAGTCCTGGACCCAGAATAATTAAACGATTCGATCTACATCTGAAAATCTTTTCAACTGGACCTTAGCACAGCCTGTGGGGGGCGCTAGAGCAGGCTGGACCTCAGCTCAGGGTACAGGTATTGATGGTCTTAGACTTGGTTAACGTGTCAAACAAACTCCTCCCATGATCCCTGTGTCTCTTCACAGTCAGGCCGTCGAACGGCAGGAGCAAAAAGCTTTATTGTTTTGGTTTTGGACAAAACTTCAGGAGCCAAAATGACGACTTTAATGTTTGGTATGAAAATAAAAATTGGCTCTGAAAAATGTATTTTCATCAAAACAGGAAATGGTATTGATAACATTTTACTGAAGTTAAAAACACGGACATGATATTTTTTGCAGAGAATATGCAAATAATTTGCAAATTACATCATCCTAGCCCCTCCCCCAATCCTTCCCTCCACGCCCAAAAAATGACAGGAAGTTGAAAATGAAAAAAGACAGTAAGCGGAAAAAAACAGGATAAAAAAATAATAAAAATAATTAAATAAACAAATAAATAACTAAATAAAAAAATTAAATAGATAAAATAAATAAAATAAAAATAAATAGATAAAATAAATAAAATAAAAATAAATAGATAAAATAAATAAATAGATAAAAAAATAAATAAATAAATAAACAAATAGAATTAAAAAAAACATCATTGAAATGATAAACTGTCATTGATCAAACAGTGACAACGAATAAATAAAATGTGATTTTAATTCAGAAACATCAGAATGTTAAAATGTGTAAAAATGAAATAATTTAAAACATTTAATGCCTGTGTTTTTTTAACTCCAGCAAAATCTTGTCAAAGCCATTTCCTGTTTTGATGCCATCTTGATTTTATTAAACACACCTTTTTCGATGCCAATGTTTCTTTTCTCAGTTTCAGGATCTGTTTTTCAGTGCCAGTTTTTATTTTCAAAACCAAACATCAAAGTCGCAGATTTGGCTCCATAGAAATGTTGTTGTTATCCAAAAGTGAGAAAGTTTTTTTTTTTAATTTTCTTTAATTTTTATAATTTTTTTAATTTTTTGTGTTTTTCCTGTCTGTAACGGGTCAGGAGAGGAGGGAGGATAGAGGAGGACATGGGGGAGCAACATGTGGCAAACAGGCCACAGGCTGGACCATGGACTGTGAATGGAGTGGACAGAGCCTGTGCAGTGGAGGCTGTGAGGCTAGACGACTGCAAAACATGTTGGGCTCACTGATGACAAGCTGGGAGTTGACAGCAGGGGGCAGAGCTACAAAATCCCTCATACACTCCTTTATATGTTATGAAATGCATGGTTCGTCTTTTAGGACTCATTTAGTCTTTTTATCAACTCATCACCCCGTTTGAAAACCACCAGGAGTTCATTAAACCAACGTTAGCATTAGCGTTAGCTGCTACAGATGGTGGTGGAGCAGAGGGGGTGAACTGTTTGACCTGCAGCCGAAAAGATTGAGGACACATTTTTATTTATTTGCCTTTTTGGCCCACTAAGTTCTTAATCTGACGACATAACAAAATATTTTTTCTGTTATTTTGCCCAAACTGTGGATTCTGTCAGTGACAATACATCCGTATCAGATTTTATACTCTATAAATGTAGCATCTGGTCAGTTTCATATGCTCAAATATGTTGTTTTTTATATATATCATTAAGCAAACAATAGTCATCAACTAAAATAACAACAGGTTTGGTTTTGCGAATTTTACTATTATGCAATCTCATCCTTTTTTCCCCCGATTAATCGTGAATATAATAGCCAGAGTAATCAATTACTAAAATAATAGTCAGCTGCAACCCTAATAATTTTTTTTTTTTATTTTACTTTGGAAAGTCTAATCCAGGGGTGGCCAACCTGCGGCTCGGGAGCCTCATGCAGCCCGGTGTGCGGCTCTTTGATCCATTCGTTTTTGTTACGATGAGTAGTGGTGCACCAATCAATCTAAATTATTGACATATTGATGTTGTGATCAGTATTGATCAATACTTGGGTGATGAGATTGATACTTAAGTTTCAGTTTCTTTTCTCGACATGGCACATGTGTTCATAGCTATCTAGATAGATAGATAGATGGATGGAACTTTGTCTTTTTTACTGTAAAAACAGAAATTTGTCTTTGACACAGCTCAAAGTTCAAATTGAAACACACAAACACAATAAATGCCACTTTAAAATTTGGGAGTGTATTAATTGTCATCTCATGTCCTTTCGTTTATGTGTGGCCACCCCTGGTCTGATCTCTGCTTGGCTCTCCCTCCTGACGTATCAAACGATCCCAGTCAGTCATTGTTAAACGTGATGTAAAACCTAATTTTAACCTCTAATAACTAATGAAAACAAAACTTTTCAGAAAAAAGAGGATTTGAATACAAGACAGCCACATGATATCTTCAAATCACCACAACAATCAGACGTGAGAAACATTTCTACCAGGTGTTTTAGTTTTTTAAAGTTTGACCACAGCCCATCTGGAATGACTGGGGAGATGGATTTTTTGACCTATGCTGTAGCCAGCCACCAGGGGGAGCAGTTTTTGTGGTGATCTAACTTCAAGTTGAACAAGATGACGTCCATTTTTTTTTTTTTTAGAGTTTATGGTCAGAAAATTAAACACTTCAGAAAGTCTTGTTGTCATTTTTCAAAGCTGCACGTCGTTTTAATTTTGGTCAGACTGACGGATCACGCTGCATACATTCAGGACTTTATGTCTGTACACAACTCAGAGACAAACGTGTGGATTATATCTACAAAACAACCAAAACCCAAATAATACATGAGAGAAAAAGAAAACTGCATCAAAGCTTCAATTTTAAATTCACTCCTCATGAATTTTAAGGTGATGTTGTGGAGCTTAAAGGGAATGCAAAACCTCTGTCGTCCCACAGAGACGTTTTTGTGCAGTGGTGTTCTTAAAAGATGTTATACAAAACGTGTAAATATTTCATAGAGGAGGGAGAATTTGACAGTTATTGAGCATTTTTCTCCCCACATCAGAGGAGACCGCGCCGTATTCGCTCATCTCTTCAGACGGAGGCGAGGGCCGCACTCTGATCCCGTGACCTCATTAATTACTGCGGCTCGTCGCACGGCGGAGATGCTCGACCATTACCAACACAAACATAAAGAAGCAGGCGTCCTGACCCGGCTCTTTCCATGCCATTAAGCATCCCGCGGATCAGAGAGGAGCGCACAGCCCTTTGCTTTTAGCGCCTTTTCACCCCGGGCGTATTGCTTACAATGGCAGAACAGGATGGTTTTAGTCCCTGTCTTATTCAGGAGATATTTTCAGCTGTACTCAGAGGAAGAAACACTCCCTGCTCGGTGGAAACTAAAGCAAAGCGATAAATAAATAAACTCCATACTGGTTTACTGCTGCTGCGTCCCCTGGTCGGTCTGCAGGTGAAGCTCTGCGCTACACGTGTTCACAGGTAGGACGAGCGCTCGGAGACAAAGTGATGAGGTGTTTGTGCCGCGAGCTCCAACTGTTTACTTCCTCTTCTCCATTCAGCGTTTATCCATCGGTCTCCACGTCCCTGAAACCTGAATCTGTGTGCCGGTTTGAGGAGGGTCAGCTCTGCCCGACAGTTTCCCATCACCTTAAAACGACAAACGCCGTGGAGGAATCTGCTGTTTGTCTCTCAGTTTGTGAGCCAAACAGCTAATTAAAAAGGGAGGGCGGCGTGCTCCCTGATGTCAGAGGGATTTGGTTATCAGCTCAGCAAGGTGCGAAGAAAAGAGTCTCTGAGCGCCAAAGTCTTAAGCGTTCATATCTGCCGCCTCGCGCTCCGGCTGGAGTTGCAGTTTTCAGACAAGGTTGCCATCGCGGCGCCCAGGACTCGATCAGGAGAAGGTCAGGAGACGAGCCAGAATGTGCCGCCACCTCTCAACAGGAAGCATCTCATCTCGTTTACAGCACAGTGGGTCGTTTTCACAGCGCTGAGCCCAGGAACGGGACACGGCGAGCACGGACAACTGGAAACTAACAGAAACACGGAGAAACCAGGCGCTCTGTTCGGCCGCCGCAGGAGGAAGAGGAGGAGGAGGAGGATCCGTCTGAGATTCTCCTCTACCTCAGGTTTCTGACAGCGTGTCACGCCGCCAAGCTCAGCTCCTGGAGCTTCAGCCTAATGATGGCGCCGCTGATGAGGCAGAGTTTGATGAAACACAAGTTAGCATTCACCGAACGTTCGACTATATGTGAGAGCGCTGATAAGGATGGGGAGGAGGAGTTTAATACTTTACAGATTAACATGTTTCCTGCAAAAAACTGAAATCTTACCAAGTGTTTTTGTCTCATCTTCAGAAGAAAATGTCTTTTTAGACTCAATATGAGCCACCAGTCCAGAAAAATGTCTGATTTTAAGTCATTCAAAGACAAAAATGAGGTCTGAATTTCTGTAACAAGTAAAAAAATAAAAATCTGTCAATGGAAGAACAACAAAAGTTTCTGGTATTGAGACATTTTCTACTGAAGATGAAATAAAAAGACTTGATAAGATTTCAGTTTTTTCATTGTTTAGTGTCTTTTGCTGCGTTCAAGGCAAATTACTCATTAACCACTTCAATCAGCAAAAGAGCCTGTAACTTGCTCCGAGAGTGAAACAGAGAAAGGGGAAATGGTGTGTACGGCAACAGAAGCTTATATTTTATATTTGACTGTGTTTGTTGTTAACTTGAAACCAGTGGCGGCTGCTGGTCAGTCGAGGAGGGGAAGCTCATTTTTTTCCAGCCTACATCATAAATTTATTTATTTAAATGTAAATTCTCCCCTTCGTTCCTTTTCAAGAAAATGATCTGTGACCCTGTCGAACCAACCAGGTGATTTTTTTTTTTCTCAGGGATTTCACCAGTGGTCTCTCAACGCTCGTCGTTTTTCAGAAAGTTAAACTCGCTGAGGATCGATAAAGCCTCCGGATCAGTCCAGAACAAATAAGAAGATGCTCTGGTGGAGGGTTGTACTTCAAGATCTCTGACTGGCTCATTTCACTGTCAATCAAAAAGGGATTCAGCCTCAGACAGATCATCCAATCATCATGCAGAAGCCCAGCGTCCAGGCCAGCCCACTGCCTCATAGACCCCCAGAGACGCTGAGCGTCCGATGGGCGGGACAAAGCCCAGCGTTTATCCAATGACCGTCCAGTTTCCACAGTGGAACAACCCACTCTACGCTTCTCCGCTGAAGTCAGAAGACGCTCAGCGTCCGCCTGTGTTAAAGCGCTGAGACGCTGCGGGGATGAATGAGAAGGAGGTGGAGCCAGTTACCTGTGATAGGAGCTGATCCTGAACAAAAGATGAAGGAATTCTAGCTCAGATTTTATCAATGAAATGTTCACACAGCAGAACATATCAACACTTTTTATAGGGACATTTTAGGGGAAGCTGAGTGTCCCTTACAGAGAGCAATCACCACTGGAACACAGCGTTGCAAGGTTATAGATGAGGGAGGGCTGAAAAGTTCGTAGCCTGACGAGGAAGGAGTTGTGCCCCAGTGATGAAACTTGGCGTGTATTAAATTCAACATTTTCTGACCCTTTTTTTCAACACAGTCAATGTTTTCTTGGGTTGTTACTGTGACAGGACGTCCGAACCTTGGGTCATCTTTAAGACTCTTCCTACCCCTCTTTAATTCAGCTGCCCACTTTTTCACAGGTGATAAAGATGGAGCTCCATCTCCTAATGAAGTGACCATGTCGGCGTGAATGTCCTTGGAGATATTTGATCACACCATGAAGCCAATTCCCAAGATTTTTTCAAAGTCTTCAAACACAACATCAGTGTCAGTTCATTTGAAAATAAGTGTCAGAAATCATTGAATTTCATACACGCCAAGTTTCATCACCATGGCACAACTCCTTCCTCATCAGGCTACAAACTTTTCAGCCCTCCCTCACTTTGAGAAATAAATAAACTGACAAACTTTAAGATTTTATCATCAATTCAATTAAAACTTATTACCATATAAACACTCAAAAGTACTGTGCATCTGTACCGCATCAAATGTGAAAGTTGAAAAGGACGGATACATTTTTGTACGTTAAGAGAGGAGAAATGAGTCTTAAATCTACAGAAAGATTTCGACCAATCAGAGTGTTGGATACAGCCATGCAGGAACAGAAAAACAACAAAGCAGTCACCTTAAAGCGGTGAGTGTAGGCCTGTGATTTTGTGTGCATCAGCCCTTTAAAGTGAACAAATGTTTGAGGAGGGCCCGACATCCTTGAAGATTTTCAAAGACACACTTGACTCAGACGGCAGGATGTGGGCGCCGCGTGGAGCGTGCGGGGGCGAGCGCTGTAGTGTCGCTCAGCAGGACTAAAGTTCATCAGCCTGGCGTCTCGGCGACTGTTTGATATTCCACCTTCACGCTGCATCACTAAACGCCGTGACGGGTGCGTGTGAAGGATGGACATGTGAGGTACGGAGAGGTCGGATCGGTTTGATTCAGAGTCTCTGAAGCTGACGGAGACGCTCTGATTCAGTCACACACACACACACACACACACACACACGCTCACAGGAAGCACACACTCAGCTACAGCAGAGCGTCGTCTGCAAAGCGTCCAATCAGCAGCTCCGTACGGCTCTGCTCGCCCACACCTTTGGGGAGTTATTAAATCCGCGCGTATGAAGCGGCTAAGTGTTTAATGATGGAGTGGAGCGCTCAGGCTCTGCCTCTTTGAGCTGAAGCGATGTTTAAAGAGATTTAAAGTCTCACGTTTGGCTCAGACTCCTCTAACTCCTCCTCGTCCTGGTGCTCCTCTCTGCTCCTCTCAGTTTGTTGGATCATCGTGACCCAAACCGTCTGAATCTTACATCAAATGTCACAGGAGCAGAAAAACCTCTTCCCTCTCCTCTCTGATGCTCCTTCCCTTCCGTCGCTCTCAGTTTTTACACGGCGACCTCCTCTCCCGCCTCCCCCAGCTTATAAAGCTTTTAGAGCAGGCGCGCGGCGGCCCGGGGCAGGGACAGCCCGTGTGGGAGCAGGGTTGGTGACCTCGGGTGGTTCGGAGCACCTGTCTCTCAGGAGACGTGCCTCGGAGGAGGAGGGAGCGTTTGTTTCCGACAGACGCAGCGCGCAGACCCACTTTCTGCTCCTGATGAATTCCTTTTCTTCTCAGCCCGTCCCTCATGAGCCTTTGATCACGGCGTCTATTTTTACTGTCTCTCATTGTCACTGAGAAGTAAAACTAATAGAGCACATAAAGAGAGCATTATTCCTGCGGTATGGAAATAAAGTGTTTCTCCGGCTCATCCTGAGTCTTTGACATCAGCTGTGTGAATTAGTGATGGTGTATCCGTCCCTGCTTCCTGTCTGGGACGGCCTTCAGGGCCCGTTTGATGTGACGCAGCATGCAGTTTATTCAGGACTTCCATCAGAAGACGTTTCAGACGTGAAGATGTTTCTTGGCGTCAGATTTTCCTCTGATTGATGAATTTACGTCTCTGGCATGAACCCACGGTTCCTGCGTGTTGCTGCGTGTCGGTCCAGAATCAGAAACAGAGGTAATCTCATTTTCAAAGATGGATTACGGTGCCTCAGATGAGGGTTAACGCACTCAATGAGTTGTTTTTTCAACTATAATAGGGGAGACTGGGGACAGCTGAAACATTTTTGACATTTCTGTCTCTAACTTTGACCTTTTTTAACCCTGTATCTTCAAACAGCCTGGAAACAGCCTGCACAGCTTCGTCTGAAACACAAAGAGTGAAATG
Organism: Halichoeres trimaculatus; assembly: GCF_033239565.1. Classification (NCBI taxonomy): domain Eukaryota; kingdom Metazoa; phylum Chordata; class Actinopteri; order Labriformes; family Labridae; genus Halichoeres; species Halichoeres trimaculatus. The sequence goes on along the minus strand of NW_027437198.1, from coordinate 27,846,398 downwards.
TTTCTGTTGACCCCAAAGTCTGAGTCAGTTGAAACAAACAAAAAACAAACAAACTTTCTGTGTTTCTGCAGATTGAAGATCTTAACCCTCTAACACTAAACACATCATGTTTGAATCACAAGTTTCAAAGTCCTCAGTCTCATCAACATGATGACTAAAATGAGGATTATCATCCCTCTACAGGAAGTTGAAGTTGTAGTTTGACCCTTTTCAAAATGGCTGCTCTCATGAAATCATCCACACTTTCTGTTTTTCAGGAAATTCATCGATAATTTTCATGAAGTTTCTGGAAGAACTGCATCGCAGTTGTTAGTTATTTTTAAAAAAGAAGCTAATTTTCTGCCTTGGAAGAAAAAAAACGTGCTGGGTGTAACGTGTTACAATAACATAACTACTTTTTGGGGTAAAAAGTAGTGTACCCTGTTACTGCTGAAAATATGGTAACTAAACATAGTTCCTTTTTTATTTGGGCACAACATTACTTTTCCTAGGGACCAATTTGACAGCAGCACTGCCTCAGCTGCAGTCTGTGAATAGCATGATGCTACTCCGCCCTCTGGTATTCCCTCTGTTGCTGGGTTAGCACAGCTAGCTCGTCCATCTTATTGGAGATAGATCTTACGTTCCCAATAACGATGGATGGAAGGACAGGTCCATGTCGTCACTTCTTAGCTCACACCTGAGAACCAGCACGTCGTCCTCACCTCCTTCTCCTCACCTTGTGGGGAAACATCTGGCCTAGCACCAGTTAGCATTGACATGCTACAGGCTGCTAACAGCTGATCTCACATGTAAACAATGCAGCCATGGTTACATGTAGGATCTCCAGACAAACACAGGAGAAAAAGTAGTAAAAATATCACTGAAGACAGAAAAAGTTTGGTGTCCATGACCAAAAAATGAGCCATACAAAGTGATGATCCACTCCAAATACAAAGATTAAAACAGACAAAGAAGAGAGAGCTGCTGCAAAAGGTAAATATACCATGAACAAAGTGATAGAGCAGTATATCCTCCTGGGGTGCACGCTTCGTGAACACACAGGTGATATGTCAGGTGCTTAACCCATATTTAAATTTTACATCTGGACTAGGGATGGGTACCTTTCACATTTGAAACAATACACCACCAATTCTTAGTACCTGGCAGTCCATATCGGCACTCAATGATACCAATTTTGGTACTTTTGTGTGTTTTTATGTGGTAATACATATAAATTTGTTTAATAATAAAATCTCAAAGTTTTACAACTTGTAATGCTGTGTTCATGTCCAGCGTGGAAAATCTCCTACTCTGCCACTCCTTCACAGTCACAAGGATGCGTTTAGGTACCAAAACGTGGTACCGTCTGATTTTACATGAATCAGCACTGTTTTAGACAGAATTAAGTCAGTAATTGTAAAAGTAGCTCACTCTGTACCAATTCCTAAAACTTACCCAAGGCAAGTTTGTTTCAGCTGTTCCTGAGAGCATTAGCAATGAGCTAGCTCGGCTAACAGCTAACAGCTAAAACGTTACAAAAAACACTCAGAAAAAAAAACAAAACAAAAGAAAAGGGATACATGATCAACATGATGTATGTTTGATCAGTTCAACTACAAAGCATGCTGGGAAATCAAATCATAAATCTAAAAAGAAAAAAAAAAAATGTAACCTCAGATGACGTTTTCCCTCACAGATTGTGAGGCCTAAACTGAGCATGCTCAGAGTAAATCAGCTGACTACTCACTCATTCCTGATTGGAGTAACTGCAGGTGTTGAAACTCATCTGTGTTAACTGACCCTGGTCCCCCCTGAAAGTGACATTTTTGATGATGTCCTCCTGTGAAGCAGCTCTCTACACCTCCTCCTGCTGATGTTTTCCTCGTGTTGTTCTGCGTTAGCCCCGACCCCCTCTCCACACGGCGGCTGACGGACCCTGATTTAGACGTCCTGACCGGCTGTGCTCGCTCTGCTCTGCTGCTAAAGCTGCATTGGCATATCAAAGCGGTCAAGCGTGGCATTAGTTTCTGAAATTCCCCTGAATTTGTCGGGTTTTAAAGGATTACACAGGAGTACACAGCTCAACGCCACAGAAAAAAAAAAAAATCCAGATTTTAAACGTGTAATGATATGGCCCCTCTTTAAATCTGGGGCGAGATTTAATGTCCTTTAATCTTCTCAGGTTGTGTATCACTGGCAGGACCCAGACCTCCACGTAATGTCAAAGCTGGGCCCTGAAATAAAGCAGGAGACAGACGCAGAAAGAGAAAGAAAGGCGTGTTGGTAATGAATCTCCTGCTTCCTGTCCGCTCTAAATGAGACCAGCGATGAAGAAAAACTCTCAGCTGTGATTTCTGGCCATCACTTCCCGACTCATCTCCACGACATCCTCATTTCTTTTCCTGCGAGATGAGATTATTTCCATAATAGCACAACTTCCCTCAGGCTCTTCAAATAAAACCTTTCCCTGAGAAAATGTAAATACACAAATTAATGTATATTATCCTTCATCGCCGGCTCATAAATAACCCGGTGAAGGTTTACAGCTCCATCCTTTTAACGCCAGCCCCCCCTCCTCCCTCTGAGCTGCTGCTCATTAATACTGCTGAAAAATATCATAGCGTTAGCATTTAAGCAGCAGTTAGCAATTAAGGCCAGCGCAGGACGGGCTCAGTAAATTAGCCTGAGAGGCTGTGAGAGGTGTGATGTGTGGCTTCGCTGCGATCGATGAATATTCTGTCGCCGTTCCAGAAAACAAACAAACAGTTCATCATATTGATCAGCTGCTCATTAACACATTAGCTTAGCTGGGCGCTACGTTCTGTTTTTATGAAGCATGGCTCCTCTCAGGCGGAGGCTCAGCTGTCTGCCGGCTGAGCGCTGAGACGCTTCAGTTTCTGAGCTTCCTCTGAGAATAACAGCTGCAGGACACAGGAGTTTCTTTATTTGATTAACTACGGAGAGGCCTAAAGGTCAAAATAGTGCTGGGTAAATAAAAATTGAGATGATAATATTTGGAACAATTTATCTAAACACCAGTTTAAAGCTTTTCAGGTACAAACTGTACAGATTTTATTGGACCAATTTGTCACTTTACCATCATAATATTTTTTTGTCCTTCCCTCTTTTTCTGTTGTTTTTTTATTTTTTTTTATTTTTTTTTATTATTTTTTTTCAGGTAAACTTTTTTATTTGTTTGAACCAAAGACTGTAAAAAAAAAAAAAAATGGACGCCATCTTGCTCAGCTCGAAGTGAGGTCTCCACAAAAACTGCTCCCCCTGGTGGCTGGCTGCAGTATAGGTCAAAAATCCATCTCTCCAGTCATTCCAGATGGGCTGTGGTCAAACTTTAAAAAATTAATCCACCTGGTAGAAATGTTTCTCACGTCTGATAGAGGTGGGCAGATCAATACAAATATTGATAATATCGATACCAACGTTGGAATCGATATCGAATGATACCGGTGTAAAAAGATCGATCCTCTTTTTTTTCTCCTGCATGCACTGACTGCTGCGGTTTTATGAAAGTTACGACCTGACTCCAAAAAAAGAAGTTTGTTTGATTTTTTTTAATAACATTTGTTCTGGTGTAATAATTCTTTATACTTACTATTTTAAAAAATAAGTTTGATAACGGGAGAACTTTTATTTATTAATTTTTATCTTGAAGTCTTCAACTCTATATCTAAAAAAAAAATGAAAATGGTATTCTTTTTAAAGTGCAACTACTGCTTCAGAAATGCTCCCTCTGAAAAAGACTTTGCAGCGTAGGAAATGTCTTGAGCGATAATGAAGCTAGCTTTCACCGCCTACCGCGTTGTTTTTGGTTGCTGTGATCGCAGTTTGCATTTTAAATCTTTGCTTTGTTTGTTGTTTTTCTTAAGGCTCACTTTGGCGTACTAAGCTTCGTGTTTGGCGTCAAACTGCTGACGTAGATTGTTCTCTTTGACGACCGCCATGGCCTCATAACACAAAAACAAACTGTTTTTTCAACCTTCCCATCTTTCCTGAAACAGCTCCATCTGCATCAACTCTTCTCTTCCTGGACATTTTCTTTATCCTTGTTTGTTTCTCAATTCCACTAGTTCGGTAAATGGCGCTAATGTGAAAACACTGGGATCTAGTGGTGGGATGCCGTCACTTAGCGGGTAACATAATGGATAGGTATTATTGGAAGTGATTAATCTATTTCAAGAAAATCAGACCTTTGAAGCTGTTGCAGCATGTTTGGCCACGTTTGGCCTTGAGTTTGGCTCATGTAGCCTAGCCTAGCCTAGCCTAGCCTAGCCTAGCCTAGCCATGAACCTGGATCAGGGTTCATGTCATCGTTTGCTCAGAGGCCTTAACGCCCACAGACAGATTGAAAAACAGGCGTCACAGAGTGTGTGATGCTGACAGAAAGACTCAGAGACATCACACACACACACACTCTCAGACTGCAGAGCCCATGACACAGACCGACTCCTGGATGCTGATGAAATTAGTGGATGTTTGAAGCAGGTCTGTTGTTAATCCACGCTCTCTCTGGGAACCTGGGGGCCTCACGTGTGCGGGCCCCCCTCGCCGCTCGGCGTACACGGTTTGTATCGAGCTGTTTTCACTCCTCCTGTTTCTGTCCGTGTCTCTGCTCCTCCTGTAAACAGATGGCCCTGCTGTAAACCTCCCTTAATGTCACCATGGAAACCACATCACCAAAGTGCAAACGTGTCTCTCAGCCAGGTCTTGGTGGATATGAGGCGACGCAGGTTTATTGACACAGGATACGGACATATATTACTTCTTCTTCTTCTTCTTTCTGTATTTAATTCAAACACTTGTCAGCTGACATGTCAGCGCCTGTGTGTTCACACGCCTTTTGTTATGGCTGCCAAGCACATTTTTCATTTCGCCATGCCATTTAATTTCTGCCAGATGATGTGATAAGAGTTTAAAAGTGCTTCTGACAACCCCATGATGGATGAGCGGAGTAAATAAGGCCCGAGGCTCTTCAGAGAGGAAGTCTGAAGAGATGTGTGCTCAGAGAGATGCAGAGCGCCGCGCCGCGGAACTTTCCACCACGAGAGTCGCTGCTTTCGACGCAGCACGAGTTAAAATCAGGTTTTCTGCTTCATGATCAGTTAGGAGAGCAGCTCCTCCACAAATACTCCACCTTTACCGTCACCAGGAGGATCAATACCTCCATGTCTGTTAGTGACGCCACCGCCACCAACACTTATTTACTCACACCAATTATCAGACGCAGAGCGATGGAGGCGGGATGGAGTAGGAAAGGAGGTGGGATGGAGAAGGGATGGACAAGTGATGGAGGAGTGATGGAGGAGTGATGGAGGAGGGATGAAAGAATGATGGAGGAGGGATGGAAAAGGATGGAGGAGCGATGGAGAAGGAATGGAGGAGCTATGAAGGAGGGATGGAGGAGTGATGGAGGAGTGACAGAGGAGTGATGGAGGAGGGATGGAGAAGGGAAGGAGGAGGGACGGAGGAGTGATGGAGGAGAAATGGAGGAATGATAGAGGAGAGATGGAGAAGGGATGGAGAAGGGAAGGAGGAGTGATGGAGGAGGGGTGGAGGAGTGATGGAGGAGTGATGGAGGAGGAATGGAGGAACGATGGAAAAACGATGAAGGAGGGATGGAGGAGTGACGGAGGAACAATGGAGAAGTGATGGAGGAGGGATGGAGGAGCGATGGAGGAGGGATGGAGGAAGGATGGAGGAGTGATGGAGGAGGGATGGAGGATAGATGTAGGAGGGATGGAGGAGGGATTGAGGAGGGATAAAGGAGCATTTGAGGATAGATGGAGGAGAGATGAAGAAGGGATGGAGGAGGGATGGAGGAGTGATGAAAGAGAGATGAAGGAGAGATGGAGGACAATGGAGGAGTGATGGAGGAGTGATGGGGAAGAGATAGAAAGTGATCAAGGACTGGTGGAGCAGGGGTGGAGGAGAGTTGGAGGAGCAATGAAAGAGAGATGAAGAAGTGATGGAGGAGGGATGCGGGAGCGATGGAGGAGGATGGAGGAGAGATGGAGGAGGGATAATGGAGCATTAGAGGATAGATGGAGGAGAGATGGAGGAGGGATGGAGGAGGGATGGAGGAGCAGTGGAGGAGGGATGGAGGAGCATTGGAGGAGGGATGGAGGAGCAGTGAAGGAGGGATGGAGGAGCATTGGAGGAGCGATGGAAAAACGATGAATGAGAGATGAATGAGAGATGAAGGAGGGATGGAGGAGGTGGTCCGGTCCAACTGAGCGCGCTCAGTAGGACTCGTTTTCCAGCAGCGTACTCGGACGTCAGAATAAAACATCACAGCAGTGAGTTGATGACACCGAATGAACCGCTGCAGACCGTCTCGGTATCGCCCCCCTGCTGAGTCCAAACCTGATCCTGAAGCCACGCGGCGTCTCTGAGCGATCATAGCCTCTCAGAGGGCCGCGTTGTTGTGCTTGAATAGCCCACGTCTCTGTGTCTCCATCGCTATGTGAACAATCCATTACTTGGTCAAACGGCTGTTTTTGGAAGAGAAGACAAACATCCATTTTTAATGACATTGTTTGTTTTCAGCTCTCTTCATCCTTTTTCTCCGCTCGGCGTTCCCTGAACATACAGCGTCACGTAAACCACATGCAAGCCACATGCAGCTCTCTGTTTGTGTGTGATAATGCGTCTGTTAACGCCGCAGTGATTAACCTGTGACGCTCCAGGCTGAGGCAGGAGATCGTCTCAGCAAACTGACAACGAGCATCAATTATTCAGGCTCTGCTGTGTTGACGGCTACAGGCTTGGAGATCTCTGTTTCTCTCTTTGTTTGGTTGTAGATTTTACTGCACATCAACGCGGCGCAGCAACAAAGAGCATCAGATCTCAGAGAAAATCGCCGTTGGAGCATCGGGGTTCCCTCAAGGATCATTTTTGAAGAACCAATACAAAGACGAGCCGTTTTAATAATTCAGGTCCACACAGCCGCGCGATTTACAACAATAATGATTTGATTTAGAAACTCGCAGCGAGCTGAGCTGAGTCAGTGAGAGGCTCAGAGACAGGGTGGAGTCCAGGGTACAGTCCACAGAGTGCACAGACCGGTACCCTGTAAACCAGGGGAACCAGACTCTTTCAGATCGAGGGCCACATACGCCTGGTTTGATCTCCAGTGGGTCCAACCAGTGAAATCAAAGCACAATAACAGATAAAAACAACAAATCTTCGTTTTCCCTTTGTTTTAGTGCAGAGAAATGGAATTACATGATGAAAATCTTCATATTTAATGAACCGTCCTTCTACTTAACATTTCATCAACAGCCAGAAAGGAGATTAAGGACGATTTCCACTTCACTTATCGTGTTTATCAGTTACACATGTGCTTTATAACTGATCCCAGTGATCATACAAAGGCACAAAATATTAAATCACATGTATTTGGACCTTAAGGCTTTATATTGAACAATTATCTGGACAAAAAGTTTTCTGAATTTATGAAATTGTGGAATTACAAAAAGAAAAATTCAATTTAATTACATTCATTAATATTATGACTCAACTCATCGTTTTTTTGTTGGTTGCCACAAATCTAGCCTGTATTTTAATAAAAAAAAATATGTAAAAATAAATTTAAGAAAATAATTAAAACCAGGGGTCTTCAGCCTTTACTGGATTAAAGTCATCCAGGTGCCACAAAATCTACTTTATCTTCACGATAAAGGCGATAAACTTATAATGTTTAAAATTCTATCCTTAGTTAAAATTAAGTTAAAAAAAAAAAGCTAAAAAAAAACTTTTTGAAATTATGAAACTGTATATAAAAAGTCTGAGTTTTTTATTTTTAAAAAAATTGCACAAAATTTTGAAAGAATCTTTGACATTTCAAAAATGTGCAAAAAATTGAAAAAAATCAAATAGATTTCAACATATTAAAAAGATCAAAATTTCAAAAATAAAAAAAGAGAACACATTTATTCAAATTTAACAAATTATAAAAATTCAAAATTTTAGCAATTTGCAAAAAATAAATAAATAAATAAAAATCCGAAGCTAAATTTGTCTGGGATTTTTCTTTAAAAAAATTTTGTCAATAAAACAATTTGCAAAATTTTACAAAAATATCAAAAAAAAATTGCAGACCTTTCTTAAATATGCAAAAAAAAAAATTTTTTTTCAAAATTACTTGAATCTGATGACATACATTGATAATATTACCAAACTTTTTTTTGTTTGCTAATGTTTTGCTACAAATCAGTCATGTTTATTAATCCAGCACGTTGTCAGTGAAATGAATCCATCCACACAGAATTAAAATCAGTATTTTCTTCCAGATGAGTCTTCTTGTAGATGTAGTTCTCTTCCCAGGGCTGTAAAACTTGAGGTTAGCCACAGGTGCATGGAAAGTTGGTGGGCTGTTGATGTTGTAGGAGGTGAAGTAGAGCGGTGGCAGGCTTTATTGACAGATGGGATGAAGATTTAGTTCAACTAAATGTTAACACAGGATTTTATTTAGTGTCAGTGTTGGTAAAAATAAATAAATAAATCTTAGTTTCAGTGATATTTATGTAAAGCTGCAGGGAGCCGCTGTATACGAGTCAAAGAGCTGCAGGTTGCAGACCCCCTGGGGTTCTTACTCTGAACACACACCCAGACTCCTCACACCAAACAAACTGGAGTGGGAACTTTTCTGAACATACTAAGTTACATTTTCCTCTGCTTTGTAAATCTATATGATCCTCTCAGCCAGTGATCTTCATCAGGCTAATGATGGAAAAGGTTTGTCACTTCTCTGGACACTCGACTCCTGCAGCCTGCAGCGTGCATGTTATCTTCTTCTCTTTTTTCCTCAGGGTGAGGGTCAGTAACTCGTTTTTTTACTGTATGTATGAGAGAAAACCTCATTTCTCTAAGTGTATTTGGTTATTTCTCTGGAAGCAGTTGTTCAAAGTCTTCACGGATTTAAAAAAAACTCAAATCCAGCAGCAGGTCTCTGAAATGAACCAGGACTCTCTGACTGTCAGAGAAGGGTAAATATGGGATGGTTCATTATTTCAGGAGTGTGCGGAGCAGGAACTGAGGGTTGGTGTTAAATTGGTCTTGCTAGTTAGAGCAAATTGTACAAATTTAATTCCCTGTGTCTGTGTCGGCAGTGTTAGCAGCTTAAACCTGAACAAAGGTTAATCAGGCACAGGGCGGCAGGTTCACACCTCAGCTCCTCATATTAAGATTCATTACACTTCGTTTACTGAGAGTTAATCAACCTGTATGGAAATCTGACTGTCACTGCTTTTTATCTTTACCTGCTGTTTTTATTAACTGGGAATAAAAGAGACAAAAACAAGAAACACTGCTGGGTTTTAGTTAGGGGAGGGAGAATTTTTTTTTTATTGTAGTATTTGGATTTTTTCTGTCAAGATTTTTATTCCTATTTATTCATTCATTAAATTTATTTAATGTTTTTATTCTATTTTATTTATTTATTTATCTATTTTTTATTTAATTTATTTTGTTTTTTTTTATTCTATTTTATTTATTTATTTATCTATTCATTTATTTCTTTTATTTTTTATTCTATTGTATTTATTTATTTACTATTATTATTATTATTATTGTTATTATTATTATTATTAATTAATAAATTAATTAATTAATAAATTAATTAATTAATTATATCTTTTTTTAATTGTTTAAAAATTTAAGACCCTCCTCTGAAAACATCTCAAAAAGTGACTCACCTGTGATGTGCATTTTTTTTCAAACCAAACCAATCCAACTTTATTTTTTGGGGACTTAAAAACAGACACTGTCAACCAAAGTGCTGTAAAAAAAAAAAAAAAAAAAAAAAAAAGTAAATAAATACATTTAACAAAATAAAACATATAGCAGATAACTAGAGACAAAGGAACACTACATTTAAAAATAAAAGATAAAAAATGTAAATAAAAGGCATGAAGAAGAGCAATCAAATAAATAATTGAATAAATAGATAAAATCAAAGATAACTGTGTTAAAGGCCAGAAAAAAACAGATGGGTTTTAAGAAAATAAAAAAATAAAAAATAAAAAGAGAAGATGGTTTTTTTTTACTTGTTGTGGTGACTCAATACAGATTTTTGGAGCAAAAATTCATCAATCAAGATTTTTTATCAAGCAAAAATGGCTTGAGTGAAACGTCACAGTAAAAAATGTTCCTTTCTAGAAGTTGACCAGTGTGCGGAAATGTTTTTATGATAAATTTGGACCTAATTGTCTTTATCTGACACACCTGCCCGTGGAGTAGATGTGCAAATCTTTACTGTTCCTGACAAAAACAAACTAAAAATCTGAGATATCGAAGAGTTTATAATCCCAGCGCCGGTTTTAATGACCAGCAGAGGAAACACTTTCTGTGTTTATCCACCTCATAAAGGCCGTCCCCTGCTCTGAATGAAGGGGCGGGGCCCAGAGGAGGTCCAGGGGTCCCAGGAGGACCCCCCTCTGTGATGTGAACACGCTGTGACCACAGGAGGCTCTGTGGTGAAGAGGCTGCAGCGTCTCGAAGCCGTAAAGGTCAGAGGCTTTGATTTGAGCTAACCGTGGTGTGCCAGGTCTGCAGACCTCTTCACACGGCGAGCTCCGACTCTACGGCTGACTAATTACATCCAAATGGAAGTGACTCGATAACCTGACGCCTCTAGTTTCACTCTCTGGCATATTTATCTTTAATTGGCTGGGATGAAGTCCGGGGCCCTGATCCGTGATGTATTTAAGGTGACATTTAGCTCCTCTGACTGACAATCCTCTTCCTCCTTTTATCCACGGCTTCAGGAATTCTCCGTATCAGGACATTTATCGAAACACTCCTACCTGCGCCGGCGATAGCGTCGTCTTTATGTGAAATATCTCTGCTGTGAAGAAACGACAGCTGTAGGAGCAGATAGATGCTAATGCTAAAACAAGGAGTTCACGCAAGTGCAGGGGAGAATGACAATCCAGGATAACCTTTAAGGAAATAAAGACAGATTTATTTCCTCTGTGGATGTTCGACGAGGGGGATGACAATCTGCTGCAAAAACATGGCTGCAAGACACAAGCAGAAGCATTTGTCCTCCTTTCTTACAATCATCGTCTCACAGGCCTTGACAGATTTAAAAATACCCTTGGATTTGTAATTGTTATGCAGAACAGGAAGGCTATTTCATCTCTTTATGCGCAGAGAGCTATTCCCTATAGAAATGCAGCGTGCGTTGATCAGTCTCTGCTGACTCTCATTCTAATGACGGCGTCTCTGTGACATGTTCAGTCAATCTGCTGAAATAACAAGGTAAGGGAAGTAATGTGCACAACTCTTAGCTTTGGCAGCGCCCGCTCCAGCTGCAGCGCTAATGAGAGAAGACATAAAACTCTGCGACTGGCTGAGAGGCAGCTGCTTGATTAGTCCGACGGCGGTGACCTTGGTTTGCCGCTGGCGTTAAGTGGACAAAAGATGCATGTTCAACAACAGGCAAAGGTCACAGCCGTTAGCGCAGGGATGAAACACCCTCAGCCGGCGTTTGTTCACAACAATCTCATGTTTAACAGACACGTTTGACATTTAGAGGAACAACTTTTGTTACTTTTGTCAAAACTTTAAGAAGACTGATTCAGTTAGCATGTCTGCTCTGTAAACATGACGCCAGCCTGGTTAGCTTAGCATAAAGTGCTGGATCAGAGCTGTTTTTTTAGGGGGAACTGTCCTTTAAGAATAAACTGATCCGTGTCTTTCTCTAATCTTTGTCTTATCTGCTCAGTTCAGCTGAAAAACTGTTAATTTCATCAACAAAGACTACTACAAAAATACTCCTCAACAAACCTTTTTCACCTTTCTGATGAAAATTAAATAAAAACTTCATAAAAAAATATCACAGACACTTAAGCCAACCTGTCCCCAGGCTGCAGTCTGTGGTGCAAACTCAAGAGTGTGGTTGATAAGAAGAGCAAAAGTGGCGCTGAAAAGGCGAGAAACAACAAAAGAAAAGCATCAAAGTCTGACGCCACCACATGTGACAAACTTAGCAACTTATTCATCAAGATGAGCCGCGGGATTAACAAAGAAATCCAGATGGAGAGGACCAAACGGGTAAAGTGAGGTGTAAGAGAAAATACAACACTGCCTCAAACCACCGTCCGAGTTTACAGACTGTGTATCCTCAAAACACTGAACTATTTAAATAATATTATGATGTGATGCAAGATACTGTAAAATACCAAAAAGTAGCCGGGGCCTTTATTTGTTTCAATCACTGAGCAGAACAGGCGTTTATTTCTTTCTCAGAAAATCACATTCAGCGGAAGTGGTAACGTCTTCTTTGACTCTTCAAAGCCTCCTCATCTTTATGTTGTTATTCCATAATTCGTCCTGGCAGACTACCTGCGTTTGTTTATATCTGGCGCCGTTTTAGGACAGGATGAGAACTAGAGCCTTATTTAGCTGTGTTTTTGTGTGAAAGTAACACGCTGAAAATTCTCTAAATAAAGCGTGAATGCAGACTGATATCAGATTTTTTCAGTGGGAGTCCGTTTATTTGTGTTTTTGGTCAAGTAAAATATGGCCCCGTCTGAGTGCAGAGGAAACCTGCAGAGGAGCAGGGAGGGGGTGTTTGGTGCGAGCGCTCTGGGCTTCTGCTACACAAAATCACTTCTGTAGGGTCATGTGTGTGCCGAACCGATTCTGTCGATCCGAACGGATCACAGATCAATCATGATCCGTTGCACCACTACTGATAAGGTGCAGTCTGATTATGTTTCTTTTACAAAAATCAGTTGTGAGCTCAGCGTTTGCATGTGTGTTCTGTAACTACGACCGTGTAATGAAAAAAAACAACTAAAGAAATTGACTGCGGCTCGTAGGCTGCGCCGAGTAACTTACCATACACCCGGCGTTTATTTGGAAAGGGCGTCTATTTTTCTAAACGTGATGCTACACCTGGCGTTTATTTGGTATTTTACGGTATCTGACCAGGTAAAAGTCTTTGTCTACAGCCCCTCAGCAGCAGTTACCCCGGAGAACTAAGACCACTTCGAAGACCTTTAAATAGTTCACAGGACGTTTTTAAAACAGCTCGGTTGTTTACATCACATTTGACCAAAATCTCTGAATGTTTTGTCGACTACAACTAGACTAAGAGCGCTTTCACACCGGAGCTGTTCGGTTCAGGCTAAACCAAAAGAGTTCGTGGTGCGGACCTTTTGGGCTGGTCTAAATACAAACCAGCGAATCCTGGTCCAGAGCAAACAGTCAGTCCGAGACCTCGCTGGAGGGGTGGTCTCCGTTCGCTTCCAAGTGAACCGTGGTGCTGTTTGCTTTATGTGTGAAAGTGACTGCACTGTGGTTCAAACCAATTCTGAAACCACACCTTTTTGAACGTAACGGGCTTCCGTAGCCATAGGCATTATGGGACATTTTGTTTGGTTAGCATCACAGCCTGTGGTTAGCATTACGTTGCCAAACATGAGTCGGGGTGCTCTAACACTGAGGAGACAGAACGTCTTCTCTTTATTTCATCTAAAGCATCAAAAGCCTCTGATGCTCCGAATGTCGGGAAAATGTCTGTAATTGCAGAAAGATCATTAGAAGCTCAACGAGTGCAGCACACCGGAGCTCCATGATTGTTTACTGTATTTTACATTTCTCCAATGGTTGAACGATCTTTGCACACACGTGGGTTTGTTGTCAAATCCTGGGACTCTTGCGAAAATTGCAATGTGAAAAGGAACTGCACCAAACTAAAACAGATGCATCCTATTTTGGTCTGGACCAAGGAAAGCGAACTATGGACTTTCCTGGTTCAAATACGCCCAAATACTCTTGTGGTATTAAGTCGTCTAAAACTAGACTAAGACCAAATGACTTGGAACTAGACTTAGACTTAAACTCTTATGGTATTTAAAACCAGACTAAGACCAAAACTTTTATCATATTTAGTCAATATAACTTAACTAAGACTAAACAACTTGAGACTAGACTAAAACTGAAAATCTTATGGTATTTAAAACTAGACTTAGACTTAAACTCTTATAGTTTTATGATACTGGACTGAGACCAAATCTTTTATGGTATTTAGTCAAATAAAACTAGACTAAGACTGAAAGACTTGAGACTAGACTAATACTGAAAATCTTATAGTATCAATAGACTAAAACTAGACTTAGACTTATACTCTTGTGGTATTTAGTCGACTTAAACTAGACCAAGACTAAAAGACTTGAGACTAGACTAAACTGGAACTATTATAATATTTAGTCATCTAGAACCAGACTAAGACTAAAAGACTTGGGACTAGACTTAGACCAAAACTCTTATGGGATTTAGTTGGCTAAAACAAGACTAAGACTAAAAGACTTGAGACTAGACGTAGACTTAAACCCTCATTGTACTAAGTCAGCTTAAACTAGACTTAGACTTAAAAGTCTTTCGGTATTTAAAACTAGGCTTAGACCAAAACTCTCGTGGTATTCAGTTGACCTGAAGTAGACTAAGACCAAAAGATTTAAAACTAGACTAAGACATAAACTCTTATGGTATTTAAAACTAGACAAAGACTAATACACCTGTGGTAGTTGGTCCACTAAAACTAGACTAAGACCAAAAGACTTAAGACTGGACTTAGAGTTAAGCTCTTATTGTATTTAGTCAACTTGAACTATGAGCGTTCATCCCTAGCACAGCTGGAAACACAGGATCAACCCTCAGACGTCCCATCATTCATGCCTGTATCCACGCTAACCACGTCCGTGCGGCTCAGTGTTTACACTTCCTGTTTGTTCTCGGAGGAGATGACACAGCTAAATGATTTGGACACAGATAATGAAAGCAGATTTTAGTGTCAGCACAGCTGTTAATTATTGAAAGCATGGTCCCCGGGGGGGTAGTGAAGAAGACTGGTGTTCAGCATATTTAGGACAGCTTATGTTAATTGAAACAAAACTGTGACAGCTAGCCTGGTGCCACTCTCTTGCCAGGAATGGTGATTGTCTTGGCAGATGAAGTATTACATTTAAATCACATTTGGAGGTCACTGGAACGACTTCATTCACGTCCTCCCAACGATAACTTGGCAAAGGTTTGTTAGCATTAAGGAGGTGCGTCTGCTCTGTTTGAAAAGAAGACTTAATGCATCTGAGGCAGGAGTTTAATTTGAGATGGTTTTGTCAGCTGGGAGTCCGGCCCCCTGCTGTGAGAGCGTGCGTTGTCTCCATGTTGCTGTTTCGGTTGTAAACCGCCAAAAGGAAACACAATGACGCGTCCTAACAGGTATCCAAATCAAACTCCTGCTATTGCTTACAGTCCCGCTGGCATCGGGGCCTAAACACAGCTCATTCCAGCTGAGACAGAGCGTCAGTGTCAGGGAGGAATATGTATGCAGCCTGCAGCCATGTGCCTCTCTGTCACGGTCAGAGCAGATGACAGCCAGACGGGACACTCTGTCATTCAGCTCACAGCGGAGGTGGAGGATTGTCTGGGGCCAACTCGCTCTTATGGCACAGCGATGAGGAGTGTCCTATCATCAAAACACTGCAAAACAACATACATCAACTAACATCACTGGAAATCACAACCAACCACTGCAAAACACAGCAAAACACAGCAAAACACTGCAAAACAACATACATCACCTTACATCAAAGGAAATCACAACTAACCACTGCAAAACAACATACATCAACTAACATCACTGGAAATCACAACCAACCACTGCAAAACACAGCAAAACACTGCAAAACAACATACATCACCTTACATCACTGTAAAATACAACAAACTACTGCAAAACACTGCAAAACAACATACATCACCTAACATCACTGGAAATAACAACTAATTACTGCAAAACAAATCAAAACACTGCAAATAAAACATGAATGACCTTACATCACTGGAAATTACAATCAACCACTGCAAAACACAGCAAAACACTGCAAAACAACATACATCACCTTACATCACTGTAAAATACAACAAACCACTGCAAAATACAGCAAAACACAGCAAAAAGTAAATCATCGTACATCACTGTAAAATACAACCAACCACTGCAAAACACAGCAAAACACTGCAAAACAACATACATTACCTAACATCACTGTAAAATACAACAAACTACTGCAAAACACTGCAAAACAACATACATCACCTAAGATCAATGGAAAATACAACATACCACTGCAAAATACAGCAAAACACAGCAAAAAGTAAATCACCGTACATCACTGTAAATCACAACCAACCATTGCAAAACACAGCAAAACACCGTAAATCACTGTACATCACTGGAAATCACAACATACCACTGCAAAACACTGCAAAACAACATACATCACCTTGCCTTACTGGAAATCACAACCAACCACTGCAAAACAAATCAAATTACTGCAAAACAACATACATCACCTAAGATCACTGGAAAATACAACCTATCACTGCAAAATACAGCAAAACACAGCAAAAAGTAAATCACCGTACATCACTGGAAATTACAACCAACCACAGCAAAACACTGCAAAACAACATACATCACCTTACATCAAAGGAAATCACAACTAACCACTGCAAAACAACATACATCACCTTACATCACTGGAAAATTAAACAAACCACTGCAAAACACAGCAAAACACTGCAAAACAACATACATCACTGTACATCACTGGAAAATACAACAAACCACTGCAAAACACAGCAAAACACTGCAAAACAACATACATCACCTTACATCACTGGCAATCACAACCAACCACTGCAAAACACAGCAAAACACTGCAAAACAACATACATCACCTTACATCACTGGAAATAACAACTAATTACTGCAAAACACAGCAAAACACTGCAAAACAACATACATCACTGTGCATCACTGGAAATCACAACCAACCACTGCAAAACACAGCAAAACACAGCAAAACAACAAACATCAACTAACATCACTGGAAATAACAACTAATTACTGCAAAACAACATAAATAACCTTACATCACTGGAAATTACAATCAACCACTGCAAAACACAGCAAAACACTGCAAAACAACATACATCACCTAACATCACTGTAAAATACAACAAACTACTGCAAAACACTGCAAAACAACATACATCACCTAAGATCACTGGAAAATACAACATACCACTGCAAAATACAGCAAAACACAGCAAAACAACATACATTACCTTACATCACTGTAAATTAAAACCAACCACTGCAAAACACAGTAAAACATCGTAAATCACTGTACATCACTGGAAACACAACATACCACTGCAAAACACTGCAAAACAACATACATCACCTTGCATTACTGGAAATCATAACCAACCACTGCAAAACAAATCAAATTACTGCAAAACAACATACATCACCTTACAACACTGTAAATCACAACAAATCACTGCAAAACACCGCAAAACACAGTTAATCACCTTACATCACTGGAAATTACAACAAACCACTGCAAAACAACACAACCACCTTACATCCCTGGAAATTACAACAAACCGCTTCAAAACACTGCAAAACAACATACATCACCTTGCATCACTGGAAATTACAACCAACCACTGCAAAACAAATCAAAACACTGCAAAATTCAGCAACACAGTGCAAACAACTGTGAACCACTGCACATACCTGCATAACAATGTAATCACTGTGAATCAGTGCAAACCACTGCAAGTGAAGGTTAACCACAGCAACAACTGTGAATCACTGCAAAACATTGTAAATCACTGGAAATTACAACCAACAGCTGCAAATCACTGAAAACAATGTAAAACGTGAATCACTGCAAAGTGCAAACTACTGCAAATTAAGGCGAATTACTGCAACACAATGCCAACAACTGTAAATCACTGCAAATCACTGAAAACAATGTAAAACACTTCAAATCAATGTAAATCACTGAATTTCACTTAATTTCACTGCAAAACACAGCAAATTACAACAAAATGCAGCAAAACACGGCGAAACATTTTCAATCACAGCAAAACAGCACAGAACACTGCAAACAGTGCAATCGAATTGCTGCAAATTACTACAGAAAAAAACAAAATTACTACTAGATAACACTGCAAATCAAGGTTAACTGCAAGAAATCACCGCAAAACACTGGAAAACACAACTAATTACTACAACAAACTTGATTATTGCAAAACTCTGCTATTACAGTAAATCACCACAAACCAGATAAGACACTGGAAATTATTGTAATTCAGTGCAAACACTGCAAAATGTGGCAAACACTGGTAAACACTTGTAAACACTGCAGAACAGTACAAAGCACCACAAGTTACAGCAAATTATAAACAGACACTGAAAAACACCGCACAGTACTACAAATCCATGAAAAGCAATTAAAAACACTGGAAACCACTGCAAAACACCACAAATTACTGCAAGTTACTTCAAAACACTGCAAAGTTTTTCTTTATTTCTAAAACTCAAACAGGGTTTGGCGAACGTCCTGTTGACAGCCCTGTTGTGCAAAACATCTGAAGAGTTTGGACTGAGCGCAAATGTTTATTAAACCAAAGATGCACTCATGAAAGTTAGCATTAGCTTAAAATAGCAGAAAAATGAGCGTAAGCTGGACCATACATGCTGTTTTTTCATGTACACATTCGGGGAACTGTAGACGTCCTTCATCTTATCCTCTAAATATGACTTTAGTCCTGCTCATGCTCCACAGACTGGATCAGAGCTCAGTTTCTGTCCTATGAACTTCCTCTGACTGAACACGTGAGCTGAGAACAAGCAGGAAGTAACACTCTGTGTCTAAACACAGATCTCATCAGCGTAATCAGCGTCTGATTTGATTACTTCAGGTCAGGAACATCAAAAACTCCAGTTCAGAATCAGAAAATTAACCTTTGAGGGACACAGACGTGCTCGTTAGTCGTGTTAATGACCTGCAGTGTTTACTGTGTGTGTCTCCTCGCAGACTTCCTGGGTCTGCCAGCGCCTTGGGTTTGGCCTCAAGAAGCACTTTTGATATTTGAAAGGATTGAGAGAAAACAAACGCAGCTTCAATCCAACGAGCTGCTCTGGGTAAATAAAGTGAAGGAAGATTTTGAAGCGTGGGAGCACTTAAAGAACATAAATAATTACAGGCTTTGTCAGGAGCGTCTGACGGCGTGGTCATGAGATGGGTTTGGCTGTCAGAGGCTGCACATTAAGTCGCTGCGCTGAGTCTTTATCCATCATATACGGCTCTGAATCACTGAGCCCAGAAATGTTTAAAGCTTCCAAACTCAGACTTTTTTTTTTCAGGTTATAGACGACGTCTGAGCCGCGGAGCGGGGGGAAGTGCTGGGCTCGTTTGCAGGAACATGTTATCATGATGGTAGCGCAGCGTTTCTGCAGAAAGGAGGGTAAACAGAGGAGAAGCTGCGCGCACATCGAGCTTATCGTAACTCCCCCTGACAGGCCTGAGGCTGGTCACTTCAAGGCTTTTTGTTTGAGGCGTCAACATCCTCAGCTGCGAGAAATAATGAACATCCAGAAGGGGAATAAAGCATCATTTAATAGCCTTCTGTCTTGCTGAGGTAAAAGTCAATGTGGAGGCTATTTATAATGAGGCAATCATCAGGTGGACCTCCTGATAATATTGTTTCTCATAACGTGCCCTGAAATTCTCCCCTGGCTCACAAAACCTCCCCCAAACGAGCTGCACAACTCTTCCTGAGCTCGTTACAAGAGGGGGAAGAAAACACCCAGCATGCCTCTGCCCTGTGTGTGTGTGTGTGTGTGTGTGTGTGTGTGTGTGTGTGTGAACACCAACATGAATCATGCAAATCGCCGAAGGTTGTGCTCACGACATTCAGCTCGGCCTGTAAAGATTAGTGGTGCCTGTTGACTTGACGACGAACATTTTAAATGTGCTCACGTGACGGGCTGAGCAGAGGATTAATTGAGGAGAAAATTCTTTGCGACAGGCTTTTAACTGCTCCGCTCCGATGTAAAAACTGTCCATTAAAAGCATTAATAACTCTATACCCGCCGTTTGAGTTCATCTCAGATTATCCTGCTGAAAAACACTCAGTTTTATCATTTCTTGGAGACACGACGACGATGGTGGCGGTGGCGGTGGAGGCCGACGGTTGGAAATTTCCTGTGTGAAGCGTGGAGCATTAATCCTCGTTGTGTGAAAGATGACTGCAGTGTGTAATGATATTAATTACAACATCTGCTCAGAGAAACGGCACAAACTGACACAAAAAAACAACGCTTTGTGAATCCAATTCTTCCCAGACGAAACAAACGCACAGGAACGACGCTCTGCATAGTAATGCTCGGAGGAATCAGTGA
Source organism: Halichoeres trimaculatus (assembly GCF_033239565.1). Lineage (NCBI taxonomy): Eukaryota > Metazoa > Chordata > Actinopteri > Labriformes > Labridae > Halichoeres > Halichoeres trimaculatus. Next base: position 27,826,123 of record NW_027437198.1, on the reverse strand, counting down.
AGAAATGATCCAAAAACCACCGTCTGCAGCTCGTTTCCTAAAAAACACAAACTGTGAGGCTTCACCTGTTTCAATAACAGCTTCAGGGGAGAGTCAGGTTTTTGGAGCTGCAGGGATTTTGTTGGACGATAAGGTCAACGAGCTTCCTGGAAATCCTGATGGCGAGTGACCACTAAGCTGGATCTGATCTTCAGGATGGGGGAAGAAAGTTTGCTGTCGTTTTTATTCATCGTTTCATAAATTTACAGCAACAGATGTTTTTTAACTCCAGAAAGAAACCAAAACCTGAGCCTAATCCTACCTGATTTAATTCTTCTGCTCCTTTCATTTAGACTCTTTCTACAATCAAATTATCTGTTCCAAATCACTGCAAAACACTGGAAATCACTGGAAATTACAACCGATCACTGCAAAAAAACAGCAAAACAATGTGAAACAATGTGAATCACTGCAAATCAGTGCAAACCACGGCAAATTAAGGAAAAGCACTGCAATACAACGCATAGTGTAAATCACTGCGAATCACTCAAAATGATGTAAAATAACCCATAAATCACTGAATTTCAGAGCAAAATACTGCAAAACAACACAGAACACTGCAAACTGTGCAAATAAATGCAAAATACTGCTTACTTCTTTACATCACTGCAAAATAATGAAAAACACTGTAAAATTGCTAAATATTACAACAGAAAACACTAAATTACTACTACAAAACACTGAAAATCAAGGTTAACCACTGCAAATCACTGCAAAACACTGGAAATCACAGGAAATTTCAACCTATCACTGCAAAAAACAGCAAAACAATGTGAAACAATGTGAATCACTGCAAATCAGTGCAAACCACTGCAAATAAAGGCAAATCACTGCAACACAATGCAAACCAGTGAATCACTGCTAATCACTGAAAACGATGTAAAAAAAACATAAATCACTGAATCTCACTGCAAAAAACTGCAAAACATCATAAACCAATGCAAAATACTTTCAATCACTGCAAAACAACACAGAACACTGCAAACTGTGCAAATAATTGCAAAATACTGCTTACTTCTTTACATCACTGCAAAATAATGTAAAACACTGTAAAATTGCTAAATATTACTACAGAAAACACTAAATTACTACAAAAAAAACACTGAAAATCAAGGTTAACCACTGCAAATCACTGCAAAACACTGGAAATCACTGGAAATCACTGGAAATTACAACCGATCACTGCAAAAAAACAGCAAAACAATGTGAAACAATTTGAATCACTGCAAATCAGTGCAAACCACTGCAAATTAAGGCAAATCACTGCAACACAATGAAAACAACTGCTAATCACTGAAAACGATGTAAAAAAAACATAAATCACTGAATTTCAGCGCAAAATCCTACAAAACATCATAAACCACTGCAAAGCAACACAGAACACTGCAAACAGTGCAATAAATAGAATAAATAATAAATGCTTGCTTCTTTACATCACTGCAAAACACTGTAAAATTGCTGCAAATTACAACAGAAAACCCTAAATTACTACTAGAAAACACTGACAATCAAGGTTAACCACTGCAAAAACACCAAAAAACGCAACAAATTACTTCAACACACGGTTGATTATTGCAAATCACTGCAAATTACAGTTAATTGCCAGAAAACAGATAAAACAATGGGAATTATTGTAATTCAGTGCAAACACTGCAAAATGTGGTAAACACTGGCAAACACTTGTAAACACTGCAAACGACTTAAAATCACTGGAAAACACTGTAAAACAGTACAAAGCACCACAAGTTACTGCAAATTGTAAAAAGACACTGGAAAACACTGCACACTACCAAAAATCCAGGAAAAGCAGTTTAAAACACCGAAACCACTGCAACTTCAGAAAGAAAAGTGTTTGTTCAAACCAAAACCTGAATCTAATCCTACCATATTTAATTCTTCTTCTCTTGTTTTAATTTAAACTCTTTCTAAAATCAAAAATCTTCATCTCAGCCTCAGCGTCACCAAACCCTGACAGCAGCTCGCCGAGCGCTAACAGCTAAACCGTATGCTTCATGTAACACCTCAAAGGAAACACAAACAACAGCTTTCCTGTCAGCAGAAAAAAAGGTGTTACACCCCACACTTCCATCATTTCAACCTGCTGGAGTTAATTATACATCAGGCAGAAAAAAACAGACCGTCCTCCATTTACATATTTCAGGTTTTGTTGGATCTGACCAAACGGGTCGGTCTCTTTTCTGCGTTGTTTTCCACTTAGTGTGGAAAGATAAAGATGTTTTTGTTGTGTTCAATGTTCTTGTGTTGTTTTTTAGATAATAGTAAGACAATTCAGGAAGAAGAGCCAAGAAGAGATTAGACTTTAAAAGAGGAGAAATAATCTGATTTTTGTCACCTGGCTTCACTCAGAGTCTCTACGTTGCAGACTCCAGCAGCACAATTGCGGCGCCTGTGTTGGGGGATTTTGGCCGGGCCGTTCTGCACACACTCTATGTTTTTTATTTCTTTATTTACATATTTTACATTTATCTCTTATCTAACCAGGAAAATAACTGGTTGGGATTTAAAATCTCTTTTCCAAGAATGAGATTTTTATCTCTACGAGTCTCTTTTCCTAAGTGTTGAAGCAGCAGAGTTTATCATCATTTTATGACCTCCAAGCAAAGGACTCGCCAGCTCTGAATCCATCATTAGAAAACAAGCTGCTCATTATAAATAATAATAAATAACAGTGATTAACAATGAATTCAGTCATTGCACTGTATTGATGTGATTTTCTGCTTCTGAACTCTAGACTCAGGTTCGCTGTTTTCTGCTTCAACATAAAGGATCAGCTAACGGCGTCCTTCTTGGTAGGTGGCGTGTAAGCTGGATCTGTAATTTGGTTTAAGCAGGGCCATAGCCACGATTTTGGAATAGGTGAGGTCTATAAAGCACACGCTGAAATAATTTTTGATTTTTAATTTCATTTCATTTTATTTTATTTTATTTTATTTTATTTTATTTTATTTTATTTCATTTTATTTTATTTTATTTTATTTTATTTCATTTTATTTAATCTAATTTTATTTTATTTTATTTTATTTTTTATTATTATTATTATTATTATTTTTTTTTTATTATATTATTTTTTAGGCTACGAGTCACACAAGATGTTCATTGTTTAAGTATCTTTTAATGATGTGAAATCAGCATTTTCCAAACAAAAATGTTTATTTTTTCAAAAAGTCAAATCAACTTTTTACATCAAAGGCTCGCTGTGACCAGAGTCGTTGGACATGGTCGATCTGAGCCATGTCTTAAGTCTTCCCATGGCTGAGAATGACCTCAGGTCCTCGAGTAGTCGCATCAACGTGACGTGTACTCAGTGAGTGCTCAAAAAAACAAAGAAAAATAAAGCGCCGGCTGTGCTCTCCGCTGTTGATAAAGGTAAATAAACCGGCTTTGATCAGATGGTTTCACAGGCTGAACTAGTGCTGAATTATCTAGAAAAAATAAATATGGTGGTCACCTCGGTGTGAATGGGCGGGGATGTGGTCTACAAAGTGCTGATAATAAAAACACTATAGTTTTGACCCACTGCTACCGCGTCACAGGGCGTGTTTGTGGGTACGTGCATCAGCTGATCAAACAGCTGATCACCGCAACACGCACACAGGCACAAACAAAACACAGCCCCTGGATGTTTACCACAATTTACTATTTACAAACACGTTTCACAGAGAGGCTTCAAGTTTTTATGTTTTATTCAGTTGGGTAATATGGCGAAAAAAAAAAAATAAAATAAAACTCAGAAAAAATAGGTCTGTTTACATTTCCCTTACTATTCATGTTGGCAGTTTTTTTTTTTGTTGTGTTTTGTTTTTTTGTGTTTCTGTCTCTCGTGTGGCTGTCAATATGTTTTTTTTTTGTTTGTTTTTTTAGTTTAAGCTGCTGTTGTTGTCTTTGTGTTGTGTTTTTGTCTATTCTATGTGAGAAAAGTGTTTACAAAAAAGGAAAAAGAAAAATTAAGTGAGGTCTGGACCTCGCTGACCTCGTACCTGGCTACGGCCGTGGGTTTTAGTCAAAGGAAATGCCACAAATACGTGCTGTACTGAGACGAACTGGGCTGAACCGCTTGGTGGAAACGGGGCTAAAGTGTTTGGCTTCACTTTTTACGACAGGAGGGGACTGAGGCACGCTGTCCAGCCAGTGATAGAGATGTAATAATTCATCTGAACATGAGGACTCGTCCAGAGCTGTACCCGGTCTCTGGCTCTGTGCCTCTGAAGCTGAGCCTCTCAGAGAGCCTCCTCTCCACAGCTGCTCCATCAGGATGTATTACTGTATGTGCAGGACTCATTAGGCAATTAATTTGTTGTGTAACTTCACACACCCTGGTGTCCAATTGGGTTTACGGGGGCGGATTGATGGTGAAATTACAGTCTTCAAATGACCGGAGCGCCAGGGGAGGGTCCACACCCACTGCAGCAGAGTATTCAGAGTTCAAGGGCTGGTCGCTGAGCACGCCGCCGCAGACAGACTCCTCGTTTCCTTTGGAGGAGGAATCAGAGCCAGTTAACGACGGACACACTTGCCAGTGTCTGTGACGAGCGTTTAAAGTCTAATATCCCCGTTTTGAAGAATTAAAGCCTGGACCGGCTCTGTGCGACTGAAAATGAGCCTCTTTGATTCCTGCGCGAGTTTCCGCGCGCTCATTGGAAGAAAGAAAAGTTTCCTTTGTGATGAAGCTTCGCTGTGTTTCAGCGGTTCAAAAAAAAAAAAGCCGCAATGCAGTTTGCTGTGCCAAATCATCTGATCACAGAGCTTAATTGAATCCTGATGTGAAACTCAGACAGCCAGAGATAGCAGAGCAGGTTTCATGAGTAATTAAAAGGCGCTCCTCAGCCCATATGGATCATTTGCTTTAACCGGTTTATCCTGCGCGCCGCGTGTACCTGCTTTAAGAGTTGCTTGTTGATGAGGGAATTTCGCGGTCAGCAATATGTTTGCATCCTGAAAACCAACGCGTGCCTGCCAACGCTGCAGCTCTGAGCTTTAATCAGGTGTTTTTTCTCTGAAGCACGTTTGCTAAATGAAATCAGAGCTGCTCCTCTCCAGGAAACACACCATCCTCATGGAGAAGTTCACTGTAAATGAAGATTTTATGGATAACAGGCTGAAACAGAGGAACAAGGAGGACAGAGAGCGGAGATCAGTGGACCATGGAGGCTGCACAATGCTCGGCAAATATTAATCTGTCAGTTAATAAGTCTGAGCCGGCGGATAATGTGGAGCACAGTGTGTCTCTGGGTGCATTATCCAGTCAGCAAGTTTCCTTTGGCAGACATGAGGGCCAAACAAACACCCAAGCTGTGGCACAGCTTTGGTGGGGATGGATGGATGGATGGAGGAGAGGAAGCAGCCGAGGAATCATTAATTACGCCTTTCAGGATTCAATTAAGAGCAGAGCTGGGAATAACAGCGTTAAAACAGTTTCCAGTAACGGGTGATCTGATTAATTACTGTCTCAAACGTTATGACGCCGTTACCCTGTATCTGACCTGGATCGCTCAGCCTGGCTCAGAGAGGAGCTGCAGACCAAACGTGGGGAAAAGCGTCAGACACAGAAGGAATGACGAGAACAATGTTGACACGTCTTTAACAAACAGCTGATGCTAAAGTCAAGTTTTCAGCTACAGATATTAACAGCTACCTGTGTGTGTCTGTGTAACCTCAGTCAGAGAGGATCTCATGCAGCGTCTTTGGATCAAACCAACTCCAGGGAGAGGGGGGATGCTTTTCCAGGTCTGAATGAAAAAAGACTTCAAAACAAAGGGTTAATCTGGAGAAATTACACATTCAAAATGTGTAAATGGTCTGTCGGGTTAAAACTGGCGTTTTCAGGATGGGAGTAGGCCAACACAGGGGCGGCGTCATGGGTGGGCCCAAGAGTCCCAGGCCCACTTCAAACTTAAAAAATAAAAACATTAGCCCTGAAATTTAAAAGAATCTGGTGAAAATGAGCTCATAACTTGTATCCAGATTGTATTTTGCAGTGCGCCTCTAGTCGCAGTAAATATCACATCTGAAGCTTCAGTTGGATCATGTCAAACATTATCGGCCTGATCATAAAATGTATCATTTTACATCTGATCTCATTATGCAGATCAACAAACCAGGAACTAAAGACCTTGGTGAAAGTAAATAACAAATAGCTAACTATCAACTGCTTATTGGGAAACTGAATTATTCACTGAACATTTCAAAGGAAATTATCAGAAGAAACAATGAAGCTAATTCTGTTTTCAGGAACTGAGCAGATATTTATCACCTGCTTCTGTGGAAACAGCACAAACGTTGGGATGCTTCTCAAAACATTTTGTGCTGGGTTGGGATTTAATTTCAAATCAATTATTTGCTAATCATCACCTTCTCACCTTGAAATTTGGTGTAGATTTCAAAGAAACTGGAAAAAAACAGTACCAATTGTGACCTGTAACAATAAATTTGGAGATTATCTTAAAGAAGTTATGAGCTAATTTCAAAGAACTAAGAAAAAAACTTTCCAATTATTACTGAAGTGTGAGGATATTTGCGGACCTCTAAAGTAAAGTGTTACCAATAAAAATTGGTTTTCAAAAAATAAAAAAAATCTGTTTTAAAGATGAATATTATAAAGTTTTACCACTTTTTGTAATTTTATAAAATGAGTTTGGCGATCTTTTCACCTGTTGGTAAAAAGTTATGACTCATTCAGCCTCATGTTAAACTGTTAGGATTAGAGGATGATTTTGGTTAAGTCTGTAGATTTTTGTCTTTTATTTAACTGTGGTTGATGTTGCTGCTCTTACAGACTATAACACACAGGAAGTTGAGGCGGCGCTCTTTGGTCAAGACCATTGGGAGCTGTTGCCGTCTGATACATTTTATAAAATTTCATCAAATATTAAAGGCTCAAAGCAACTAAATCTACTTTAAAACATAAAAAGTAACACTAATAAATTTATATTTATAGAGTAAAAGTTATCAACTAATATTTATAATCTCAGGTCCACCTGCAACTGTAATCCTGGCTCCGCCCCTTTGGCCTACAAGCTCTACATTAACCTCATCTTCAGGATGGGAGTAAACCATAGACTGTAATAAAAAAAATGGACGTCCGCTTGCTCGGCTTGAAGTGAGGTCTCCACAAAAACTGCTCCCCCTGGTGGCTGGCTGCAGCATAGGTTTAAAAAAAATCCATCTCCCCAGTCATTCCAGATGGGCTGTGGTCAGACTTTAAAAAATTAATACACCTGGTAGAAATGTTTCTCACGTCTGATTGTTGTGGTGATTTGAAGATATCATTTGGCTGTCTTGTATCCAAGTCCTCTTTTTTCTGAAAAGTTTTGTTTTCATTAGTTATACGAGGTTAAAAACAAAGCTTTACGTCACGTTTAACGATGATTGACAGCTGACGTTCTTGAGTATTTTTTTCGGGGATTGTGAAATATGTCTGGAGGAAGAGTCAGGAAGTGATTAGACTCTTGAAAGAAAGGAAAATATATGTTATTTTTGTCACCCAGCTCCACTCAGATTCTCCCAGAATTCCTCACAGTCTCTGCTGCACAGACTCTGGCTTCTTTTGCCAAATTAAAGGGTTTTCAAAAAAGGAAAACATACTTTCCCTGGTAACTAATTACATCTATGAAGGAGTAATTCAGTTACTAACTCTACCACTTTCTCTGGGGAAGTAATGAGTAATAATGACTTTTTACAGTATTAGCCCAGCACGGGTTAGGACAGGCTGGTGGATGTGGATCAGGACGATGCTCAGATGATGCTCTGCTTCAGTCTGGATCAGACTCTCTGTCCTCATCAGGAGCAGCGGCTCCTCGAAGCGTGAACCATTAACTCCGTGGTGAAGCAGCCCCCCAGCAGAGACCAGCGCTCTGCTTCTGTTTTTAACGGCTGTTAGCTTTAACTCTGTCCCCGGCCTCTGACTGTGCAGGTATGACCAGGCGGCGCTCAGACGTCGCCCGGCCGGCTGTGCCACTAAATTGTGTTGTGTGGCTCAAAGCGCACGCCGCCCTCCGGCTCCACCAGCGAGTCGGCGATCAGCACAACGTTCACGCCAAGCATCAGCAGAGAGCCTGTGCTTGTTTCTGCTAGTTTCTGTCTCTGTGACCGGCTGTCACACAAGACGTGTTCCCGTAATGCTGCGAGCAGTTTGAGCGAGCGATGGAGCGTGACGGCCTCAGCTAAGGAGTTAATGATTGGCTGGATTTCCAACTTCATCCCTTCCTTCCTCACACGCCGTACCCTCATAAAACAGGGACTGTATGCAGAATACCAACACATGAGCCATCACGGTCACAGGAGCGTGTCATTAAGCATGTTAAAGCCGTGTCACACGCGTTAAACATTTACATAACGCACGTTGGTCTCTGTGTGAAACATGCAGAGGAAATGAAACAGTCAGGAGTCACAACATGATTTTTATTTCATCTTCAAAAACTTTAGTTTCTGAGCGACCGATGGAGAAACCAACCTGAGAAAAATGACCTCTTGCTTGTCTTTGATCAAAAATGTCTTTTTCTTCCTCTACTTCCTGTTTCTGTGCGTCCCCTCGCCGTGAAACAGCTGTGACCATGTGAGGCCAACAATAGGAAAAGCTTCAGAGATTAGGCTTTAATATTTGGTTTTATTCTATCTCCAAACATTTGACACATTTCTCTTTAATCTGTCCCTGTGGCGGCGTGGATTATACACGTTATCTCTGAGACATTATCCCACGTTTGTGATCCGTGTGTTTACGGCACATTCGCTCTGTGTCAAACTACCTCTGCCGGGAGATTAGGGGTGTGTACGGGCTTTACAGGAAGTGCTCAAACAAGCCGCTCAAAGGGCTGAGGGCTATACCCAGATCCATTCAAGTATTACATCCTCATATCTCCTCCCATCTCCTCCCGTCTCCAGTATTAAAAACCAGCCACACGTTCAATGACTTGCGACAGCCATTTCACAGCTGAGGTGCTGTCTGTCCATCTTCTCGACAATAGAGAATATCTTTCTGTTTGTTTGGGGCTGTAAGCAGCAGAAATAACGCGGAACAGACACTAAGAGCAAGTTGGAGAGCCAAGAGTTCATTCAGAGTTGTTGTTGGTGTGAGTTTTCTTTTGATTTCCTCTTTGAGCTCCTCATTCAGCCCCGGGGTCTTCAACCTGCAGCTCTGGACCCTCATGCGGCCTTTGCAGTGGCTCCTTGTAGCTTTAAAAACATATTAAAGACACTGACACTAAATAAAATCCTGCGTTAATATCTAGTTGAACTAAATCTTCATCCCATCTGTCAATAAAGCCTGCCACCGCTCTACTTCACCTCCTACAACATCAACAGCCCACCAACTTTCCATGCACCTGTAGCTAACCTCAAGTTTTACAGCCCTGGGAAGATAACTACATCTACAAAAAGACTCATCTGGAGGAAAATGCAGATTTTAATTCTGTGTGGATGGATTCATTAAACTGACAACGTGCTGGATCAATAAACATGATTGATATGAGGCAAGACATAAGCAAACAACAAAAAAGATGAGCTGAGCAATATTATCAAAAGGTTGTTGAATTCAAATATTTTTTAAATTTTTTAAAAAATATTTTAACATTTTTTAAATTTCAAAAATGTGTTAAATGTTTTGGTTTATTTTTTAATTCTAGAAATTTTTTAAAACTTTTGCAAATGTATTAAGTTTCAGAAAAAATTGCTAATTTTTAATTTTCTACAATTTTGCAATTTAAGCATTTTTTTAATTTTTCAAATTGGCTTATTTTTGCAATATTTTGTAATTTTATTGTTTTTATGAAATTTTTGTAAATTTATGAAAAATAAAAAAATAAGAATTCTCATGTCCATTTTTGCACATTCTTGTTTAGATGTTTTTTCCATTTTCTTAACTAAGAATAAAATGTAATACACTTACATTTTTCAATTTTAATTTTCAGTTTTTTTGAAAACTTGATGTTTCAGAAAGAAATGCTAATTTTTAATTTTCTATGTTTTTTGCAATTTTTGCATTTTTAATTTTTTGAATTTTTAAAAAAAGGCAATGTTTTTGTAATTTTATTGTTTTTAGGAAATTGTTGCAAATTTATAAATAATTATAAAAGTTGAAAAATTAGATTTTAATCTAATTAGATTAGATTAAATTTGATTTCACTTTTGCACATTCTTGTTTAGATACCTTTTCATATTTTTTAAACTAAGAATAGAATTTAACATGTTCTATTTTACAATTTTTCAATCCTTTATATTTTTTGAAAACTTAATAAATTTCAGAAAATTTAGCACATTTCTAATTTTCCTCCCTTTTGCAATTTTTTTTTTCATTTTAATTTTTTTTAGTTTTATATATATTTTTTTTAATTTTAGTGTTTTTATGAAATTTTTGCTAATTTAAAAATTTTAATAATAATATAAAAATAACATCTCTCATGTACATTTTTGCACATTCTAGTTTAGATATCTTTTCATATTCTTTTTTTTTTTTTTTTATTTACTAAGAATAGAATTGAACACACCTTTTATTTTTTTAAATCTGAAGATAAATGAGATTTCGTGGCTCTGGTTTGGCTTAATTGATTGAGCTCGGGCCACATGGCTCCTGTGGAGGTGAAGGTTGCGTTTGTGTCAGATCGCTGTCTATCACAGGCAGGTATGTGATTTGATACCGACCCAAGTAAACGCTTTAAAGATACTTTTGATTGACTGTTTTTGGAGGATAGCGACAGTGGACCGAGTTCCTTTTGCTGCTTCTACTCCTTTTTTTTTAATTAAAGAAAAAAATTGATAAAGAATTGAATCAATAAGCAGAATCAATATTAATAAAATCTCATCAGCTCCCGTCCCTGGCTGTGACCTGGTTGGTGTCAAACCATGAACGACTGAACAGAGAGACAGGCCGTCAGTGAGAGAGAGTCTCTTCACGGCAAACTTTGCCTTTAATCCCTCCAGATATGAAACTCCAGGAGGAGAAGCAACCCAATGAGATTAAGGTGTTAGATTAAATCTAACAGTGATTAAATAAGCGACCATTATATGACTGTGGCAAATTAATTTCCCCAGTGTGGTGTCAGCCGGGCTTACGCAGTGTGAACTGCTGGTATTAGCTGCAGTCACACCAGCTTCTGGAGAAATAAAAGCGTCTGAGAGTCAAATTAAAAATAAAAAACCCTGAAGACAAACACGAGCTTAAGGATGCCAGAGATCTGATTTGCATTCCCCAGAATGACACCGTGAACACGCCGAGCGAGCGTGATGTCAGACGTCAGGGGGAGCAGTGGAGAGCATCCTCCAGTAAACAGAAATCTTTGATGAGACGACCTTTGTGTGTGCGTCTCCTCATGTAAATACAGCTGTCACTCAGCTCATTGGAGTCTGATGGGAGCGTGGCAGCTGGCGGTGTTAAGCTCGTGTCCAATCAGAGCACGCCGACGGCGCTCTTAACCGGTCATGGCTGACATTTATCTGCAGAGCGAAGCCCTCCACACGCCGAAGACGCCGCTCAGCTCCTGCACACGTGAGATAAACATCTTTACATGATGGTTCACCTGCCGTGTGAGCCGCTATCTGCTTTTCTCGCGCGAGCTGCCTGAATTGAGCAATCTCTGGCAGCTAAAGCACAATTTGGATTAAGCAAAAAGCTGCAGTGATAGGTCAGCTCAGCCCGTAATGGAGCAGCTTAGGCCGTGTCTGCGTGATTATAACCTTCTTAGCAGCCTGTTTCCATGCAGCCAGATGTTTGAGCTCTCAGCCTCACACACATCACAGGGACATCAAACATTTCTCGTCCAAAGCTTCCCTGCATTAGGGATGCTTTTTGACAACAAACCTAATTACCCACATTTAGAATTAACGTCTCCATTTTCTGCTGTGTTGGGAGAGAGCTCCGGAAATACTCATTTCTCATTTGTTTGTAATGTTTAATTAAGTGCAGAGGTGATTATCGTGGACATTATCTGGCTGTTTCATTGTTCTGCTCTGCGATGTGGGCTTTAAAAACTTCTGGCTACTTTAGGACCTCGGTGAGAGGCTTTCAGCGGCCTATAAAAACCATTCACAGTAATGTCTTTTTATGGCGTTTCAAAGCAAAAGGGACCATCAGCATCAGCGTCAGCCCCGACCACGGCTGTCTCTGACGTCTGAGGCCTGAAACGGGATTTTATTACACGCTGAGGGGAGAAATCAGACCAGAGAACAGGAAGACGACCACATGGAGGATATTTTTTTATTTATTTATTATGATTCAGTTTTTAAAAACTGATTTTATTGTCAAGCTGCAAATTACAAGCTCTCAATGGAGAATAACAATGAACACTCTCCATTACACTTGTGTAAAACAGAGCAAATTAAAGACAGGGGAAAAAAAACAAAATGAAATAAAAATAAAAATGGAATTGAGGATAATATCAGGGCATTTCAATCAGCAAGTTTTGGTGCACTCATATCAAAACACCTCAAATACCAACAGTCTCTTCATATTTTCAAACAATGACTTCATTCGCTGGTTTTTGTGAATCAGGATTTGCAAAGAAACAAAATAATTTTGAAGCTCACTCTTGAAATAAACAATAGAAAAGAATTGTGAATGTGATTTTCACCTAAAGTTATGATCGCACTGCAAAAAACAGAAATCTTATCAAGTGTTTTTGTCTTTTTTTAAGTAGAAAACATCTTTTTAGACTTAATATGAGAAAAGTTTCTTGTACTAAGAAATCATTCTAGTTTCAAGCAAGATTTTGAACACATTTCTCTTCTTCCATTGGCAGATTTTTTTTACTTGTTGCAGCAATTCAGACCTCATTTTGTCTTTGAATTCGTGCTGTCAGGCGATTAAAAAAATTAATGTAATTAATTACAGGATTTGTAATTAATTAATCTAATTAATCGCATTTTAATCTCATATCTGCTTAAGGTCCCAAAATAAAGAATTTGAATTCTAGGACATTAAAATTACATTAAAAGACATTTAAAAAAACATTTAAAAATAATCTAATTAACACGTTAAAATGACAGCCCTACTTTGAATATCTTAATATAAGACATTTTTCTGGACTGGTCAGCTGAAGGTGGCTCAGATTAAGTCTAAGAGGAATTTTTACTTAAGATAAGACAAAAACACTTGATTAGATTTCAGTTTTTGAAGCTTGATGTGCTCCATTTTCCGTTCCAGAAACAGACGGGTGACGTCGGGGACATGAAATTCTCTCGTTGAGATGATTTCATTCATGTCCAGCAAGAACGTTGGAAAGATGTTGAAATATTTCAAGCTCCTTCAGGTTCCTCTGGACCCCTCCCTGCTGCAGTCACTGCTGACTTTCTCCTAGTGATGGGTCCAGCAGCACCGATGCATCAGTTCATGTGTCGAGCTCATAGAGTGAAGCCCAGTGTCAGGGCCAAGCAGCAACCTCTGGTCTGAGATTATGAGTTCTCCAGTGTTCGCTTGAGGCTGGCTCTGGAAGTACAGGAAGTCATAAACACACCAATCCAAAAAAAAAAGTTTTCAAAGCAGAAATTAACCTATTTACAGCCTGGTTCAAAAAATGTCTCCTGGCTCCCCCAATCAGAGGCACAGCTGAGGGTCACGTGACGACAGGCGCCCTATGGGCCTTTTTCAAACCGCCCCCTACACACTCCCCCTCCACGACGGAGTGCACTCCGTCACAGAGTCACACTCGCAACTGAATGAAGTTCACTTCATCAGGGTGTAGGGTATAAATACAGCTTTGGGACAGAAACTTCCCTCGATCTCAGGCGGAAACAGATAGACAAAGATAAAAAAAGAAAATATAACCTAGAAAATACAAAAGAAACTTACTCCCACGCTTCTTTGGCTGCATTTATTTTTTTATTGAAGAGTTTTTCATGTTTCACTCTCACTTGAATGAATTCTTTTGTTTTTGTGAAAGTCCCTGTATGAACAAATGCAAGGCAGGCCTTAATCAATGACATGTACATCTAAAGTTGTGAACATCTGCACACATTAAATATTTCTGTTAGTTTTACAGTGTTTGTGCTGGCACATGTGCGTGGAACTTACATTCGTATGTTGCTTCCTCCATGGCTGACACCGGACACAATTTAGCGCTGCACGTGTTCAGCGAGTCGGCATCGGTGCAGACTCGCTCGTGGAGGGTTTTATAGCCCACTACCCGTCTCCTCGGATCAGTTTGGGATGGCCCTTAATGTGGCGGACACTCCGCGAGAACGCGCAAACGGAGGGTTAGTGGGTAGGGAGAGTGTGTAGGAGGCGGTTTGAAAAAGGCCCTATGGCTGTAGGTGAAGCCCTTGCCCCTACCAACATGGCCGCTATAGCCGATCTGCTTCATTTCCGTTTCAGAAACAGACGGGTGACGTCGGCGAGACTACGTCCATGTTTTATACAGACTATGGTCGGAGCGCTTCCTGCTTTCAGGAAGTCATGTGACTGATACAGCTGCTGTGTCGCCTGTCCCACTGAGGCACCAAACTGTGTTTACGATGTACCATTTTGATCTTATATCGTCAAATAAGGTGTTTCTTTTTATTTCCTTTTTTTCATTCTGTTCCTCTTAGTTTCTGCTTGATCTGAAGCTGGAGATCTTTCTCCAAAAGCAGAATTGCCAAGAAACAAAAAGATATATGTGTGTTTGATTAAAGCTTTCTTTTAAATGAAACCTCCCCGCCTCAAAGATAAGTGCATAAGCAACATCATCATTCACGACACTTTGATTCACGTTAGAACTTGTGTTCACATTATTTATTGACTATTTATTTTAAAGATATGAAAGATATTTTAAATTGAGATTACCACACAATATAAAATGTAACATTTTAAATAATTTTGTGTACTCTGGGTCATTAAATCAGCACGCCAGTTGAGTCTAGTTACACAGCTCTCCTCTACGTCAGACTCTTTGCTGTGGAAATTAGGGCTAGGATGATATGCTATTTTACTGATAGGTAACCGATTGGATTTAATTTGCAGTTCTGTGATATTTCTGATTTTTGTGATTTTTTTGTTTGCTTTTTTTAACACCGGACCAAGTGGAAAAGTTGAATAAAAGATGATGTCTACAGACTAGGGGTGCACCGATCACAATTTACTGACCAATCACCGGTCTTTAAAAAGCCTGACCTGCTGATACCAATTTTTACTTTTTATTTTTTATAACTGACAGCATATACCTTCAATATTTCAGTCTAATTTTATAGAAAATCATTGAAAAATACCAGTGAAACAATAATATCTTTATGTCGTGAGTTTTAGGTCTCAGTTCAAAAAACCAACAAAGGCTGGCTTTCAGACCTTCCTGGAGGTTTATAAGATCAGATTTATATGTGAGGATGGGCCGATTGCTGACCCCCAAAATTAAGGAAATCAGCATGTCTTCTACAGACTGTATCAGGAGCCATATTTCCCCCAAAAACGCTCATCACACGAGTCAGAGAGAAACATTTCTTCATCCCTGTCTCCTCAGGTGTCTGTCTAACATGAGTCTGGTTCTGTCCAAGGTTTCTGCCTGTTAAAGGGAAGCTGTTCCTCTCCATGGTAACTCGCTTCAGATGAGGTCAGACTCCTTATCTGGTCTTCATATTGAGTTTCTGATAATATTTTATCAACATTAACAGGTTTGGACCTGTTCATGTTTTTGGAAACTGTCTCGAGGTAATGTTTGTTATGAGTTTGCGCGATACAAATAAAGATTGATTGATTTTGGTTTAGAAAAATGAAGCCTGGATTAAAAACAGCCTTGGTCTGAAACACTAATTTCTCTGTTGGGGTTGATTTTTTTTCTAACTCAGCGGTTTAGAAGATATTAGGATGACGAGTCCGTCCAATCAGAGGCTCAGATCAGCTCATGTGACTGATGTAAGACTCAAACTCCGCCTCCTGAGTCAGCATTTCTAGTTTCATGCCTCTTCATCAGACGGATCATCCATATTTAATGCAGCCTGTGGTTCCTGATCTCCTTCAGACTCCTCACAGGAGCTTTAAAGTCCAGGTCTCTATAAACAAACTGTCCCTGGAGACATGTTCAAACGTCTGTGTGTGTGTCTGTGTGTGTCCACTTCAGCCTCTAACGGTTTGATGATCCAGGTGAACGTGGTCAAAGACACCGATTGGCTCTCAGCAGCAATCAGCTGGATCAATGAGCAGCTCCAACAGGCTGGAGGACTGAGGTTAAAGGGTTTAACGCTTCATAAGTGCTGCTGTCGATGACGGAGAGAGAAGAAAAGAATCAATCTGTGTTTCTGCAGACGACGCTCCAGATGTTGGTGTAAACCGCAGCGTGATGGTTCAGGCGTTCAGCCGTCAGCCTCACGTCGTGATGTCCTGTCGTTGCACCCTGCAGACCAAACACTGGTTTCTGCTCTTACTACAAACTGTTACAGCTGCTCTTTGTGCAGCCCAGCCCTGATGAGTCCGTTCGCTGTGTGTTTTCAGGATTGAATCATTAAAGTCAGAGTTTATGAGCGTCACACGCAGGAGGAAACACTTCCTCTGGAGATGGCTGCAGGGCAGCTCACAGCTCTATGAATGCACAACATCCAGAGGCAGAGAGGTGAATCTCCAAACTCTGAATACAGGATGTAAAACACAGGCCAACCTTCGTGACTGTGTCTGAAACAGGGAGCTTCTTCTTCCTCCACGGTGGCTTCGTTAACCTCGTTAACTGTGGATCCTCCCTCTCCTGAGGGTCGGAGTGACTCCTCTGGAAACCAGACTCTCCCAGTGTCAGGTCCAGTAGTTCCTGTTCCCAGCCTCTGTCTCTCTGTGGCTCCAGCATCAGTATTTCCCAGCGAGCCCTGCGACAGGAAGTGATGTGGGCTTCACTGTTTGACTGGGAACGAACACGTGATGGTGAATTCTCCGAACACGTGGGCTCGTCTGACTCAGGATCACGTCTCTTTACAGCTTATCTTCAATTGGTCATGACAGCCGTTCAAATCACTTCTTTTAACCCGTCGTTCAGAGCCAGCTGTGGAGAAATCCTCGATTCTGATTGGTCCAAACCCTGCTTTCATCATTTCTTAAACATTCTGTCAAACATGCTGCTCCTCAAGCCCCGGCTGGTTTTTAGACTGTTCCTCACATCCTCATGTCATCAGATCAGACGGTCTACACCAGGGGTCTGCATCTTTTACTGTGATAGGAGCCATTTAACCTCAGCTTACCTGGATTTAAGTCGATCAGGAGCCACAAAACCTACTTTATCTTCACAATAAAGACAACAAAATGTATAAAATTCTATTCTTCGTTAAGATCTAGTGAATAATTATCTTAACTAGAAGTTTTTTTTTAATTTATGAAATTGGACAAGTGATGTTATAGTTTTTATTTTCACTAATATATTGGCAAAGATTTTCCAAAAAATTAATAATATTTGCAAAAATTTGAACAAATTGAAAAAGACATTAAAAATTGAAAAAATTGAAAAAAACTGAAAATTTTCAAAAAAAAAAATCTGAAACTTAATGGTTTTTATTTTAAAATAATTTGCAAAACTTTCAAAAATATTAAAGAAATTTGCAGAAAATTCCAGAAATTTTAAAGTTTCCAGTAATTTCAAAACTTTTCAAAAATTACAAAAACTTTAAAGAAATAAAAAAAACTTCAGAATTTAAAAAAACATTTTTTTTTTTTTGAAAAATCAGCAGTTTCAAAATTTTTTTGAAACTAAATAAATTTACAAAATGTTCACTATCTTTTGAACTTAAAACAATTTGGTTAAAATTTTAAAATACTAAAAAAAAAATAAAACAATTGCAGGAATTTAGAAAAATGCAAAAGTTTCAACAATTAAAAAAATAAAATTGCCAAAAATTTGAATCCAAATATTTGCAAAAATTTCTCGAATTAAATTAATTTGCAAAGATAAAAAAAAAAATTAACTTAAAACAATTTGCAATTTTAAAAAAAATCCACAAGTATCAAAAAAAATACAGGAATTTTATAAAACTGCAGAAAATTTTTATATTTAAAAAAAAAAAAACTAGAATTTTATTACACATACTGATTATATTGCTCAATCCATCATTTTTGTTTTTATCTGTTTGCCACTTATCAATCATGTATATTAATCTGGCACATTGTCAGTTAAATGAATCCATCCAGACAGAATTAAAATCAGTATTTTCTTCCAGATTAGTCTTTTTGTAGATGTAGTTATCTTCCCAGGGCTGTAAAACTTGAGGTTAGCCACAGGTGCATGGAAAGTTGGTGGGCTGTTGATGTTGTAGGAGGTGAAGTAGAGCGGTGGCAGGCTTTATTGACAGATGGGATGAAGATTTAGTCCAACTAAATGTTAACGCTGGATTTTATTTAGTGTCAGCGTCTTAAAGAAGAAAAAACAGCTGATCCAGCCTGAAGAGGAGAGACGTGAGGAAGCTGACGTTCAAAGGAAACATCTTTGTGTCTTATTCCTGTTTGTCTTCTGGGAGCAGGAGTCTGAAGCTTTGAGAAAGCAAAGACAAAGTGTGACACGTGTCCGTGCTGTAGGAGGAGAGCTGTATAAAAATATAAGATGTCTCTGGTAATATTTGGAGAGATGAAGTCCTGGCTGGGCGCTCAGGGATCCTCTGACAGCTCTCTGATGGTATCAGCGTGCCCAGCTCCAACTCCCCCATGTGATTCACATCATGTTTAAATTGAAAAACACAGTTTGCCCAGGATCATAAATATTGTGTTGGATGGTCTGAAATGATCTAGAGTCACACACAGCAGCAGGCGTCGGCTGTAACCCGCTGGAAAAGGAGGGAAAATCATCCCGTTTGTCACGTTTATTCGCTCGCCGCTTGCAGCTGCAAACTGCTGACCAAACACTCCGAGCACGTTTAGCTTTTCAGGACTCATTTTAAAAGCCTTCAAGTTGTGCCTCTGTTTAAATAGCAGAATCGATCCACACCCACAGTGATAGCGGGGGTCTGCGTGCTGCTGCATGTGTGGGGCCGTTACAGCCGGGGGTCACGCAGGGGTCACCAGGCGGCAGTGGCAGCGCGCCGCAGAAGATCCCAGCCGGGTTTTTATTCACTTATCACTCCTCCACTGCTTCAGTTCATCAACCCAATGATTCAATTTGGAGCAGAGAAATTACAGCGCAGCGTTTCTGAGCAGGTGGAGTCGGGCTTTCTCAGGTAACGGTCCAAATGGATCCATGACACGGAGCGAAGACGCTTCATTACAGGAGCGTCCAAGAATTACACACGACCGGAGTCTGACGAGGGCCTGACCTGGTCTGCTCTGGATCAGTGACACGCAGTCACAGTTAAAGCCGGTCCACCTCCTCTGATCTCTGTGTTCACTTTTTATCACGTCAGGTTTTTATTTGATGAGGGATTTCGTGTTTGGTGGTGTGGTGCTGGAGCTGGAGGCTCGTTGTTGGATCTTTGTCTTCCCAGAGTCAGAGTTTGTATTGCTGACAGTCAGTTGAACTTGTTCCCAGTCAGGGTTCAGCTCTGGTTTTGGGTCTTGCATCTTGAATCCACCAGATCTGTCTGCAGTCCGACTCCGTTCTGTTTTGTGTTGCCTACGTTTGCCTGACAGACAGCCGGAGTCACAGACCGAGGAGTTCCCCCTCCATCGATCAGTCTCTCTTCATCCATGTTGGGCTGTAAAACCTCAAACCTATCAACTCCTGATCTGACTCTGCTTATTACATCTATTTGTTGTTGTAGTCAAAATAAACACAAACTGATTTGGACACTCTTTGTTTTATTTTGAAAGTCTCTGGGTGTTTTTAAGTAGTTCTTGGTCAAGACTTCCTGTCCAGCTTGATCCTCTCTACGCTGATTTTATGGGTCACAGCTCCGCCTCCAGCAAAAATAGGACGGCTGCCGATTCAAGTCAGTAACTACCAGAATTATGACCGAGTTAACGAGTTTCTTTCCGTCATGAGGGACGACTCTTAAATTTTCCCAGTTAGGAAGTGTTTTTTTGGTTTTTTTTCCAATGCGATGCAATTGAACGCAGTATTTCCTCCAGGCCGTTCAGGTCTCAAAGTGCAGACAAAAACACAAATCAGAATCAGAATCACCTTTATTTGCCAAGTATTTTCAAGAATACAAGGAATTTGACTTTGGTTTAAACTGAACTCTCTCAGTACAATTGTTGCGAATAGAAAGACACGAAGAGAAACACGAAATATTAACAAAAAAAAAGTAGAAAAAAAGAGCTTATAGTAGGAAAAATAATAATAATTACAATATTAGATGAGGAGATTTTTACAGAGTAGAATAAAAATATAAACACAATTAAAGTTAAAAAATAGTGCACTAGGGGATTAGTCATCATGATATCTGACCAATCAGAATGACGTAATCATTTCCTGCTATTGACCTGATAATTATTGGTCTGGTAGTTACTGTGCATCCCTAACAATCAAACACATATTACTATTACTGTATAATTATTATTGCTGTTATATCATACATGATGTTTGTACCTCAGGCTGTTTTAAAGTGATCCTCCAGGATGGAACAAGTTGGGTCCTATCACAAGGTTTAGGGCAGAAATTACCCCTACAGCAGTGTTTTTGTGCAGCAGAAGCTCAGAGCGCTCGCACCAAACACCCCCTCCCTGCTCCTCTGCAGGTTTCCTCTGCACTCAGATGGGGCCATATTTTACTTGACCAAAAACACAAATAAACGGACTCCCACTGAAAAAATCTGATATCAGTCTGCATTCACGCTTTATTCAAAGTAGACGGCAGGCCGTCCTCGCTCTCATAATCACTCATCTTTACGTTGTTATTCCATAATTCGTCCTGGCAGACTACCTGCGTTTGTTTCTATCTGGCACGCCGCGACGACACGATGAGAACTAGAGCCTTATTTAGCTGTGTTTTTGTGTGAAAGTTCAAGTATCAATTTTTGGTGCTCTTGTGTGTGTTTATCTGGTAATAAATATTAACTTGTTTAATCTAATTTTTAAAAAAAAAAAATCAATTTAAAGGGGCTGTGAGGAGTTTGAAAGTGATCCTGAAAAAGTTTCTCCTCTAGATATCTGCCTGATCCTTATCCACACTTTAACATGAGATTATCAGCTCCACTATCGCTGGTTACAGGTTATTTTAAAGCACTACTTCTTATCTTCCAGTTGGGGTCACCAGGACCGGATTGATTTATGGCACGTTTAAGTCTCCATGACAACACCACGCTGACTGATGAAGTTTAGCAGAGAGAAGAGAGATCTGTGTTTTTCTCTGCTGAAATGATTTCTGTGATTAATTTTGTAGTGATGGTGGACACTGGAGCCTAACTGTCAGACAGAAAAAGAACAGAAGAGCAGAAGAAAGAGAAACAGGAGAGAGACTGAGCACAAGCTAAAGGCTAAAACACAAGCTAATGTGTTAGTGCTAATGTTGCCTCCAACCCACAGTCATCAGTTATTCTGCAGTGGTCTGTTCAAACTTGAGAGTCTATCAATAAAATGAAGAGCCAGGTTACGTTAGCTCTGCTTGGTGAGGTTGGAGTTGGTAGATGAGCTCTGGTAGGACAGAACCAGGATTCACTAACGTTACACGTTACACACACGTCTCAGAGCACCGGGCTGCTGAAAGCACTACATATAGCTAGCTGCTACAATGTTTGCTTGTTGTCACATTTCAAACCTTAGCGCTACGTAACTGTCCTGATAAATACCTCACCTTGACGTGTTGTATCAGGTAAAAGGTTGACTTGAACAAAGAAAAGAAAACTTGTTTTGATCTGATCGCCATTTGATTCCAAAACAAACACACGCCTCGCTGAAAGTCATTTAAGACAGTGTGCTGAGACTCCAGGCCACAAGGTGGCGAGGGAGAGCAGTCAAAGCAGATCCTCCTCACAGCATATTTAACATGTTTATCTCTCAATATATAACCCTGTAATGCTGCGTTTATGTGCAGTAGGAAAATCTCCTACTCTTCCACTCCCTCACAGTCACAGGGATGCGTTTAGGGACTGTTTGATTTTACGTGAACCAGCACTACAAAGGGAGTTTGGTGTGTAGCAAACCTGATATTTTACAATAGAAATAAACAGCATGATACTTTGTTGTTGGGAGATTTTAAACCAGCTGGTTTTAAAACTCTGATAAACTTGGAGCTGATGAGCCTGAGGAAAGTTTTTTGATGTGAGTTGAAGTTTTTTTTTTTCAGGTTTGGTTTATTTTGATGTGGTTTTATACTTAGTAACTAAGTGGTTTTCCTCACTCCAGCTCAGAGAGACCCCCCAAACACTTGATATAGTGTCTGACTGCGAGCTTGATCAAATATGTAGACTTAGCTCTAACGCTGATGTTCTGCGGCGCAGACCGTCGCTGACATTTCCCAGCAGCTTTACGGCGCACATCAGCGATTTATCGTCTGTGTGAAATGGCAGACGTTACACATTCCCCTGTCATCACTCTGCATCTGATATTCAACCTGACATTTTGTTAGTCACCTTAAATCTCTGCTGGATTCTGGGACTGTGTGTTATTGCTGGATATATGTGCTAATGTGTCTCACAGAGAGTCGCTGCAGCTGCTATCACGCTGACCTCCAGCTCCGTAATGAATTGGGAAAAATGGAGGAAAAAGTGGCTGTGATAGGTAATTTCCTGCTGAAGGTTCCTGCTCAGGTGTTTAACTGATAGTGCTGCCAAAAAAATCAGAGCTGGCGGTGAAACGGGGGAGGGTACACCTTCCAGGTATGAGGAGGAGGAGGAGGAGGCTGTAATCTGTGTTTTTAAAGACCTCCTCCAGCCACATGCCTCTGACAGGAAGCTGCTCGTTTACACACACACGCTAATTGATGCCCTTCAATCTTGTCATGGCGTCAGCCGCTGAGGCTCCGCACGCCGTGTGATCAGAGCGCGCTCAAAACAAAAACACATTCATCATTATCATTAAGCAGAGCGCCGGGCTGGCGTTACCTCAGACGAACCCGTTTAGCAGCGGCGTGAATACGTCACCAGCCTGATTGAGCCGTGTCCGCGCGGCGTGTTCGTCTCTGCAGCTGGTTCGCCGCCGCCCGGCTGGACGCTGAGGTTTTCCTCAGGCTCGCAGATCCGTCATGTTCAAACTGTCATGTTAATTGGTTCGGCTTAACTGAGCCGGATCTGCAACATTTCCTGGATGTAAATTTTAGCCTTTGACTTTGACGTGCTCAGGTGTGACTTCCAATTACAGGCGGCGAGGTTTGAGGGTTTGGACGCCGTGAGAGGACGCTAACACGGCGTTTTAACATTTCCCTCTCTTAAGTGACTCTGACTAAACTCTGGGCCCGTTCTGCTCCAGGTTCCTCTCCCTCCCTCCACCGTCGTCAATAAACGGCTCTGACAGTGGCACATTTCGTCTCGGCGCCGCGCGTTTAGGCTGCTTGTTTTTTGCAGAGGCAACATCAATACTTAAATATTGAGGGCAATTGTGATCAAATTGAATGAGTGTAGCCTCGAGTGCTCTCATCAGCTCATCCAAAGGCGAAACAACAAACAAGAAAAGAACAAAACAAGAGGAAAATGGACTGTGAGAGGAGCGGCGGGCTGCTGAGCTTTCAGAGCGGAGCAGATGAGACGTTACGTAAGGATTTCATGTTTTACTGTTTGTTTCAGAGACGGAGAAGCTTAAACTTCTCTGAAGCTGGAAAAAAAAAAAAAGCAATCATCTCCTTTGAGGCTCTGGTTAGAGATATGATTGCTTCCACTTCCTCTTTGGACTGGATTCTCCTAAAATAGACCGGGCTCCGTCCCACGGTTCTGGACTAATGATGCCGGTTGCTACAGCATCCAAACATCCCCACAGTTTGTCCCCTCGCCTCGCCGCCGCCGCGCTTTACTCGAGATGTTTTAAGTCCAAAGGGCGTCTGAACACAGCGTCAGATCTCGCTGCAGTCTGGTGATGTGTGTGTGTGTGTGTGTGTGTGTGTGTGTGTACCTGGCTCGCCCACTGTTGGAAGTGGGACAGCCTCTCAGTCTCTCGGTCTTTGGGGGATCTCTGGGAGGGAGCGGGGAATAAGGTTTTGATCAGGACCAGCTGTCACTTCTGTCCTCAGCAGGTCTGTGAAAAACCACTTCCTGTGCAGGTTTAATGGGTCTGCCTTTAACGAGCGGGGAGCTTTAAGTAGTCTCTGTTCAGCTGATACAGTTTAGCTTCATGATGTAGATTCACTCCTTCATTTGTCCAAGACGCCATCGCTCAGCGTCACCGTCAGGGCGAGTTAAAGAGACGGGAACATGAGCTCGTGTCGGTGTGATGATGATGAACTCTGTCATCACTGATGCTCTAAACGAAGACAGCTTCATGTGAAAACATCAAAACCATTAACGGGTTAAAAACTGAAAATCAGGAACCTGACACACAGAGGACTCTCACCCTGATCACACACCATCACTAACTCAACCTAACATTTATTTTAAAGGGTCTCAGAAGAAAGAAATGGAAGCTAAATCACTGCTAACTTTATTTTGCTTTATTGAACTTCTTCCCGTTAAAAAATGAAGGATTTTCTGTAAATATGTGAAGCTGTGGTGTCAGTCAGAAAGTGTCACAATTTGGGAAGCTACCTGGATGTGCGGCCATATTGGAGGTACACGAACATAAACAATGAATGGACGGAGATAGAAGTGTGTGGCAAAATGTGATTTTAAGACATTTTATCTGCCAACAAAAGTGGAAAAACACACAAAAATCTCTAGTAGGGATACACCGATCCAACTTTTCTGGTTCCAATATCGATTCTGGTACCTGGGCTTTGGGTATAGACCAATACAGGTTCTGATCTGATACCAGTGTTCAATAAAAACCTGCCCACCCTATTGTAGGATCAGACTGGTTAAGTTTGGGTAAAAGGCAAAAAATGAGTAAAGAGAATCTCTGAAGTTTATCTCTATTTAAACTATGAAAAAATTAAAAGTTTAGCAGCAAAAAAAATCAGTTTTAAGGTTTATATCCTCTAGACGGTGATGCAGCAAAAACAAAAACAAAAACAAAAAAGTGCATCAAGGGTAGCATTTCTAATCCAGTATCTAAGAGCGTTGGAAAAAAAAAAAAAAAAGGCAGAGAGCTGGTCGCACCATGGGTTGGCCCCTTCCCACCAGATCCCACCAATCAGTATCAGTGCAGGCTTGATCTGTACTGAAGGACTCAATCAGTAAGAAAAAGAGAGATTTTTGAAAAACGACGCCCAACAAGTGGGAGAGACCAATATGAAGAGTTAGCATCGTTATCATCATCCACCCAAAGGTTTGAAAATACAGATTTTACTGCGATAGTTTTCATAGGGGAAGGGGGTCCACAGAGTAAATAACGGTTTTCTGGGAGAAGCTAACTTAAAAAAGCCCCTGAAAGACTCTGAGTTTGACTTATGAACTATTTATAACCATGAAAAACCTCTTAATCAAAGTTATACTCTATCATTTTAGTAAAGTGTGATTTTCAGATGCTACGGAGAGAGAACATGACCTACCTGACAGGAAATGCAGACTTGAATGTTGAGATTAACATTTTATCCTCTTTTAAAGACACATTTTTATAGATGTGCTTTTATTGGAGATTTTGGCTGAGTGTGTTTTAATAGCCAAATTCTGCTTTTACTTTATTTTTTATTCAATTTTTAACCAACAGTATTTTAAATCCTTTTAGATTTTTATCCTTTGTGTTTTAACTTGTTTTAATCCTTCATGTTTTTATTTTCACAGATGTTTTTCTTTCTTTTATTGGTGGTGGTTCTTAGTCTTTTATATATTTTAATATTTTTCCCCACATTTCTCTTTTACCTCTCTTCCTCTTTTTTCTCTTCTACTTCTTTTTACTGGTTGTTTTTGTGATGTAAAGCACTTTGTAACTTTATTTTGAAAAGTGCTATATAAATAAAGTTTATTATTATTATTCTTAATGACAGATTATCGCCGTGGAAACCCTGATGGAGCTAAGCTAGCCACAATATTCTCTGTTCTACTCTTTGACAACTGTTTGCACTTCTAACCCCGATCTGGTTGTCAAAAGAACATAAAAGAACATAAAATGTTCTTTTATGTTCTTTTGCTCAATTTTGCGCCTCCAATATGGCCGACCTCGAGTTGATTACATCACTTGAAAACACTTTACACACAAAGCCATGAAACCAGACTTTTCCAAAATCTTCACTTTGGATGGAGTTTTTAGAAAACATTGTTTTTAATGACGTAAACCTACAGTTCTGTGTGGATAACAGGCCCTCACGTATAGAAATGAATGAGCTTTACTAGATACAGGTGGACGTGGCCTCAGTCATGGCAACATCAACACTCTTACCCCTTACACTCAGCTTCAGGTCAGATCTGACAGAGTCTCCTGTGGGTCGAGGGAAATGTTGTTTTAGGAAATCTTGAAACATCTTGATCAGGTCACGTTTGTATTTTTTAGTGGAAAGTGGTGACACCCTCCTGTCCCCTGAGAGATGGTTTCTCTCCTCCTCTGGTTTAAAGGCTACAGCTGGAAACAGTCAAATGAAATGTTTTCTCTCAGTCTGAACGATTATTGCAGCAAAAAACGCAGTAATTTATCATTTTGTGCGAGAATAATCCCTGAAAACCTGCGAGATCAATTCCATTTTGTTGTGAGAGTGCCTCCAATATGGCCGACCTCTGGGAAAATCCTCCTATAGAAGTGATAAACAGTAAAACCAACAAAACTAGCATCAGAGTTTCAATTTTTAGCTTGTTAGTCTCCACAAATACAGAAAAACTACATAAAAACTTCAAACAATCAATGTTTTCACTTCATCTGACCTCTGCAGGTAGAAATAAACGGTCAGTTTCGGGCTTTAACAAGCTCAAAGTGGATCTGAGTTTGGATTTGTTGGATTTCACTTGTTGCTGTTCACAAGGAAATAATCCTTCTTTGTGAAAAATAGTCCATTGGTTATTTTTCAAACAGCTTTCCCAACGTAAACACAACATGAATGGTGACACATCCCAACTATTAACCCAGTCCCACCCACTCTAGATGGAAGTGAACAAGAGTATTAAGAGACTAGCGCCTTAGAGTAGTTGGATAAATAAATAATAAAGCAAGTTGAAGAAACAGAAACCAAAACAATAAACAAAAACACCTTTTTATTATTTTTATTTTTATTCTAACCTTTGATTGACCTCATGGCCAGTCAGGGACACCCAGAGAGACACATTTTGCCCGTGTCTGGTCTAGAAAGTCAGACTTTAGAGCTTGATCCTCCAGATCTCAGGACTCTGGGGTGAAGCTGCTGCAGTGTTTCGTATGGAGACCCCGTACAGAGGAGGAGGAGGAGGAGGAGGAGGAGGAGGAGGAAAGCCCCCGCTGAAGGCTCCGTCTCCTCGCTCGGTGGTAAAGGTCAGATTCAGAGAAAACAGAAACCATCTCTGCACCTTCACCGAGACAGATCAGATCAGGGAGAACAGCAGCAGCTCTGGGTTTGTTTTGCACCTTCACCGTGACAACACAACGCCTCCCACTCCCAAACAGACCCACTAAGACCCTTGGCTGCGGCCTGTGGGCTTGTTTATGTGTGCCAAACATGTCTGCAGACCCACTTGTTGAGCGCGGAGCGGAGGATGAGTCAGTGCATCTCTTCCTCTCCTCGCCAAAGCAGCGTCTTTGTTCTTTGTAATCACAAACATGTCACTCAGGGTGTAGGAACGATTATTCACTGCCAACTGACCACACTATCTCTCACTTCAAATGTCCTGACTGACTGTAGCTGACGAATATTCGCTTACACCCTCCATTGATATGTGAAACCAGAGTTACACCTCAAAACAATTACCTTTTATCATCAGCGCGCGTGACGGCGAAGGCGCCGGGTTACCAGGAGCACGTCCAAACGTTTCTGAAAGAATATTCGCACGTGGAGAAGTCTGCAGCTTTTATCTCCCATCATTAATTTTCTAAAAGCTGAATGAAATATGTTTCCTGAGAAAGCCGATGATTCACTGCACAATATTGAGGGAAAACAAAAAGATGACACATTTCTCCTCCTCACACCTCGGCGTCCTGACGCCCGTGTTTCCAGGAGTTGTTGTTGAAAAGCATCATGGCGGCCGTGCTGGAGTCTTTCACGGGCGCGCTCTGAGGACGTACGATGAGTGGACTCTCAGAATAACTGATTGTATCTGACGTGACGTGGAGGAAGCGCTGGCCGAGCCGTGATCAATCCAAACGAGCGGCCGAGGGGGGCTTTATTTCCTCTGCCAGACTTCATTAGGGGGAGCTCGTCTTCTCTGGAGACGTTTCCTCCCCAAACAGCTTGGACCCATTAGTATCAGCGCTGTGAATCAGCGTGATCCCTCACCTCATCATTCCTGTAAAACACCCTGATCCGTGCTCTGACAGACGGACTGAAACACGCCTCAGAACACGCGTGCGTCTGCGCGGCGGGCTCTTCAGGCGGGAGGAGCCGTGATTATCTGCAGGGATTAGCTTCTGTCTTAACAAACACTAAGGTTGGCCGTGATTCGGTGCAGACTCGTCCTGAATGATGAATCCACCTTTTAAGAGACGGCCGGACACGCTGCGCTTTGTGAATTTTTATGTGGAGTGGGTGTGAAATGAAATTTCTCCACTCGTACTGAGGTCATGTACTCTAAGTCAGGCAGGAAATGTGTTTGAAAGGTTGATTTTCTACTTTTTTATTCCTCTGCTGGACGGGGATGATGTTTCTGCTGCGCTGGATGGATTCTCTTCACTCTTTCAGGAATTATCCAGCGTTTAAAACATTAACGGTCACATCCTGCTGTTAGATAATCAAACATTAATCTCTGCAGTCCTCCTCCTATGGCACAAATCTCCTCCATGAGGTGAACCGTGATGTGAGTCTGAGGCAGTAAACAGCAGATGGTTAGCGTAGCCTCTTTAGCGCTAAGGATTTTATTTACCTACCCACCTGAATGACCCTGAGTGGAGATGTGCAGCTGATACAGAGACTAAAAAAAACACAAGATGTAGAGTTTCTCAATTAACTCTCTCAGTTAGTTGTAGCCTTTTTTGTTTTTATTTTCAAACTATTTTATTTGCACTTAATTTAATTTATTTATTTAGTTTAATTATTCTAATTAACTTATTTATTTATATTTGTAGTCTTATTTATTTTGTTTTGTTATTCTAATTTATTATTTAAATATTTGTATTCTTACTTATTTTATTTCAATTAATTTAATAATTTAAAAGTTAATTGAATTTATTTCTTTAACTTATTAATTAATTCATTTTATTTATTTGTTTTTATTTATTTATTTATTTTGAGGGGGGTGCAGTTACCCTAGCTGTGATTTTTGCTGAATACTTTACTGTGATAAATACTGTGTATTTTACATGCTAACTATGTTAAATATGCTGTAAATATGTTTTGTTCTAAACTAATTAAACTTATACTATTTAGTATTTTATTTATTTATTTATTTATTTTCTATTTATTTATTAATACTTGTATTTATTTTATTTTATCATTTTTAATTTATTTATTTATCAATGTTTGTATGTTTATTTATTTTATTTTAATTAATTTAATAACTTAATAATTTACTTATTATTATTATTATTATTTTTATTATTTATCTATTTATATATTTTGAGGGGGTACAGTTACTCTAGCTGGGATTTTTGCTAAATACTTAACTATAAAAAATACTGTGTATTTTTCTTGCTTACTATTTTTGCTGTAAATATGATTTTTTTTTCTGCAAAAAGCACTGGCTGACAAGACAGGTTATTTCTTTTACAAGACTATAAAAAAAGACAAAAAAATGTTTTTAAATAAAAGCACAGAATAACAACTGACATGCAAGTGTTAACATGTCAGGATTATTATAGTTAATGAAAGCATTTGGGTTGAAATAAAAATAAAAATGAGGCTTTACATTTAATAAGGAACTGAAATTGTAATGTGAGTTAATGGAACTAAGTAATATCAGCTAAAATTATCAAGAAAATGTTTTCAGTTTTCATATTTGTCAATCTGTCAGGAGCTCTGACAGGCTGCCAACACTCCTGATCTTAGAGGAAGTCTCCCACTTTTTAACCCTTTCTCCAGACTTCATTATCCTTCAATTTTAAGTTTGGTCCTGAGATCCCTAATATTTTTAAAAGTCAAACCAAATCCTGTACTTGTGCCTTGTATCAAAAGCTCAAGAGACATCCACCCCTCTCCTGTAGTTGGTTTGATCCAAAGACGCAACGTGAGAGCTTCTCTGACTGTGATCACACAGACACACAGGCAGCGTAACACTTGATGAGCAGTTTATGAGAGCATCAGCTTTTTTGTTTTTGTTTGTTTTTAAACCTGTTGACACATGTCATGAGTTAAACTCTCACTCTGGTTAAAAGTTGATTCATCCTGTGGTTCTTCCTGATGTTTCTGACATAAGCTTCATGCTCTAGCATAGCATCCTCATCAATAAGTAGAGTTCAGAGCTGCGTGAATCTTAAAGTGAGGAGTCTGACTGTTACTATTGTCCAGATTTTAAGGGACTATACTTCTTAAAATTTAATAGACTTCATCTGGAAGGATGCTAAGAGCTGGTACGGCAGTGGACACAACTCGTCTCTTTTTCTTTCTGTGTTTATTGGTCACGTACACACAACAATCATAGTCCGATAAAAAGTTAAAGAAACAGGTTGTAAACCTGAAACATAAACACACAAAACTCAAAACTAACTTAAATAAATTCACCTTTATCTTTAAAACACAAATTCCTTTATAAACACTAAAAAATATCACTTCCAGTTCTGAGGATGAATCCAACGAAAATGAAACTTAAGGTTATTCACACATGGTGATAGCCCTGCCCTCCCCATGCACACAGCACATGATCGACGATCGTTAATTAGACGAACATCAACAAACTGCGAGGTCAGAGGAGTCGTTCAGCGAGCGCAGAGAAATTAGCTTGTTTATCAACGTTTTGATTTCCGCCCTGACACTTTAGCTTCACATGATCCATGACTGATTCCCAACCAGAGCGGAAACACAACACAGCATTAAGCTCGAGCAGTTTCTATTGTTTTCTAATGACGTGTTGGACGATTAGCATCCAACCAAACAGGGACAATAGCTCCTGACGTTAAGGTAACCTTCAGCATCGTGCATCTGTCCCGTGGATTGGACATGCTCCAAAGATGCACGGCACATTAGCAGAGACGCCGCAGCTCGTGTCCACACAGTCTGAAGGTGATTTCCTGTCTTTATTTGTGGCATGTTCGCGCGCTCTGTGATCACCAGCTGCTCCGTGGAGTTCAGTCAAAGAACAAAGTCCTTGAAAGGTGAAAAAAAATCTTTATCCATTTATTACTGTAAGAAAAGACGGATTATAATGAAAACTAATACTCCTTCTGGTCAGCGTGCTATCCACAGATATGTTTAATATCCCGTTACAGGCCCAGGAGTAAGCACAGCTCTGAGGTGTCAAGAGACAAACATAATCCAGAGGGAAATTACCCATCAGGAAGGCAATACTGTTACTGAGATGCAATTACCAGGCCACTTGTGAGACTTTCAGGCCGGCATCCTCGGGTGCACGGCGGCGTGTGAGGGGGGTCGATATGTGCAGAGCAGCTCTTATGTTTTGCAGAGTAAATTGGATTCTTTGCCGGAGAACAGTTAATTTAGAATATGTCCAAGATGCAAATGATTGATGTGACTCTATCGTTACAACTGTAGGTTTGGGGGAGCAGGGGGGAGACACAGGAAGGAGGGAAGGAAAGGAAAGGAGGGGAGGAAAGGAAGGAGGGAAACAGCTTTTAGTGCTGGAAGCTCTGCGTCTCTGGATGAAATCGTTTGGATTTGGTCCAGATGTTTCTGCGTTAACTCCTGAGCCAACATTACTTCATTCGAGGAGGAGGAGGAGGAGGAAGGGGGGGTGTCTCGCTTTGGATTCTTCCTCACTTTACATGATATTGTCCCTCCTGAGCTCCTGTTTGTGAGCCGTTAAACACACGGTGCGTCTCACAGAGGATTTAATGTACCAATTTAGCTCTGAATCACATCGCCTACAAACAAAGAGGAGCGCGCGTTGGAACGAGCATCAGTGTAAACATTTGATAAGGATTTGCTCCAGGCGCATGCTATGCTTTATTATTGATATGAAAATAGAAACTGTAGGAACAAGCTTCTCCGTGCACGGGAGAAGCTCTGCGCCGCCACATCCTCGAATATTTGTGGCGAGGGCGAGCGTCTCCCTCGCGTCGTACTGTAAATCAGTGGATCTGATAATGAATGTGGCCTTGACCCTCCACGCCGCGCCACGCCGAGCGCAGAGAGGGGAAGAAGAGAGGCGCCTGAGCCCGGTGGATTGGACGTGCTCGTGCAGAAAGAATCAGAGTGTGAGCCATGCATGCATAATAAATGTATGACAAAACAATACCCCAGGCGCCGGGTATTAATGATATGCAGCGCACTCATTATTAAAGTTCCCAAACAGCTCCTGGAGTAACACAGATGGAGTCAATTAAGCAATGAGCATACTTGCTTTGCTCGCCGTTTCATCTCCTTTCTTTTATCTCCGAATATTACTCCCTGGATGTAATTAGCTGTATGTTTCTCCCTGCTACATAATGTCCAGTGATAATAACAGCTATTTTCACTTGTAATTTCAAATAATGCTCTGCTTAATAAATGTAGCTCATTTGCTCACACGGTGTCCTTGGGTATTTCCTCTGCGCGCGGCGAGGTGTGGAGGAGAAGCCGAGCTCAGCTGATCTCCTCTCTCTCCTCTTCCTGCAGGGACCTGATGCCTTCGACGCTGGAGGGGCAGATCACCATGGAGAAGACGCCCAGCTACTTCGTGACCAACCACGCCCCCAAGCGCATCCACACCATGGCCAGGGACATCAAGCTGATCATCGTGGTGCGAAACCCCGTCACCAGAGCCATCTCAGACTACACGCAGACTCTGTCCAAGAAACCGGAGATCCCCACCTTTGAGGTTCTGGCTTTCAAGAACCGGACGCTGGGTCTTATAGACGCCTCGTGGAGCGCGCTGCGGATCGGGATTTACGCGCTCCACTTGGAGAGCTGGATGCAGTATTTCCCTCTTTCCCAAATGCACTTTGTGAGCGGGGAGCGGCTCATCGTGGATCCGGCGGGGGAGATGGCCAAGGTGCAGGACTTCCTGGGCCTGAAACGGATCGTCACGGACAAACACTTTTACTTCAATAAGACTAAAGGATTTCCCTGCCTGAAGAAGCCGGAGGACAGCAGCACTCCCAGGTGCCTGGGCAAATCGAAAGGAAGAACTCACCCTAAAATCGACCCGGACGTGATCCGCCGGCTGCACAAGTTCTACAAACCCTTTAACATGATGTTCTACCAAATGACGGGCCAGAACTTTGAGTGGGAGCTGGAGGAGGACAGCGAACCTCACGGCTCTCAGGACTAGGACGCGGCATGGCAGCGGCTTCAGCCACACCACCAGCCTTCAAAAAGCAAACTGTGTCTCCCTCCCTCCGTCCGCAGAGAGGGCTCCAGCACGCCAACCAATCATGGCTGTCTTTGCTGTGTCTGTACCCATTAGCAAGAGTTTACTGAAACGCTTTTCTCTCCTTCAATACTCATGTGGTTGATGATGGCCAGTGGTTACTGTACATACCAAACATAAAATATATTTATATTTGTGAAAGGAGATGATTTATTCATTTTGTTTTTAAGCGTAGAGCTGAGATCAATCTGTCGACGATGGCGATGCATGCGATGAGTTAAGTGTCCTTACCTCATGAGCCCTGAGGGCAGATCTGCCTCTTTCTCCTCCCTTTACTTTCCTGCAGTTTGTTGCCCTCACGCCCACTCACCAGCACTCACCACGAGCAGAGCCCGCTCTGTCTCAGCGCCATGGAGAGCTCTGTATCACCCCACGGAGAGTCACGGACGCACGGTCCAGTGATCCTCCGACATGTGCTCATCCCTTCGTTTGTGGAGACAATCCTTTTTCTTTCTGTGTCAGTCTGAGTTTACCAAAGTGTTCATTTCCTCTGTGTCACTCCTCTGGTTGCTCTGCACTCATTAATTGCTCACATATTCAATAAGAGAGCTGATGTACAGTCGGTCAATAATTGGATTGTTTCGCTGCATAGCTGCACATTAGCATACTGATGACCGCGCTCCCAGACGTGCTGCAGGATCCCTGCTTTTGGCAGAATTTAACAAATGAATCCATGTTCGACAAATTTGAAGGGTTAACCTTGGGCCTGGGCGATAAAATGATAAAGATATACATCCTGAAATAACAAGGAAGACATGGTCGATACAATTATTCTTTAATGTTTTAACATACGATTGATTATCCAATCATATCAGGGAGGTGGAGATGTGACTATAATCGTTTAGCACTCGCAGAGTGATTTATCCAACCTGAAACTGTTAGCGATCACTGTTTATGTATTTAAATTTAGCTCGTTTGAAAGGCAGGCGCAAACCGGCACAGTGTTACAAACAGCTGAGGTCATCCTGGTGTGGTGGTGCAATAAAAGACCGTCAGAAATAAAAAAAAAGTTGAAACATTTCATCTCTAACAACGCCATTTCAGAGCTTTGGTTTTATTTTTCCATCTCTTGCGTTCTCCAGAGAGCACAGGAGATGAACCGCCCTCACCACTACCACTGTATGACCTCTGGACTGTTTCCAGGGCGTTTACGCTCAATGTCAGCCCAGACACAGCACCAACCAGCTGCTTCGTGTGCGTAACGTAAGTGTCACGGCGGAGGGCGCTCGCCATATTAGACACAGCTCTCACCTGTAACCCAGATTTCTCCATCTCCATGGCTTCAAACTTCTATGGAAAACTGTTTGAGCATAAAATTGACATCAGTGATATCTCCCATGGTTCAACTCTACTAGTACTCAATTTTGGTTAACTAGTGCACGTGTAGACTTTAGTAGCGAAGTAAACTTAGAAAATGTTACTAGTAAAAACTCAAAGCTGTACTAGCACTAGGGTGGTGGGAGAAAAAAAAAACAAAATACAATTTATATTGAGAATTTTTGTTTGACATATCAAGATCGGAAAATAGTTTTTTTTTTTCCCAAATTCCAATTCTTCATTTCAGTCTTTGTTTATAAATTTGATTGGACTGGTCTAGTGCTGAAAAATGCACCGATATGAAAATTTGGCTGATACTGATTTCCAATATTAATATTGCTGTTTTGGCTGATAACCGATATTTACCAATATCGATATTGGCAAAAACAAAAATAAAAACAAAAACAATCTGAGATGATGTGTCGGGGTAGTTTAGAGAGAAAGAGCAGCGGGAGTGAGAGAAAAGACGACCATGGAGAGGATCAAAGGATGTTTTGTCTGTTTTTTGGATCAAAAACAGGAAGTGAGATATAAAAGAAGAGAGTCCACTCTTCTTAGGTAGTTTTCGTGTTTACAGTCAGAGAAAACAAGATTATTTGGGTTTTGAAAAATCGTTCAAGATGCTCTGAAAATGGCCAGCAGCTAATGAGAAAATATCAGGCGATACTATTAAAACTGATACATATTGTGAATCTTTATGTAGAAAAATAAATAAATAAAAGATAAAAAATAAAAAAAACAATAAAAAATCCAAGAATCACAATTTTAAATTGAATCGCCAAAATTTGCAAAAGAATCAAATCCTGAGGATAGCACATCGTCCCAGCCCGAACAGATAGTAACACAAATTGTCCATTGGTAAACGAATTTGCTTTACCAGTAAGGTCTACTCACGCACTAGAGCACTAAAAACCTATACTAGCCAAACAAAACTATGGTTAACTAGTTATACTGGTAAACTCAAAATATCTCACTAGTTAAACTAGTTCTACAGTTTCATTTGTCAGATGCTCTTTCCCAAAGCGACGTACAACAAAAGCAAGAATTCAGACAGAAGGAAAACCGAGTTAGTGCAACAACAGTGCTACAAGTTATTCAGCTGCAGATGCTGCCATTAAGAGCAGGATTATTTTTTATTTTTTTTAATCATGTAGAATCATGGAGCCAACAAACCACAATTAATTGCAACAACAATATGGTTCACCTTTCAACAACATTCGGTAATTAATGCTAAAAATTCCCTGAGAGCTGGTCTGAGACCTCCTGACTCTTCCTACCCCTGAGGACAAAGAGGAGAAGGCTCAGATTAAGGTCTAAGTGTTCCCTGAACAGATGAGTCTTCAGACATCTCTTAAAGTAGAAAGAGACTCTGTGGATCGTATAGAGTTAGGGAACAACAGAGGAGAAGAGTCTGGCTAGAGATTTGGAGCCGCGCTGGGCTGGGAGCACCAGGCGTCTTTCACAAGCAGAGGGTAGAGGACCAGGAGGAGGGTAGACCTGGATGAGGGACCCCAGGTAGACAGGAGCTGTTCTTGTTTTATAAGCCAGAAGAAGAGCTTTGAATTTGATTGGAGCTGCTACTGGAAGCCAGTGAAGAGACCAAAATTCAGTACATGTACTTAAAAGTAAAGTACGAGTAGAGCTGAACTATGGCTGATATCACTGATATCAAGTTTTCGCTCAAACAGCTTTCCATTAACTTCATTTTTTAGCCACTCTACCCTCCAAACTCTCTACGGTGACGGCAGGTCGCACACGCTAAACCCTCATTTTACAGAGGGCGGGACACACCTGTTATCAATCACCTCTGACAAAATAAAAACAAAATTAAAACAAAATAAAATTCGTTTTTTATTTCTCTAAAGTAGTTGTTTAATTTCCTTAGTACAAGTGTCACATTCAACCTCTGACAAAAAAAATAAGCTTCTGACGTCTTCCCGACTCACTGAAGAGTAACCGAGCCTTTAAGCTTGACAAACAGTTATTTGATTTACACTGTGATAAATATCAGCTGATATGAAAAGAATGATCCTGATTGGATGTTTCCTCGTATCGCCCAGCCCTCGTTAGCCTCTGATCAAAACAACCCAAACTCTCCCAAACCGTCCCTTAACTCCTCGACCGTTTCCCCGGCGACCCGCGGCGTGTCGAGTAATACGTGTCAACGAGGGTGAAGAACAACAGCAGCGAGCAGAAGTTTGTTAAGCAACATCTGCCGCGGCGCGCGCCTCTGTCGTTAGAGATTAATGGCGTGTTAAATAAACCGCTGCTGCTGGAACAGTGTCAATGTCAGAGCGAGTCTGCTGTGAAGGAGCGGCGCTCCACGCCCGCCCAGGTAGATCACAGAGCCGTTAGCGTGAGCCGTTAGCGTGAGCCGTTAGCGTGAGCCGTTAGCGTGAGCTGTTAGCGTGAGCGCCACCTGAGCCAGATGATGTGTGCTGTAACCAGAGGCCTCCTCCCAAACACTAACAGGGTCTTTCTGCTGTGAAATGCTCCTTTATTTTTCATTCTGCATAACGCGCTGTGCGTCTGTTTGTTGTCTCTGGACTTTTCATCAATTGAGACAATCAATCAGTCAATGAGTCAATAAATACAGTCTGCTCCACACCGCTGCCTGCTGCAGCTATGATGCATTGCTCTGTTAATCCTCCTGCTCTCCGGCCGCGGACGCTGGATTGCTCCGCTCTCTGCAGACCTCTCCGTCACCCTGGGGAGGCCCGGCACCAGCAGCTACTTACACAGAGCCATTGATTCAATCAGAGTAAGCACTGCACCGCTCTTTGTAGCTCCAAACCTCCACACTTCGCTCAGAGGCGGCCTGCGCTGTCGCTCGCTCTGAAACCTGCCGTAAAGAAGATGTTTGCTGCTCCATGTTTTAATCATATGTTCAGAAAAGCTTTAATCCGTCTATTAGCTCATGATTTTCCCTGGAACACGTGTAATCCAGCTTCCTGAGCAGACAGTCCCTCCCCTCGGTGCAGAGACCCTCACAGAAACCCTCAGCAGCGTCTGAGCCTGATGTTAAGCACATGAGGACTCCATCCTCCACCTATGAATATGCACCCCGCTGTCATTTGCATTTCCAGGATCACACACGCCAGGGAATTCCCCCTCCCGCTGACGGAGCCGGGATCCAACCTCTCATTAGCAGAAACACACACACCTTCTCTTTCTACCTCTGCAGGTTTGGAGG
Source organism: Halichoeres trimaculatus (assembly GCF_033239565.1). NCBI lineage: Eukaryota > Metazoa > Chordata > Actinopteri > Labriformes > Labridae > Halichoeres > Halichoeres trimaculatus. Next base: position 27,788,169 of record NW_027437198.1, on the reverse strand, counting down.
CAGGCGGCTTGAGTCTGAGAGATTTCCTCAGAGAGTTTCGTCTCTCAAAGACACGCTAAGCTGTCCTTCACGTGTTCCTCCCGCTGGGGGTCACACTGAACCGAGCGAGGAGTGTGGCCTCCTCTTCGACCTGTCACTGCCTCAGTGTCACCACTTCAAAATAAAAGCACACATTCATATTTGTCCGTCATTTCTGGATGTTTGAAGAGTTCAAACAGTGACTCGTGCTGACATGAAGATATGAACGCTCGGGACGTCAAGGTGAGTCGTTCAGACCTCTGATCCAACACACGGGAGAAGTCTGACGGTAAATACCAGAAACGTTTGCTAATCAAACAGGAAATAAGAAAAACAGTCATGTTTGGATGATGCACCCCACGTACAGAGGCTGTTTCCTGACGTCCTCCATCCACCGTCTGATCCTCTCTGAATAAAAACCCAAATACTGATACTAGAGGTCGACCGATATGGGTTTTTTGGGGGCCGATGCCGATGCTTTCCAAATTTGGGCAGCCGATGCCGATATGCATTGCCGATTTTTCCAATTTGATATTCAGGCCGATTGTTAAATAAATATATATTTATCACATTTTTGTGAAACGCAGCAATTTCTGAGCAACTAAAAGAAATCTATTACAACAAGTGGTGTCCAGTCCTCTAAACATTTATTCAGCTTTCAAAACAATGAAATATTTTGTCTGAGTAAACACACAATGTAACAAGCAGTAGTAAACATTCACACTCTTCTTAAAATGTCAAAAAAGAAATTTAAACTCATTAATATAATTTGAACTAAAGTATGTAATGTATCCAAGTGGTTCCACAAGTTTGAGGTGTCACCTTTTTTGTGCCTGATCAAAAATTGCGTCATTTTATACAACGGATCAAAAATCGGCTTTTTAAAAGAAAATACGGCCGATGGCCGATAGAGACAAATGTCCAAATATCGGCCTGATATATCGGCAGGCCGATATATCGGTCTACCTCTAACTGATACTACTCCAAACATATAAAAACACACAGTGACATGGGAGAACCTTGGAGCTGCTAGCGTGCCCAGCGTCACGTTACAATAGATCCTAAAGTCCAGTTCATTTGGCCGGTGTGACCACGAGACTTCAGAAATGTCAACTTTGAGAATATATTTTCCTACTTTTATTCACCGCTCAATAGTTATCATATTTGTTAAAAATAGGAAAATATTAACAAACAAAAGTCAGACTCACACAAGCAGGTTGTTGCTAAAAGCAGAAGGTATTTCAGGGCTCTGTCAGCCAAGGTGAGAAACTCTTGTCTTACATGTAGCTGGTAGTTCAACAGAGGAAGAGTCTCAAAGTTCAGCTCAGTTTTTAGACAATTTAATAACTAGGGCTGAACAATTCATCTAATTTAAACAGACATTGCAATGTAATACATCATAAAGGCTGCAATTTATTTATTTTTTGAAGTTTTAGAGTTTATTTTAAAAGAGCAATCCAAAAGCTGACATATTTTATTATTTCAGCTAAAAGTTTTTTTTTAGTTTCATTTCTGCACTTTAGTTTCTGTTTTACTACTAATGAGAGATCATTGATATTTATTTTCACACAGTGTTTCTTTTTCATTTCGTAAAACAGTGCATGCCACATGTTGACATTTTTCAATAGTTAAGCCAGAGATTTGGTCTTATTCACATTTCTGCAGTTTATTTAGTGTGACATTCATAGAAGAGAGGATTCATATTTACTTTTTAGATTATTATTCATACTAGGCCTCTTGTTCTGCTTGAAGTTCAATCAATCAGTCAATATTCTACTGTGATTGTAATAGTTAGATACGTTGATCATATCAATTCATGCATCGATTCATCTCATTACAGGAAAGACTTGTTTATATGTTACAGTATCCTTTGTTGTGTTGATCATACTATAGCACAGTTTATTGCTTGTGTTAAATAAATAATGTAGAGGATAAACACCACCCCAAAAAAATCGCATGCTAAATCGCAATATAGCTCTGAAAAACTCAAAAAGTTGAAAGACGTGGTCAGATGGTGAAACTGATAAATACCAATCGGTGTAACCAATATTTCTCATAAAAAACTGATATTGTGCAACAAAGTTCCTGTGAATCTGGTTTTATCAGCCTACTACACTGTAAAAGAAAGAAATTTAAAATGATTTTAAACCAACTGACACAAAAATAGTAAGAAAAGTCTAACAAACCCATCCCATCGAGTTCAGAAGTGAAATTTTTAAAATCTACTCTGAGATGATATTTCGCAACATACAACTTATGTCACCAGTACACTGTCATAACTTTTGGAAAGGTGAATTATTAAATTCTTTATAAATGACAGAAATGTCATAAAATACTACGACACCAACAGAAATGCAAATGACGCATTCGAACAAACAGAAAACATGTTTTTCGAACAAGTTTAAAGCAGATTTTTGATGTTGACGTTTATTTACCACCAAAACAAAAGTAAAGCTGCATGTAAGATCAAACTTCAAACTCCCCCAACAATATTTTTCCTCTTCCCAGATTTAATCTCTCATGAACCTGTCTGAAACTCTCTACACGGTTTTCTCTGTCAGAAAATAAAGCATCCAGTGTTTGTCAGGGACGACCTGAGGAACACAACCTACAGCTAAAAGCATCAATCTGAGCTCCATCAGACAGACCCTCGTCATTTCCATATCTGCTCAGCGCTGAGCTGAAGAGCGCCCTGCAATCAACACCTGCTCCTGAGTCCTGGTCTCAACAGTTCCTGCAATTTGTGCCCAGCAGAGTGGGCATCGTAATCATTTCATCTTCTGCTGCTTCCTGAATCAGGAAGTTCCTCTTCAACCGTCTGTGGAGAGGAAAAGCACCCTCTCATGAATCTGCACTCAGAGCCAATCCCTCCTCTCCGCGCGGTGATGGGGGTCCACAATCCAGACTGAGTCCCCCTCAGCGTCTCCATACGGGACTCAAACAGGCCCCACACGAGCACACCCAGCTCCGCAACACCTGAGCTACTCCAGATCCACGTTATCAGAGCTCGATAAGAAGGCTGAATAAAGATCTGAGAGCAACAGGTCAGAGAGGAGGAGAGGAAGGAGATAGGAGAGGAAGGAGAGGAGAAAGGAGATAGGAGAGGAGAAAGGAGATAGGAGAGGAAGCTCTTATCATCAGCGCCGCTCTCCCCTCCTCTGAGCGTCGACCATCAGCCCGTTAATGAGCCGCTGTGTTTAAAGACAGTCTGAGAAAAGAGACGCTCACAGTCATCATCTAATCACCAATTAAAGAGTCATCAGCCAAAGATAAACCTGTTGATAACACCGACCAATAAATGAGCCATTCATAATTAATGTATGTTTAATGAAATCAGCTGAAATCACATCCAACGCTCGCACTGTGCAGCCCCAACGTTACACTGATACACGGCAGCTGGATGCTAATAACACACGACTCAGCGTTAGCTACTGACGCTAACAGCAACAGCAACAACAACTACAGCAACAGCAATAAAAACAAAAAAAAACAGCAAAAACAACTACAGCAGCAAAAACAGCAACAGCAACAAAAACAACAGCAACAAAACAACAGCACCAAAAACAACAGCAACAAAACAACAGCAAAGACAAAAAAACAACAACAATAGCAACAAAACCAACAGCAAAAACAAACAGCAACAAAAACAAAAACGACAACAACAAAAGCAACAGCAACAACAAAAATCGGCAACATTGACAACAGACACATCAACCAAAACAACAGCAACAGTTAAACAGTAACAGAGAAACAATAAAAACAGCAGAAAAGAAAACAACAGCAGCAACATCGTCCATAAAAACAGCAAAAGCAACAATTAAACAACAGTATGATCAACATCAGCAACAACAACTTAAACAGTAACATTAACAATTACAGCAACATCAGCAAAAGTAAAATCACTATTAAGACAACAGCAACAGCAACAATGACAACAGCAATTAAAAAGCAGCAACAGAAATAAAAACAACAGCCACATCTAAAGTAACGGTACCAGCAGTTACAGCAACAGAAACAGCAACTAAGGCAACAGAAACAAAAGAAACATTAACATAAGCATTAGCAACAAAAGCAACAACAACAAAAGCAACAGCAGCAGAGAAAACAACAAAAGCACCAACATCAGTAGAGGCAACAGCAACAGCAGCAGCAGCAGAAGCAACAACTACAGCAGCAGCAACAACAGCAGAAGCAACAACTACAGCAGCAGCAACAACAGCAGCGGCAGCAACAACAGCAGCAGCAGCAGCAACAACAACAGTAGCAACAGCAGCAGAAGCAACAACTACAGCAACAGCAGTTTAAACAGAGGAAAGGATTCAGACTTTTAAAAAAATAAAATTTATATATATTTTTTTACCTTTTGTTGCCTGAGGTGGACTTCAGTTGCTGAACGTAGGATGGACTCACTGTCTGTAAAATAAAAAGTTGCAGAGTTGGTTTCAGGAGCAACTGCAGAGTTTTTACTGACAGATGTTAAAACATGAGCTGCTCATTGACCCAGAGGAGGATCTGAAGCTGCTCTCAGCTCTGTGAACGGTCAGTCTGAAGCTGAGGAGCTACAGGTGTTAGCTTCACTGAGGAGCAGAAACTCACCAACCGTCCATTCCTCTCCCAGTGACGGAGCTGCACCGTCACTGACCGCGGGCAGCGCGCGCACATCGAACTCTTCCTGTCGTCACAGTAGTTCGTTCTTTCGGTCCACGCGACGTTTCTCTGTTCCCCTCCGCTCAGAGCCTCAGAGGGTTTTTAACCCGCAGCTGACAGCTCTGTCTGGGTCTCCTACATGTCTGAGCCGAAACACGGTCCGGTCCAAAACGCGGAAACAGAACGCACCTGATGAGCACGAGGGATGATGAGGTACGGCGGCCCAAAGTGGCCACAAGACGAAACGTGTTTAATTTATTAAATTTGATGTGTTTATTTTAAATAAAGAAATAATTTTATTTATTTATTTATTTATTTTAAATACAGAGATAAATTATTATAGAAAATTATTAATTTATTTTAAGTAAATAAACAAAAGTGAATTATTTTAGTGCTGAATTGGGTGAATGTAAATATTTGGTAAATAATTAAATAATTGGTCAAATAATTAGTATATAATTGAATGATTTAATTAATTTCTTTATTTATTAAGTAATTTATTTATTTTAAATAAATAGGTAAATTAATCAATTAAGAAAATTAAACATGTTTGGGGTGTAGTATAGAAAATTGTTTATTTTAAATAAATACATAAAATTTATTTGTTTTAAATAAATAAATTTTAAAAATTAAACACATTTGGTGTTTATTATAGAACATTGTTTTCTGTAATATTTTCTAGGCTATATTATTGAAGATCATTTAAATAAATTAACAAATAAATAAATAAATAAAAAATTGTGAATTAATTTAGTGCTGAATTGGGTGAAAGGAATTGAAATGTTGAGAGTATTATTTTTATTTTATTCAAAGATAATCTGAAAATGTCTGAATTCAGGAATAAATCTGTTTCTAGGAGCCAACCTCTTTAACCTTTGCATGTTAAACTGGCAAACATGAGAAAAGACAAGTTGTTTTTCTCTGTTGGGATGAATCAAACGCGTCTAGTTCTCCATAAATCTGCTGATCTGGTGTCCTGCAAATGTCTGATCCATCCTGTTAGCTCTGTATCTCACCTGCACGTGAACCATCCAGGAGGATCAGAAACCTGAAGGACAGCCGGTCTGGAGGAGCAGGACGAGGCCAGAGCGGGGACTTGTCATGATGTCCTCGCTGCTGGCAGACAGGCTCTTTAAGGTGGTCCTCTGTCACCTTGAATCAAGGGCCGTCATACAGCTGAGTGGAGGGGCCCGGGCCGCAGTGTCAAATTTCCTCAAGGTGCAGGAAGAGGACACTCGAGGAGTGAGAGCGAAACTGGAATAATCTCATTTTTATATATTTTCCTCTTTGTAATCCAGGTTTAGCATAACTATGAAATGCGTTGTTACTAAATGTTATTCCTCATGGACCTCAAGTCCCTTTGACTACACCATCTCTACGACAGTGGGTGACGGTGCTCATGGGAAAACGGACTCTTCATCCTTTAAAAAACACCACCAGCTCTGGATACTCCTCCCTGAGACTTTAGACGAGTGTAGACCAAAGAAACCCTCTCTGTTTGCTGCTCGTTGCTCAGAGCTGGCTCCTCGTCAGGCCGGCGTTCCCAGAGGTTTATTTGATCAGCAGCGGAGAGCTGAAGGGATGTGTGCAGTCTGTCAGTTTCTGATTCCTCAGCCGTTTCACACAAGTTGTGAAAGTGATAAATATTTGTAGAATAAAGGTGGAAAAATGTGAAAACTGCAGATCTGAGCGTGGTGAACCACTCTCTGTGAGTTCGTTTATGTAAATGTTGATGGAGACGTGCCCTCGCCAGGCTCGGGGAGCAGGCCTCCAGCAGCCCACGTCAGACTTGGATGCATTCGGATTCTTATCCAGGAGCCAAGCCTGGGTGTTAATGAACAGAGTCAGGGACTTCTGAGCTGGCTGAAGGACGGTGAGATATATTTATGAGCTGTTGGAAAATCCAAGCCAGAGGACAAACAAGCAAACAGCAATGTCACAAAGTGGTATATTCTGAAGCTGCTTCTTCTAATGTGAGCAAACACGGCGTCGTAAACAAGCCCAGCGTTATCAGGACGAGCTGAGCTGTTTGCTGAAAACACTGATGGGAGAAAGCTGTGAAGAAACAAATGATGTTTCAGCTCAGAAACTGGGATCTCAACAAACATTAAAAAATGGGAAACATTTGCATAACTGAGTCATTCAGATTCATAAAGAGGCTGAAAACAAATCCGCAGATAAAGAAGAGTAAAATAAGAGTCTGGTGTCAGAGACAGATTAGAGACTTTATGGCACACAACGGGAGGAGAAATAATAACTCAGAGACAGAAGCAGAATGCAAAGGAGGGGAAATTAAGTCATGAAACAAAAACACAACGAGGTGCCGTTTGTGACGCTCCGAGGAAGAAGCTTCCACAGATGATCCGGTGTTTCCTCCTCAGCTGATCCAACAGGAAGCTCTCAACACGTCACTGAAACTCTGACCTCACTCTGACCCTCTCTGCTTTTCTACTTTTAAACCTTAAGAGATGAATTCACCTTCAGACACAGCAGCTCTTCCTTCCCTTGAAAGCTCTTTATTATGAATCGACAGCAGACAGAGCTCCAGCTCCCGTCACAAAGCTCCGCCACAGCTCAGCTGCTTCTCTGCCAGACGGAGAGTGTGTGTGTGTGTGTGTGCGTGTGTGTGTGTGTGTGCGTGTGTGTGTGTGTGTGTGTGTGTGTGTGTGTGTGTGAGCTCTGTTACATCATTTGCATAAATACTCACAATAGGATGAGCTGCAGCAGGCGGAGGAACCGGCGTGGACGACAAAGGAGATCTCTGCGTGTTGTAAAAAATACTAATGCACATAAACAAGGGTCTTCAACCTGTGGCTCCTTGTAGCTTTAAAAATATAATTGAAATAAAGAATATTTATTTCTCTTACAGAGGGTATTGATGATTAAACACTAAATAAAATCCTGTGTTAACATTTAGTTGAACTAAATCTTCATCCCATCTGTCAATAAAGCCTGCCACCGCTCTACTTCACCTCCTACAACATCAACAGCCCACCATCTTTCCATGCACCTGTGGCTAACCTCAAGTTTTACAGCCCTGGGAAGATAACTACATCTACAAAAAGACTCATCTGGAAGAAAATACTGATTTTAATTCTGAGTGGATAGAGTCATTTAACTGACAAATTGCCGGATTAATATAAATGCCTGATACGTGGAAAAGCATTATCAAACAACAAAAATACTGAGTTTAGCATTACATCTTAAAATTCAAATATTCTTTAAAGATTTCTGCATTTTATGGGGGGGATCATTTTCAATATTTTTTTTCTGATTTTTATGAACTAGACTTCAAAAAACCTTTGCAAATTCATTAAGTTTGAGAATTTTTGCAAATGTTAAATTTTCAAATTTTTGGCATTTTCTTCAATTTTTTTTATTTTAAAAATCAGTTACATTTTTTATTCAATTTCTCAAATTTTTAAAGATTTTTTAAATAATTTTTTCCACCATTTTAAGTTTTAAAAATTGGTCAAACTTTAACAAATTTATTAAGTTTCAGAATTTTGTCAAATGTTTAAATTAAAATTTTTTGGTATTTTTTCAAATTTTTAAATTTTAAAAATCTGTTTAAATTTTTGCTTTTTTAATTTCTCAATTATTGTTTTTTTTTTATTATTTGCATCTTTTAAGTTGAAAAAATTTGTCAAACTTTTGCAAATTTATTCAGTTTCAGAATCTTGTCAATTGTTTAAGTTTCAAATTTTGGCATTTTTTTTATTTTTAAAAATCTGTTAAAATTTTGGCTTTTTTAGTTTGTCATTTTTTTCAATATTTTTGATATTTTTTATTTTTTGCACCTTTTAAGTTTTCCGATTTTGTCAAACATTTGCAAATGTATTAAGTTTCAGAATTTTGTCCAATGTTTAAATATAAAATTTTTGGCCTTTTTTTCAAATGTTTACATTTTAAAAATTATTTTAAATGTTTGCACATTTTTTTACCTCTAAAATTCTGAAAGTTTTTGCAAATTTATCAAATTACAAATGTTTTTTTTATATTTTTGCAAATTATGAAAATTGTTTTTTTTTTGGAAAGTTTTGCAATTTCTTTAAAATTTTAAGTTGTTTCATATTTTTTAATTCTTTTTTCTTTAGTATTTTTGCAAAATTAATGAAAAATAAGTGAGCCAATGAGGCGAAGGAGACAAGAATGACATGCTGATGCTGAAGTATGAGCTAAATAGTGACGAAATCAACCTGTCTGTCCATCCATGTATGTAAGATCTATCGCCAATAAGATGGACGAGCTAGCCGTGCTAACCCAGCAACAGAGGGAATTTTTTTTTTAATCAAAACTGTAAAAACTGACCCAAAATGTTACTGTTAGCTGTTAGAGCTGGGCTCAGCTGTAGCTCGTCTCTCTGCCAGGTGTTTGTTTTCTGTGTGTTTTCCTGTAGAATAGTCTGAACCTCTCTCCGCTGTAGCCTGGCCCTAAAAGGAAATTTGAGTCGACTGCTTAGCTTTGAAGAGCTGTTCAAATGACGAATTGATACATGAATCAACTCATCTCCAGAGTCCTCCCTAAGTACCGTCTGACTCCCTGCCAATTAATAACCCAGTACGATTTTCTGCAGACATACTTCACGCGCATGAATCATCCTGAAATTACTGAGACCTGCTGATCGCTCCGCTCCTGGAGTCTGCAGAAAGAGGCCGGAGCAAGAAAACACTAAAACAAAACAGGACCTCCATCACCGGAGCTGAACTCAGAGACTGTCAGAGACCGTCAGAGGACAGAGACGCTCTTTAAGGTGTGTGAGATCTGGGTTTCCACCTCTCCTGATCAGATGAGTTTAGTTTTAATAAAAACTCTGCAGCTGTGAGTGATCGCTGACATTTATAGATTTAGAGGACGTTTCTCCTTCTGGAGCGTCTTCAGTCAGTTTCACTCCGTGCAGGCCATCTGGTCAGGGCTTCACCAGCTCATGCATTATTTTTCAAATCAATACGTCTGCATCCCAGAAAGTCCCGCTCTGACAGAAGACTAATTTCGTGATCAATCCATGCAGGTAATGATCTCATTAATTCACTGTTGATGCATTTTCAGCTGAGTGGATATTAACCTTTTGCCAGTAATCATTAATTTTCTGCAGGGAGAGGTGTGGTTTGTTGTGATTGGAGCCGCATAAACAAAACAATTAATAGGCGCCAACGTTCGAGGTCCTTCACGACGTCTGGCTGACATCTTACACCCCGATGATCGATCTGTGCCACCGCCACCGGAGCCGCTCTCATTCTGCGCCTCACATGGGGGGTGTGTGCCCCAGAAGTGACGGGGACGGTGTTTGTGTTGTTGGGTGAAGTCATGCGTGTGTTTGAGGACGATTATCATGCTCTGAATACTGAACCCTGCAGCAGGCAGTCAGGGGAGAGGAGCAGCAGACGGTAACAGGACAACAGACCCAAAAACTGGGACTGACCCCAGGAAGGAGTCTATCTGAGGGGTTTCTACAGGTTCAAAGACAACAAGGAGCTTTTTACCTTTTTTATTTCAAAGGAAAAATTATGTAATTTTTTTTGGTCCTTCAAATACTGAATGAGAAGAAACATCTGAGACTTTCAACAGTTTAACTGTTAACAGTTTAATAAAGAATATTTATAACAATGGGAATACCTTGTCCACTCTATTTCTGTCACAACTGTTTGTTTTTATTTCTTGTTTTTCATTTGTTGTATCAATAACTTTCTTTAACCTCCCTGAGCAGTTTTCAAGTCATTTCTGTTATTTCATTTGACCCATGATGTGACTCAGTGCTTCAGAGCTTAAAAAGTTTCACAGTTTCATTTTGTGGTTCTTGTTCCTGGTTTGTTCTTCCGCCTTGATTCTGTGCCCCGCCCTGATCAGTGTTACCTGTGTCTTTGGTCTCACCTGTGTTTGATCACCTGGTGTTTTCAGTGGGGTTGTGAAATTCAAGGGACTTTCAATGTCAGAAACTTTCCAAAATAATTAAATGGAAGTAAACTAGAAGTATTGGCATAAACTGGATTCATTGGGAATAAACTGGATTTTGTAGGAATAAACCCTAAATTTATGAGAATAAACTGGGAATTTATGGGAATCAACTGGTAAATTTTGAAAATAAGCTAAATTATTGGGAATAAACTGAATAAACCTATGAATAAATGGGGAAAAAATACTATAATTTGCAATAAAATAGAAGCAAAACTGGCAATCATGGACATAAATTGGGAATTTATGGGAATACACTGGAATGATTTGGAATTAAATAGGAGTAGACTGGAATTTATGTGAAATAACTGAGAATTTATGGGTACAAATTGGGAATTTAAGGGAATAAGTGGGAGTAGACTTGTGCTATTTGGAATAAAACGGGTGTTAACTGATATTTATTGGATTAAACTGGTAATTTATTGGAATAAACTGGTAATATTTAGAAACAACCTGAATTATTGGTTATAAACTGAAAAACAAATTGTGAAATTATAGGAATAAACTGGTGTTATTTGGAATAAAATAGGTGTAAACAGGAATTATTGGGAATAAAATGAAAACAAACAGGAATTATTGGGTCTAAACCAGAATTTATGGAAATCAACCTGAATGTATAAAAATAAACTGGAATGTATAGGAATAAACTGGAATTTATAGCTATTAACTGGAATTTATGAGAATAAACTTGAATGTATGGAGATAAACTGGAATGTACAAAGATGAAGTGGAATGTTTGAGAATAAACTGGAATGTATTAGGATGAACTGGAATATATGGGAATAAATTGGAATGTATAAGAATAAACTGGAATGTATAAGAACAAACTGGAATGTATAGCACTTAACAGGAATGTTTGGAGATAAACTGGAATGTACAAAGATGAAGTGGAATGTTTGAGAATAAACTGGAATGTATTAGGATGAACTGGAATATATGGGAATAAATTGGAATGTATAAGAATAAACTGGAATGTATAAGAACAAACTGGAATGTATAGCACTTAACAGGAATGTTTGGAGATAAACTGGAATGTACAAAGATGAAGTGGAATGTATGGGAATTAACTGGAATGTATGGGAATAAACTGAAATTTATGTAAATAAACTGGAATGTATAAGAAAAAAATGGAGTGTAAAGCAGTTAACTAGAATGTATGGGAATAAACTGGAATTTTGGGGAATAAACTGGAATTTATGAGAATGAACTTGAATGTATAGAGATCTACTGGAATGTACAAAGATGAAGTGGAATGTTTGAGAA